>NC_133355.1:6167321-6500655 GCF_030506205.2 Paramisgurnus dabryanus | reverse complement strand
AATACTTCGCAGGGTGATGTTGACATTGAACCGGTTATATTGTGACAAACAGGAAGTGGAATGTGAAGTGTGACATGACATGGTATCAAAATAAAAGACCAAAGACATGACTTCAAAATAAAAGACCAAACCAAACACAACACAAGACAAAACCCTTACAATCCGTCTGTGTGTAATGAATGAATAATATTAATAATAACTTATAGGATGAGAATTCAACAAATTTTAACAACAACATCAAAGTTTGTTTTATAAAGCTTACCTTTAACCTTAAATAACTTCTTGTGTCTCTGGTCTATGGCGGTCAAGGCATTAAAAGTTTTTCCTGGCACAGTACTTGCTTCTAACACAGAAGAGATGGTTTAATAAAGAACAGCTTGTACAAAAACAATTGAATTTACTACTATTATATTTTAGTATATACAGTGGCAAGAAAAAGTATGTGAACCTCTTGGAATAAACTGGTTTTCTGCAGTGATTTGCTATAAAATGTTATCTAATCCTCATCTAGGTCACAACAATAGACAAACACAAATAGCTCTAATTTCCGTTGTTGTTTTTTTTAAAACCCATTAAACATTCACGGTGCTGGAAGTATGTAAATCTAAGTGAACCCTTGGATTTAACAACTTGTTGAACCTCCTTTGACGCAATTACTTCAAGCAAGTGTTTTCAATAGTTCTGAATCTGCACATTGCTCCCAATGGCCCATTTTATTTTTCTTAAGCCAGTCTGTGGTGGATTTACTTCTAATTAATTAAGTGGTCCAGGCCCAAATCATGATGGTTCCCTTGATGATTGGAGTCAGTGTTGTGCCTGAACGAGTTCATTGAACGAAAGTTCATGAACTCGTTCATATTTTGGGCGAACGTGAACTAAACGTACTGTATTACTGCCTGATGAATATTGTGAACTCGTTCATTCTGGTGCTTTTGAACGGCACGCGCTCTCAGTTTAACATAGTTCAATAGGGTGCCAGATTTCTATAGAGTCTTCCAGGCGAAAACCCGACTAAAACACATTGTAAACAGGCCTTAATGTGTAGCGGAAAAAACACCCTATCTGGCAACACTGCCACCAGGCTGCATGCGTCATCAAAACAACACTGACTGGACGCTGCTGAAATCCAAATCCCTGCCGCGCCACTCACATAGTTTAACATTAAATAACATCATATTTGTCCTAAATCGTTAACGATTAACATAGGCTGCTTTGTACCTGCGAATTGTACTACACGCGATGCCTCGCAGCGCTTCTCGCCTGATGTGCGACCCCCTTGAAGCACCAGGCTAGCCTTTCAAGGTATGTGCAAGCAAATACAAAATTTAAAAACAGTCAATGCTAATGTAAACCCTGGTTGCATAAGTATTGAAAGTTGAATGTGAAGATTTAATCTGACGCATTTAGCTTCAGTGTTAAAACTGATAAAATAATTGCTGTCTGTGGTTCTATATGGGCTATAATGGCAATACATTTTTTTAAATAATGTGGGAAAAAAGAACTATAAATTAGTTCATTTTTGGAACTGTGAACTAGTTCAAGATTTTGTAATATGAACTATGAACTGAACTAGTTCATTTTAAAATTTGTGAACTGTGAACTGAACTAGTTCATGTAGAAAGTGAACTTTCCCAACACTGGTTGGAGAGATTTTTTGATGTCGGTAAGCTGTGTCTTTTTTGCGCCATGGTATTTTTCCTGAAAAATTCCACTTTTGTTTCATCAGTCCCTAAAATATTTTCCCAGTACCACTGGGGTTTGCCAAGGTGCTCTTTTGCACACTTCAGGCTCACAACAATGTTTTTCGTGAGAGCAGCGATTTCCTCCGCTGATGGATGTCTAAACATTTTGGAATTGTTTTGTATCCCTTTTCAGACTTATGTAGTGCAACAACTCATCTGATATCTTCAGAGAGCTCCTTATTGCGAAGTATGGTTCATAAGAGCTGATGTTTTCTGAAGGACAGTAACCTTAAAATGTGTGCCTTTTTATCAAACAAAGTAGCACTAAACCACACCTTTTAACTAATTTTGTTTCTGACACAAATTAGCTTTCATTAAAGTAATTAGTTTACGGGTTCACTTACATTTTTTCTCCAGCAATGTGAATGTTAAATGGGTTTTTTCAAAAAAAGACACAAGAAACAAATTATTTGTGTGTTATCAGCTTATGCACATTGTGTTTGTTTATTGTTGTGACCTAGATGAGGATCAGATCACATTTTATGGCAAATCACTGTAGAAAACCAGTTCATTTCTAGGGGTTCACATACTGTTTCGTGCCACTGTATGTGTGTGTATAAAAAGTGCTGGTTGCATGTGATTAAATTCAGTTTTATTAAAATGATGTTTTTTAGAAGTTGTTGGATCTACATAATTTAATTATGTTCACCATTTCAATATGATAACATTAAGTTTTCTTAAAATTAAATTAATGTTAATGAATGTTAATTCATTTTAGGAACACTTAATTCAGTCATATGCAACTGGTGTCTACAAGTTTTTTTTTCAGTGTGCGTACACACATACACTCACCTAAAGGATTATTAGGAACACCATAATAATACTGTGTTTGACCCCCTTTCGTCTTCAAAACTGCCTTAATTCTACGTGGCATTGATTCAACAAGGTGCTGAAAGCATTCTTTAGAAATTTTGGCTAATATTGATAGGATAGCATTTTGCAGTTGATGGAGATTTGTGGGATGCACATCCAGGGCACGAAGCTCCCATTCGACCACATCCCAAAGATATTGGGTTGAGATCTTGTGACTGTGGGGGCCATTTTAGTACTGAAAAACAACGTAATTTTCACTTTAAGTGGAGCGACTGTTTATGCTGCATCTTCTGCCCGAAGCGCCATGGGAATTTGTCCTCCGTCTGTGTGTGTAAGTGCACTTAACAAATGTCGGCATGTCAGATTTACAGTTATGCTGCTTACATAATGTAGCCTTTTTTAATGTCTGATGACAAGATAGAGACTTAAGGAAAATTATGTAGACTAATAATTTAGTTTAATGTCCTAATGATCAGCCTACTTATTTGTATTTCCCACAACATGGAAGTTATTAACCGGTTTGGGATTTTATTTTTTTTGTTCTAACCGGTTCAGGAACATCAATTTTAGGGTTGAACCAAAAACCGGAAACGTTAAAATACTGTTTCTGTTCGTAACGAACCAATTGGGAAAAACTCTGGTTCAAAGCCCTGATTAAAATTCAGAGTTAAAATTTTATTTTTAACTGTTCTAAAGGTCCCGTGCTTTCTGTGTTTTTGAAGTTTGGATTGTGTTTACAGTGCGCAATATAACGTGTTTATTTTTCACGTGTAAAAAAAACACATTATTTTCACACAATTTACTTATCTCTATGCGGCTGTTTTCACCGTCTGATTTCTTCCTTATTCTTTGAAGTCCGTACTTCAGAAATACATAATGAGTTCTGATTGTGTAGTTTGTTTAGTGTGTTGTGATTCGACAGCAGCTTAACTTAGCAGAGCTGTTTGAGCTTAGCTGGCGACTGACGGGCATTATTCAGAAACTCTTATTTTGACATCATACAACCAGGAGAGCTGTAGTCCAAACCGGCCATTCGCTGTAGGCTTTAAAAGGAGAATCCTATTAAATATTTCGCCTGGCAGCGAACTTTGAGCTTTTATCATTTTGCAGGTATTATTTATCCTCTAACAGCAACATTACACACTAAAGTTTGAAAAATGGGATCAGGAAAAACGTGACATTTAAAGGTGGTGTGTGTACATTCTTGTGGTGAGATTGTGATATGGCAACCAACAGCTTCACTCCTCTTTAATCAAATGCACATGGTAGCCGCCACACGACAAACATTTCGTTGTATGAGACAACGTATGGACAAAATGCCCTCTGTAGAACAGTTTGTCCATTTAGGGCTACTGTAGAAACATGACAGTGACTTTCATGTAAAGCATTGGTGGGGAACCCTGGGTCCTGGAGGGCCACTGTCTGAGTTAATTAAACACACCTGTCTTCAGGATTACTTGGAAATGAAATCAGGTTTGTTTGATTAGAGTTGGAACTAAACTCTGCAGGGCAGTGGCCCTCCAGGACTCCTGATGTAAAGGGACCAGCAGTGTATGTAGATAAAATGGCTCAGTCTAAGCTAATAAAAACAATAGAGTAAGGTTTTTATACACCACTGATAATATAGTTTATATTGCATTTCTGTCAAGAGATCCTTCTAAAAGTTACACAATGCACCTTTAAAATTCATTTATACCAGGGGACTTATTGTTCTGTAAAGTGCACACTTCACTTGTCAAATATCTTAAAATAACCATGAGAGCAATGTTTGTAGTAACTGTGGTATAAGCTGAATAATTGACTCCGGTCCTTTAAAATATTTGAAAATAGCGCACACCCACAGTGTAATGGGGCATTGTATCGTTTCACATTAGGTATGCACTATTTTCAAATAATTTAATGGCAAGTCGTCAGTTATTCCTTACATAAACATTAGTACTGTGTTAAAAAAATTGTAAACTTGTTTTCTTTGCAGTTATCAACTAAAGAGTCAGATTAAGATTTTGATTCTCAACCTATTTTCAATGCATGTTTATCCAAATAATTTTAAAGAAGAAAACAAGTTTGAAATAGTTAGTACTGTAGTTTAGCTAGAAACAACAATACGTGAAAGCAGTACTTCCATTGTGTTTTTTACCTGTTAACAGATTTCAAAAGCAGTGTTACTATACTAGATTTATAATACATGTAAACTTATTTTATAATTAAATGTTAAGCTAGTAAACTGTACCTGTTACTTTCACAGTGATTTCTGTTGTTGTATTTAGTCCACATACGGCTATGTACATGAACTTGAATTTTGTTGTCATGGTTTCATCTGCATTGTAAGGACATGAGTAGCTTATCGGTTGGTTGTATCTGTAAGGCTCTTCACAGACTGTTTTACCATCGTTCTGTGTTTCTATAGACATGTCCATCATGTTTCTATACCAGTCAAATCTTTTGTTTTTAATCCAGCCTAATGAAATGTGAAGAGGACCTCTGCAGGTAAGAGTTGACTTTTCTCTCACATTTACAGTCTCAATTGTACAAACTATAGTGAAGAGATCTGCAAAAGAACATTTTATATTTTTGTTTTATAGCGTTAAAGTAAATACTGTATAATACATTACATATTCAATAAGGGACAATATGTTAATGCTAAAAGTCAATCTTATACTGTAAATTCAGAGAATTACACCATATTCATTATATTAGTGAAGAACCGGGGCGAAAGTAACAAAGCGATTTTCTCAGAGCTCTTACATTTGTTTTTCAAAATAAAAGCAAATCAGGTTTAAATGTCAGGAGTTCCTGTCGGGACGAAAGTAACACTTTGTTACTTTTGTCCCGCTGCTAATACTGTTGCATTATATTGAAAATGTATATAATTTTTTGGGGGGCGGTTTCCCAGACAGGGATTAGACTAGTCCTAGACTAAACATGTCCAAAACAACTTTCACTGACATGCCTTAAAATACATCAGTGCCTTTTGTCTTGCCTCAAAATGCACATAAGTAATGTTTTTAGTAAGGCAAGTTTGTTAAAACTAGTTATATTTCCCAATTAAACTCAGGTCTAGTCCTGGCTTAAGCTAATCCCTGTCTGGGAAACCACCCCATATTTAAACTGTTAAAAAATGTTTTATTCTCAACATTTCAAGTTTGTACTGTCAGGTTGCTTTTGAAACATTTGATAAAACTGAAATTTAAAAATGAAAATGTAATTTCATTATTTTTTTGCAAAGATAAACGACAAAATATATTTGTAGTTCTATATTAACAAGGTCATAGTTGTCACGGCCGGGGCGGACCCAAGCTAGCTACCAGGCCACGCCCCTCTCTACTTTCCACCTCGAGGAGGTTCCCAAGACCACCCCAATGACCAGACAGACGAGTATACTACAATTAAAAGGAATCTTTATTAAATATTTAAAACGAAGGGGAAAAAGGGGAAGGGCAGTTTAAAAACAATCTGCTTCTCGCCTCCAGGGCGAGTTGGACCAGGGAATGGGGGCCAAGGGTCTTCTTCCTTGTTTCCCTTGAACTCGTGGCGCCCTCCGCTTCCTCCTGGAGGCAAAACAAGGAAAGTACAATTAATGTTGGTCCAGCACCGGGTCACAACTTATCTGACTGTTGTTTCTGTCTCTCTCTTGCCCTCAGGTCACTCCGTCTCGACCTCACTGAACGCAGGGGATCCACCACAAGGCGTGGCTGCAGACACAGGTAAGTTACCCTCTGTACAGGTAGGTTACTCACAACACTTGGGCCTTTGGTTCGCTCCAAAGCATACGTGGAGACAGAGGTAAAGGGTTTCTCACCACTGACACTGCTTGGTTTTCTTCGAGGCGTTGCTGCAAACACAGGTAAGTAATACACTGCACAGGTAGGTTACTCACAACACTGGGGCCTTTGGTTCACTCCGAAGCATTCGTGGAGACAGAGGGGAAGGGTTTCTCACTACTGACACTGTTTGGTCTTCTTCGAGGCGTTGCTGCAAACACAGGTAAGTGACACACTGCACAGGTAGGTTACTCACAACACGGGGGCCTTTAGTTCACTCCAAAACATTCGTGGAGACGGCGGTAAAGGGGTTCCCACTACTGACACTGCTTGGACCTCTTCGAGGCGTTACTGCAAACACAGGTAAGTGATACACTGCACAGGTAGGTTACTCACAATACTGGGGCCTTTGGTTTACTCCAAAGCATTCGTGGAGACAGCGGTAAAGGGGTTCTCACTACTGACACTGCTTGGTCCTCTTCGAGGCGTTACTGCAAACACAGGTCAGTAATACACTGTACAGGTAGGTTACTCACAACACTGGGGCCTTTGGTTTACTCCAAAGCATTCGTGGAGACAGAGGTGAAGGGTTTTTCACTACTGACACTGCTTGGCCTTCTTCGAGGCGTTGCTGCAAACCCAGGTAAGTGATACACTGCACAGGTAGGTTACTCACAACACTGGGGCCTTTGGTTCACTCCAAAGCATTCGTGGAGACGGCGGTAAAGGGGTTCTCACTACTGACACTGCTTGGTCCTCTTCGAGGCGTTACTGTAAACACAGGTAAGTAATACACTGCACAGGTAGGTTACTTACAACACTGGGGCTGTTGGGTTACTCCAAAGCATTCGTGGAGACAGGGATAATGGGTTCTCACTACTGACACTTAGATCCTCTTCGAGGCGTTGTTACAAACACAAGTAAGTTACACACTGCACAGGTAGTGGTTGGTTTCTCTCCTCTGGCTCGGGCCTCAACGTGGTATTTTCTTCGCACAATCTGCACGGGGCCCGGGCGGCTTCGGTTACTGTCAATACAGCACACACACAGCAAGCTTAGTGAAACACACGGTAAAAGTCACACTCACCACAGCACTCTGCACACGCACTCCACGTGAAGTTAAGACTTGGCCGCCTAGGTCTTGGCTGCTCGAGAGGCGGGTTGGGCGTTCTACACGCCAGCAAGAGAGAAAAGATTTTCAACAACGCCCCTCTGTGTCTCCTGGTTACCTCTTCGGCTCACCTACGCATTTAATCCCCGCAGGGCCAGTAACCTTCAACACCCCCACCAAGACACCAGTAACTCCTCTTCTAGATAGCACAGAGCGTTTGTTTCGATTGTTTACTCACGCTTTGTTGTCCAACCGATTCCCCAATCATGCATCCAACAGCGTCGCGTTCTCTTTTCCACATCCAAATCACACGATAACTTCCTTACTCCAACGTTTCCAACCTCTCGTCTTCCCTAAGGGATTAAAGTGAGTCAACCCAGCCGATCTCCACCGTAGCAACAAGCGCAAGCAGCAGATTCACAAAGTGCCACCAACAACACCAACGGACATCTTCAAAGGTCTTTATATGCTCAACCTTCTCTCCTTATCGGCCTATCAGTGATCGCTGTGTCGATCGCTCTCACCTGAATGTTATCGGGCTTGATTTAGTGTTTTTGGGGAAACCCCGGGAATTCCGGTGTTTCGCATCAGTCGTCCGAGCGGAACCAATCTCACACACTTTTGGTTCCGCCCTCACAGATCGTCACTTGGTGACATCCTCCCCCGCCGGAATGGTTCTAGTCCCTAGAACCGCTTCCTGTAACCCATTCTCCGTACCGGTTTGGTGGTCGTCCCCGGTTCTCCCGCTGGGGCCGTCGTGGAGGGGACACTGGATTTAACTCAGTGGGTAAGTCTTCCGGCTCCCTTGGAGCCTCCGGGATCGGTTCGTCCGCCGGTTCCACTACAGCAGGTTCCACTACAGCAGGTAAGTGCTGAGGTTCCGCTGGGGCCTCCCGAGCCGGTACATCTACCGGACCTCCTGGGACTATAACCCACCCTTCGATCCAAGGAGTAGCGGGTACAGGCTCCTTCGGGGCCGCTTCCATGGGTAGTGGGGGGTAGTTTGGACAGGGGCGGATCATGTTCCGATGGACTACACGATCAGGCCCGGACTTCCCTTCCGGCCGGATGGTATATACCGGCTGTCCCGGCCTCTGTTGGCTCTGGACTACGTAGGGCCTGGCCTCCCACCGGTCGCTCAGCTTACCCTTTCCTAGCCTTCGGTTGTCTCGCACTAGGACCCTCTCTCCCGGGAGCAAGGGGGCTTCCCGCGCCGTCCGATCATACAGCCTCTTGTTCTTAACTCCTGCTTCCTGAATCCTCTTGTTGACCTGTTCGTAGGCCGAGCAGAGGCGGTGGTGGTGTCGCCCTACCCATTCGGTCACGTTCTCTTCCCCTTCACTTCCAGCCGTCCCGAACAAACAGATCTGTAGGCAGGCGGATGTGTCTACCAAACATCTGGTAAGTGGGAGCGTACCCCGTGGTGCTATGTACACTGTTGTTGTAAGCTTGCAATAGGTTCGGCAGAGCACTCACCCAGTTGTCTTGACGTGTCCGGTCCAGGGTCCCCAACAAGCCCAGCAAGGTTTGATTGAATCGCTCACACCCCCCATTCCCTTGAGGGTGGTAGGAAGTCGTGTGGGTCTTCGTGCAGCCATACAGCTGACATAATTCCCGGATGATCCGTGATTCGAAGTTGGGCCCTTGGTCCGAGTGGAGGAACTCTGGGCACCCAAATGATTGGAAGACCGCTTTCCACAATGCGGTAGCTGTGGTACTCGCCGTCTGATCCAAGGTGGGGATGGCCCAAGCGTACTTGGTGAATAGGTCGGTCACGACCAAGATGTTCTGGAAGCGGTCCATGGGGCGACCCAAGGTCAGGTAATCCATGGCGACGATATGGAGGGGGGCTTTAGCATGAATGGGGACCATCGGTGCTCGGGCCTCCTGTCGAGACTTAAACAGAATGCATCTGGGACAAGCTTGAATAAATGAACTCACAGACGTCTCCATTCCAGGCCAGTAAAAGTGTCTACGTAGTAGGGACAGCGTCCGTTCTTGTCCTTGGTGCCCCATCTCATCGTGATATGCCATCATCAGCGCCCGTACCTGGCTTGGAGGTACCACGATCTGACTGGTCTCTTCTCCCGTCCCTGGGTCTCGAACGGTCCTGCATAACACACCTTCGCAGAGTATTAATCTTTCCCACTGCCCCAACATCTTCCGGCTCACCTCTGTTTGCCCTTGTTGCTCCGCGGGAGTTGGTCGTCGGCCTCGTCCTAGCCACTCACCCAGACTCCGCAGCTCACGATCCTCCTGCTGCCGGGTCCTCCACCGGTGGGGGTCCCATCCCCAACTTACAGGTACTGCCTCCTGCTGACTCCCCGGGGGTTCCACTACCCCGACCGTCAATTTCTCCTCTTCCAATCCTTCCTCTCGTTGGGCCAGGCCCCTCAGGTCTCCCCTCATCGGCAGCCGGGATAACGCATCGGCGTTGGTGTGTTCCCACCCAGGGCGATACTGCAACTGGTAATCATAATTAGCTAACTGTGCCACCCACCGTTGCTCTACTGCTCCTAGTCGGGCCGTCTGTAGGTGTACCAAGGGATTGTTGTCCGTAACCACCGTTACCTTGGCTCCCCAGAGATAGTCTTTAAACTTTTCACTCAGTGCCCATTTTAAGGCCAGCAGCTCGAGTTTGAAGGAACTATAGTTTGCGTCGTTCCTTTCGGCGGGGTGCAGGCTCCGGCTAGCATAGGCGATCACTCGCTCCACTCCCTCCTGCTTCTGGGCGAGTACGGCCCCCAGGCCCAGATTACTTGCATCTGTGTACAGCAGAAAAGGTTGTGAAAAGTCAGCATATGCTAAAATTGGGGCTTGTAACAGCTCTTGCTTTGGTGCCCTAAAGGCCGCCTCACAATCTGCGTTCCACTCTACTGTTGGGGATCCCCGCCCCCGTGGTCGTCCTGTTCCGACCAGCAGTTGGTTCAGGGGTTTGGCGATCTTCGAGAACCCCTTTATGAATCGCCAATAGTATCCCACAAAGCCCAGAAATGATCTCACTTGCCTTACGGTCTTGGGGGCCTCCCAGTCTCGCACTGCCGCCACCTTATCGGGGTCTACGGCCACTCCAGATGCACTCACCACATGGCCCAGGAACTTCACTTCAGGGCGTAGTAGGTGGCATTTCTCGGGCTGTAGTTTCAAGCCATACCTCTCCATCTCTTGGAACACCTCCTCCAAGTGCTGGAGGTGGGTTTCAAAGTCTGGGGAATACACAATAACATCGTCAAGGTATACTAGTACAGACTCCATTAACTGACCTCCGAGACACCGTTGCATCAGCCTCTGGAAGGTTGCGGGAGCGTTGCAAAGCCCGAAGGGCATCCGGTCCCACTCAAATAGACCAAAGGGCGTGGTGAAGGCCGTCTTCTCTCGGTCCCGTTCTTCAACTTGGACTTGCCAATACCCGCTGGCCAGATCTAGCGTAGAGTACCAGGCGGATTTGGTCAAGCTTGCCAATGAGTCTTCGATCCGAGGCAGAGGGAACGCGTCCTTTTTGGTCAATTGGTTCAGCTTCCGATAGTCTACGCAGAACCTCCATGCCCCTGTCTTCTTTTGGACCAGCACTATAGGGGCCGCCCATGGGCTGCTACTCTCCCGCACAATCCCCTGCTCCAACATACCTTGTAACAGCGATCTCACTTCTGTGTATAAGGTGGGGGGTATCGGACGATACCGCTCCCGACTTGGTCCGGCTTCTCCCGTGGGGATACTGTGTCTTACCACCGTAGTGCACCCATAATCCTCGTCATGGGTGGAAAATACATGTTGCCATCTCCTAAGGAGTTCCTGCAACTTTTCTGCCTGCCCTCGTTCTAAACCCTCCCCTTGTAGGGAGTCGCCCGTCAAGTGGCTCGGCATCCTCTTCTCCTTCGTCCTAGATGCTCCCTCGGCCTGTGTCAAAGCCATTTCGACCACCGCGGGGCGTATCTGGCGGAAACTCACATCCTCTCCATCCCGTACCTGATGGCCCTCCACCGTGGTCACCGTCACCAGCCGTTGGTGTTTGTGCAAAAGCACCGGATAGGGGTTCTCATTGCAAACTTTTACCGGTACTCGGCCTCGTTGGACCACCGCTAATCCTCGGGCTACGCCTACCTGGGTGCAATCTCCACGGGGTTCGACCAACACCCAGCTCCCAGGTCGCTGACGCCACTGGGGAACTCTGGCCCACACTATGGCTTCGCTCCTTGCTGGCACGGATAGTGCAAACCGGCATGCCACTCGCCCGACTTCTTCCCGATTGCCTTGGATCTTTGCCATCTGTACTCGGCGGCAGTCGGCCACTACTCGTTCCCAGCCCGGCCGTTCAGCCCTCGGTATTTTCTGTACGGGCCTAGCCCGAAATAGCTCCTCCCAGCACTCCGAGAGAACATTCATACCTATGAGGGCCCGATGCCGGCCGAGACAGTGATCCTGAACGATAATAATCCCTTTCTGTGGCACTTGTACTCCGTAGAGCTTGAGGTCCGTAAGCCTGTAACCAATGTAGGGAATCTCTAGCCCGTTCGCCCCCTTCAGGGTAAGCCAAGGGGCTTCAGCTTCATGTGCGGGTTGGGCTCCAAACAATTCGTGGGACAGGCTTTCTGAAAATAGGGTGACCTGGGAGCCAGTGTCGACCAGGCACCGTACCGTAGTACCACATACTTGCACCTCAACTGTCGGGCTAAGCCCGACCATCCTGTCCCTGGACTCCATTCTTCTCGGGGGGTCTACTTGGGGGGCGCCAACCACATGACCCACTGTGGCCGGTTATCCTAAAAACCCCCCTCGGAGGCTCTTCGCAGGCCGCATTGCCGGCTCACATGGCCAGCAGTCCCACAATGGTTGCAAATGGGCCTCCCCTGCTCGTCCCACTCGAACCTGGGCCGATTTACCTGGTAGGGCCGCCTCGTTGGGTCTCGACCTCGTTCAGAGTACACCCGGTCTCGAAGGTTGGGGCCTTCTTCTCTCCTTCCCGGCCCGAGGCGCAGCTCTCCTACCAGGGTTTTAGTCAACTCGGCCATCTGGTCCTGCACGTCCTTCAGGAGCTCCATTTTTAAGGCTTGTTTCCAGTCCATGCCTTCGGGGGTCGTTACTGCCGGGCCGCTCACGGCTGCGCATACAGGGGCCTCCTTCATTTCCACCTGATCACCTTCCAGGGCCATTGCTTCCTTTTTCAGATCGTCGAAGGTAAGGTCGGGGTCTCTTCGGAATTGTCCCCGTAGGTTCTGACGCACGGGGCCCTCTCTTAGCCCTAACAGAAACTGATCTCGCAGCAGGGTCTCTCCATCTCCCAACCCATGGTCTCGACGCCGTTGTAGGCGTCCGTACTGCTCTCGAAGTTTCAAGGCGAAGGCTCGGATGGGCTGGTGGGGGCCCTGTTTGCAATTGAAGAACTGTGCCCGTAGGACGGCCGCAGGGGTGGTGTCGCCGTATTGATCGGCGAGGAATTGAAAAATGGACTGGGCGGTGGCTCGAACGGCTTCAGGGGCAGCTTGTACTTCCCGCCGGGCCTCTCCTTCTAGAGAGTTCAACACCAGTTGTTGCTGCTGGGTGGCGCTCAGCCCCTGAAGGCCGGCCAGGTATTCCAGTTGGGCCCTCCACTCGGCCAGGCGGACCTCTGACTCGGTTCCGCCATACTTCTGCACCCAGGGATTCCCTAGGAATATGGGCATGGCACGGGGTGGGGCTTCGGGCTCCTCAGGCACCACACAAGGTGGGGCTTCGGGCCTCTCGGGCACTACACAGGGTGGGGCTTCGGGCAACTCGTCGTCGGCCATTGGAGGGTCTTGGTCGCTCAACTCGAGGTGGAGCCCTGCCGACTACGCCAAATCTGTCACGGCCGGGGCGGACCCAAGCTAGCTACCAGGCCACGCCCCTCTCTACTTTCCACCTCGAGGAGGTTCCCAAGACCACCCCAATGACCAGACAGACGAGTATACTACAATTAAAAGGAATCTTTATTAAATATTTAAAAGGAAGGGGAAAAAGGGGAAGGGCAGTTTAAAAACAATCTGCTTCTCGCCTCCAGGGCGAGTTGGACCAGGGAATGGGGGCCAAGGGTCTTCTTCCTTGTTTCCCTTGAACTCGTGGCGCCCTCCGCTTCCTCCTGGAGGCAAAACAAGGAAAGTACAATTAATGTTGGTCCAGCACCGGGTCACAACTTATCTGACTGTTGTTTCTGTCTCTCTCTTGCCCTCAGGTCACTCCGTCTCGACCTCACTGAACGCAGGGGATCCACCACAAGGCGTGGCTGCAGACACAGGTAAGTTACCCTCTGTACAGGTAGGTTACTCACAACACTTGGGCCTTTGGTTCGCTCCAAAGCATACGTGGAGACAGAGGTAAAGGGTTTCTCACCACTGACACTGCTTGGTTTTCTTCGAGGCGTTGCTGCAAACACAGGTAAGTAATACACTGCACAGGTAGGTTACTCACAACACTGGGGCCTTTAGTTCACTCCAAAACATTCGTGGAGACGGCGGTAAAGGGGTTCCCACTACTGACACTGCTTGGTCCTCTTCGAGGCATTACTGCAAACACAGGTAAGTGATACACTGCACAGGTAGGTTACTCACAATACTGGGGCCTTTGGTTTACTCCAAAGCATTCGTGGAGACAGCGGTAAAGGGGTTCTCACTACTGACACTGCTTGGTCCTCTTCGAGGCGTTACTGCAAACACAGGTCAGTAATACACTGCACAGGTAGGTTACTCACAACACTGGGGCCTTTGGTTCACTCCAAAGCATTCGTGGAGACGGCGGTAAAGGGGTTCTCACTACTGACACTGCTTGGTCCTCTTCGAGGCGTTACTGTAAACACAGGTAAGTAATACACTGTACAGGTAGGTTACTCACAACACTGGGGCTGTTGGTTTACTCCAAAGCATTCGTGGAGACAGGGATAATGGGTTCTCACTACTGACACTGTTAGATCCTCTTCGAGGCGTTGTTACAAACACAAGTAAGTTACACACTGCACAGGTAGTGGTTGGTTTCTCTCCTCTGGCTCGGGCCTCAACGTGGTATTTTCTTCGCACAATCTGCACGGGGCCCGGGCGGCTTCGGTTACTGTCAATACAGCACACACACAGCAAGCTTAGTGAAACACACGGTAAAAGTCACACTCACCACAGCACTCTGCACACGCACTCCACGTGAAGTTAAGACTTGGCCGCCTAGGTCTTGGCTGCTCGAGAGGCGGGTTGGGCGTTCTACACGCCAGCAAGAGAGAAAAGATTTCACGGATGAATATGTTCAACAACGCACCTCTGTGTCTCCTGGTTACCTCTTCGGCTCACCTACGCATTTAATCCCCGCAGGGCCGGTAACCTTCAACACCCCCACCAAGACACCAGTAACTCCTCTTCTAGATAGCACAGAGCGTTTGTTTCGATTGTTTACTCACGCTTTGTTGTCCAACCGATTCCCCAATCATGCATCCAACAGCGTCGCGTTCTCTTTTCCACATCCAAATCACACGATAACTTCCTTACTCCAACGTTTCCAACCTCTCGTCTTCCCTAAGGGATTAAAGTGAGTCAACCCAGCCGATCTCCACTGTAGCAACAAGCGCAAGCAGCAGATTCACAAAGTGCCACCAACAACACCAACGGACATCTTCAAAGGTCTTTATATGCTCAACCTTCTCTCCTTATCGGCCTATCAGTGATCGCTGTGTCGATCGCTCTCACCTGAATGTTATCGGGCTTGATTTAGTGTTTTTGGGGAAACCCCGGGAATTCCGGTGTTTCGCATCAGTCGTCCGAGCGGAACCAATCTCACACACTTTTGGTTCCGCCCTCACAGATCGTCACTTGGTGACATCGTCATGTATATTTACTAAAAACAAGTGTAACACAAAAATCTATCTTGTTCTGTTGTGTTACTTTTTTTGACAGGGTCAAAAGTAACAATTCACTACTTATGTTCAAAGTGAAATTATACTGATGTCATTTCACATTTGTTCAAACTTCCACCTGGTATTGATAGACCACATTTGTGAGTTATTGACCACAGCAAAAATATATCTCTGTCTAAATAATTATCTTTTAAAATAAATTTTTTTTCTGAAATTGTACTTTCGCTCCTGCTCTCCTCTACATACAAATCCTTTCTGCACACACATCACATGAGCTGTGACACACTGACACCAAATCATCAAATTAAAATTCAATACATTTAAACAACAACAACAGCATTTGTTTTCCAAAGCTCACCTTGATACGCTTCCCAGAGTCTCAGTTCTTCTTTAGTGAAGGCATAAGCCATGACTGACCATGACCATGAAGTGTTTGTTTCTAGCACAGAAGAGATAGTTTATGGGTCAAAGAACAGCTTGTACAATAAAAAAACAGTTCCTGAAACATGAAAATGAGCTAAAACATTGACAGGATGATTAAATCGACAACCAAGTTGTAGTTTAAAACTGGATTTCCCAGAGATCTTTTTTAAATGCTTGATAAACATTAAAGGTAACATCTGGTTTTTAGACATGTGCCACCATGTTTAAGGGTTTTAAGTAACCAACTAGTTGTAATGTTTAATTAAAGCTGCAAGCAGCGATGGAAGCGCCCTTGCATGCATGTGCACCGCCACCCTATGGCCTTAGTAAAGCAGTGAACCAGGGGGATTTAAATTTAAGTGGGTAAATATTAGCCTGGTAATACCATCCTCTGCTATTTTGCTTCGCTTCATAGACAGAGTCTGGCTGGGCATAATTGACAATCATTTTCCTTCTCGTGGGAGGGGCTTGTCTGAAGTATAAAATCATTGGTCTAAACGTAAGACGTTTGGATATGATGTGCATTATGCGCCGGCTCAGCCGCGTCGAATTTCTGCTGTAAAACACACGTATGATGTGAAAACAAACCCATCGAGCGAAATACCGGAGTTAACATGGCTATGAACGACTTTTACAGATTATGTAAATAAATCGGGGCAGAGCTAGTTGAACACTATCCTTACGGTGTCTTTCCACTCACGTCTAAGTGGAGGAACGCCCCTCTCTCCTATCAAACTCTTCCACGAGACAGCCATAACCATATGTAAATTAAATCTTCCTACCTTATTTTCTGGTTAATCGGGAACGTCACCAAAGAATGTTTGCCCACATGTCCTCCACCATTAACTGTGAACAATGGAATTCCCTTCCATGATTTCTCGATCGTTGTGCACGTCAAGCTGTGCTGCACACAGTTTCTTGCTGACGATCGGTAATAGTTGATAAATTAAACTTTTACCAAAACCTGTCTGGAGTAGGACAACAACATAATCTCCATTCAAAATGTTTAACAAACACTCTTCCTGTTCGGGCTTAAGTTGGCAAGTGCCGGTTCTCCACAACAGAGCAAATATCTTTCTGTGCCTCCATGTCCACTACAATTTACAACATTCGACGCTTAGCATCTACGTCACGGCTCTCAGCCCGCCCTCTGTTCGTTGATTGGGCCGTCGGTCTTGAAGCCGGAGGAAAACGGTTAGAATTGGAGGCATCTCAGACTGAGTACAGAAGCGTAATGAAATTAAGCAGAAGTACAAAGTCTGACGTAGTCAGGCTAGGTAAATATATGTGGATATTCAAAGGAACTTTGATGTGCCCTTGTTAAACATATGAAGTCTGTGACAGGTCGGACATTGTATGCCTAAGTTACAACAGCTTTCTCATAGTAAAACATCAAACTTTGCCAGGCCGCCCGCCACTGACACGCCCTTTAACGAAAATTCCAGATCTTCACAATTTATCACTGTGAACTCCTAAGTTCAGACTGACCAAATATGATGATGATCTGAATAAATTTCCATGAGCAGTAAATCAGAGTATAAAACATGGCATTTCCTGCTGCCAGCAGGTAGCGCTATAACATTTACTTAATATTGCCATGTAGATGTGTTCAGGCCAGGACACTTATCAAACATGTGAAGCGTGGGTCAGATTGGACGTTTTAAGCCTGAGTTAGAACAACTTCCTGTTTCATTGCGAAACACAGAAATTTGGCAGGCAACCACGACACACCCTCCATCGAAATGTCAAGATCTCTGCAATTTAGCATCGCAAAGGCCTTTACATGACACAGACCAAATATGGTGATGATCTGTTTAAATTTATAGGAGGAGTTCCTTAAAGTACGAAGCCCAGAAATGGCAAAATTTGCACTCAAATTACAGAGAAAATTCAAAATGGCCGACTTCCTGTGTGGTTTACAGCATGGCTCCAAGAGACTTTTTTGTAGGTCTTGGAGTGATACATGATCCTACTGCATTTCGTATCTGTATGTTTAACGTAGCGGGGGGGCTGATCTCTTGAATTTTTGTAGGTGGCGCTATAGAGCCATTTTTACACCCTCAGTTCTAAAGCCTATATCAAATAAAAACAATGCCACATTTGGCACGTGTGCAACGTTTCATGACTTTTTGAGCTTGTTTAGGCTGTCAAAAGTGTGATTCATTTAGCGATACTTTGCGAGGCCGCCACGGACACGCCCTTTAACGAAAAGTCAAGGTCGTCACAATTTATCAACAAGCAAGGTCTTAAGATTAGACTGATGAAATATGATGTTGATATGGTTAAATCTCTAAGAGCAGTAGGTCACAGCGTAAAACATGGTATTTCCTGCTGCCTCTAGGTGCTGCTATGACTGTTAATGAATTATGCCATGTTGATGTGTTCAGGCTGAGACCCTTATCAAACGTTTGAAGTCTGGGGCTGATCGGACATTGTATGCCTGAATTACAACAGCTTCCTGTTTCATGGCGAAACATCACTCTTTGCCATGCTGCCATGGACACGCCCTACAAAGAAAAGTCAAGATCTTCGCTATTTATCATCGCAAAGGGCTTAACATCAGTCTGACCAAATATAATGATGATTTGATTAAATCTCTAAGAGCAGTAAATCACAACGTAAAACAAGGCATTTCCTGCTACCTCTAGGTGGCGCTATGACTGAAGCTGAATATTTCTGTGGGGCTTAGAGCTTGGTTCCAAGGAACTTTTTTGTAGGTCTTGAAGTGATAGATGACCCAACCAAATTTCGTATCTGTAAGTTTTTCGTAGCGGGAGAGCTGGGCTGCGTTCAGCCCCGACAAAACGTTGCACAACGTTTATAAAACAGAAACGGTGATGTGTTGAACGCCCTGTTACAATGATGCAAGAGTTGAAACTATGGTAGCTGAGAGGCCATTCTTTGTGTTCTTTTTTAAATGTTTCTGAAGCCTGATGAAATCGTTAAAATGTGTGTTAAATACTGTAAAATACCCTCGATGTCACAGTCACTGACCTTGCCGCCCAGAATGAAAGACAACATTCCAACTTGAACCCATTAAGCGAGCTGTCTCTTTACTACCGCGTGGTTATATACATCTTGCCGCTGATTGGGCCGACATTTCTGACACACCCACCAAACAAGAGAAAACGCAGCTAAAACTTGTTGCACACCGTTGCACACCGTTTCCAGGAAACATGTCGTTCAACCCCGGAAACCGTAGCAAAACGTTGCGCACCGGTGTGAGATTGAACGTGCCCCTGTTCTGTTGAAATTTTGCAGGTGGCGCTATCGAGTCATTTCTACACGCCCACTCCTGACGCCTATACCACATGTAAATTTTCGAGCATTTTTAGGCCCTTAAAAATTTTTATTCATTTTGAAGAAGAAGAAGAAGAAGAAAAAGAAACTGAGCAAAAACAATAGGGCTTTAATAAAAGGTTATCAAGATTTTAATATTATCTTAATATTATTAATAACACATTGTCACACAGTTGTGCAGACTTAAATCTACTTATAAATTTGTAATGATAAAATACATTAACAACCTCATTGATTCTTATTGCTGAAAACATACAGCACAATTTTTATTAGTTTAGCTTGATAGAGATTTTTACTTTTGACCCACTGTCATGGATGCTGTTCCCAATTATTTAAAAAAGAAAATAGTGCAAAAATATGCATTTCATAATAAAATGGTAAACTATACCTGGTTGTTTCACAGTGAATTCAATTGTTTCATGTCCACTAATGAACTTGAATTTTAATAGGGGCAAATACCAATCCCAATAGCTTTTGTATTCTCCTGCACATCCTTGGACATAATCATTCAGGTCTATACCTATGTAACATGCATCTTTGGGATAATGGGCTCTGCACTCTTCTCTCACATTTCCAATCACAATTCCACCAGATATATTGCTGAAATCTGCAAAAGAACAGGTTTTAGTTTTTTATAGTGATAGAGTATACAGAAACTAAACAATAAGAGTTATTTTTATGTCAAGAAACTAAATGTATTTAATTGTCCTCTAAAATGAATTAATTAAAAGTGATTTCTGTATTCTGTAAAATGGATTTATCTCGTTTTGCAACGAAACTTTTCACTTATACTTTTGGACTTAGAGACAATGTATTTTATCAAGTCAGCCAAAACATAAAAAAAACATTAAATGAAGGGTAATTTTCAAATTCAGTCAACAATTAGAGTGGCTAAAGTTGAATTGACTAATAAGCACAAATCCAGCCAATTTATGAAAATACAAAGGCCAGCTAGGGTGCAATAATTGAAGTTTCATGTACAACAGAGACATGTATAAAAGAAACAAAAAATAGATTAATGAGCCCAAAGATCGTTGGTTAGATTTACGCAAAACAAGATAAATCTCATGTTTTGACCCATATAATATATCTTCGTATTGCATGTTTGTATCTGTAATGTACCACTTTCTGGTAACACTATACTGATGTGTTGTTTATCTAAGTATGTCTCATAATTCACATTTATGAAATTATTATTTGATGTGTGTTTAAATCATCTTGTTTACACTCTAAATTATCCCCTTTTCCTTTCCTGATCAATGACATGCTTCGTGTCATTGTAACTAGTATTAAATTCAGTTAATATTAATCTGACTTATTATTGAAAATCTCTGCATTAAACAAACTATGCAGATTAATGCTGGGGAGAACAAAGACTCGTTTTCCTGCTCGATCAACAACCTTTCGCATTGGCCATTTCAACTATGATGGGTTGGACTCATCAAAGGTCAAAGGGGGCTCTCCCCTACTCACTTTTGCTCACAACACGCACACAGTAGCCACACAGTACGCTGCTCAACCACGAGGCACGTAGCCGCGGCACCCAGCCGGGCTCGCAGCTTGCTGTGAGACCTGCCCTCCCTTGGGACAGTTTTTCTCGTGCACTCTTCACTTGGACAAACTTCAACCATCTTCACAGATTTAATCCGGTCAACGGAATAACGCAAGGAACGAACCATGTACCCACAGAACTCTCTTACTCATTCTCTTACACGTCGCGCACACGCATCTCTGGACGCGCACATATGCATCACAGAAGCCAACGCAAGTAATGCTTATTCATTCGATGATGCTAATGCTGCATTCCAGGCAGGTTTTTGAGCCCGTGATTACGTCTTCAAAACCACGACTCATGACTCTATGCGTTCCAGGCAGCCTGTAACCCGTGACTTCCCACCAGTGAACTCGTACTAGATCGATGTACTCCCAGTTCAGAGTCGTGAGTCGTGGTTTTGAAGTCGTGATTTACGGGTTACAGGTTGCCTGGAACGCAGCATAAGTTATTACCCCTTATTAATTAAAGGTAGGGTAACACAATTTGAAAAATGCTAACGGTAGTCGCCTAGCAATGAAATCCCGATCCCACCCTCAAGTCAAATCGCCATACAAAGTCACGCCTCTTTCAAAACCCATGAACACGCACAGATCAGACGGTCACATCTCATGTCTCATTCAGCAGTGAGAAAACTTTGCAATACAAAGTCGAATAACACTTCCAAAATAACCAAACAACTGGTTTAAATCAGAATTAGTTTAAGCACACGTTCGGTTGTGTAGACGTAGTAACTATATTGTTATGCTAATCCGTAAACGAACACAAATTTCATAAGCAACACAATGTTTCATCAAAGTAGAATATCTGAATCCATCTCAATACAAACCGCGTACCTACCTTACCAAAATAAACAGTCCAACGACCCTTTCAGACCCTTTGCCTCCTGCAGCTGTTTCATCGCGTGGTAAAGCAGTAAAGTTACAGATGTTAATTTGGGTTTTTGCTCTTGCTGATCCAGGCAGTTTTTGCTGTTGTTGTTATAAAATATGTCTTTCATTGTGTGCCTCCTGTGTAGGTTGTCAATTCAGCAGAAAAGTTTGCTGTTCTCACTGTTTACAGACAGGAGGTGAGCGCACGTGAACGCGCCGATGACGTATGATGTCTGCGTGGACTCGCTGCGCGGTGGGCATTCAAATTACGCTTACGTATGAGGGACAAAAATGGAAACGTCCGTTCGGACCGAAATCTATGATTTGTTGAACATTTTTTGGTATTACGCCTTTCACAGATGACATAAATTTCTACAAATACATTTAAACAACTTAAGACAGTGATTGCTATCAGGATGTGAGGAGACTTTTAACCAGCATAACAAAAAATGTTTCAGGATCAAATCTGTTACCCTACCTTTAAGGCGTAGGGAGTTCTGATTGTGTAGTTTGTTTGGTGTATTTTGATTCGACAGCAGCTTAGCAAAGCCATTTGAGTTTAGCTGGCGACTGACGTATTCCTGTGGGCGGAGATTAGTCAAAAACTGCTTTATTGACATTCAATCGGGAAATAGAGGGCTGTAGTCCAAACCGGCCGTTCGCTGTAGGCTTTAAAAGGGGACTTCTGTTAAAGAAAATATATATCGCCTGGCAGGGAACTTTGAACTTTATCCTTTTGCAATTATTATTTATGCTCTAACAGCAACATTACACACTAACTAAAGTTTGAAAAAATGGGATCAGGAAAAACGTGAGCTTTAATATAGTCTACTACTCAAAACTCTTTTTTAATTGTTGATTTTATTTTACATGTTTTATCATTATTTAAAATGTTAACATACATAAAAGAAGCCAAGCTAATATAAAACATATGTAAAAAAAAAATATTAAAGTTTAAAGAGACAATTAATAGAATGTGCTTTGGCGGGCAACTCACAGACTCACAGACTCACATACGTAACCCGGGAGACACCAAAAACGTATTTAAAGTCAATTTCAGTTGAAAATCATTTAGTATAGACTGTTTCATCGGACGCACGCTATAGTTGTCGCGGTTACACATCTGGATGGTCCGTTACTTCTGGTCTCTGTTTATAAAGAAGAGGGGAGATGGCGATCATGGATCACCCACTATGTGAAGGGAGGCTTGTTAATTAACATTAAATACATTATATTGTACACATTTTACACAGTAACGTTAGCTAAGTGTAGTTTTTGACGCTTTAGCTATGATTTAAACTAAGGTAATTTACATGTTGTTTATTTTGCTTGTTATCAGAAATAAAATACTTTAAAAAGACTATGTTGTTATTGATTATATTATTGGTGTGCATCTTCAGACACACACTGATATTTTAAGATATGTCAAAGTAAGTTGTTTTCGGTCAAGACAACACTAACATTTAAGTCTGGGACTAGACTTAAGCCCTGTCTGGGAAACCGCTCCAAAATGTGTCAATACTAGTTGCAAGATCAGGTTAATAGTTGCAAGATCCAATACAACTAATAGAAATATTGAATTTAATACATCTTTTATAAATGATAAAGAATGAGTGTAACGTTTTCCTGAAGATTAAGAAGTAACAAAGTTTTTTTTCTTTAAAACAACATTTTCTTTTGGTGTTGCGCAGATGTGATCTGGATAAAGTCCATAGCCGCTTTTCCATCCCACGGTGTCGAGTTGCATTCACTTTTTAAAACATTAAATATGTAATTTTAATAATCAAATATGAGTTTTAAGGGATAAAATTATCGACTGCATGAGGACTTTAAAACCAACGCAAATAGACCTCCACAGAGTAGGTCATAGCCTAAATTCTGCTAGGTTATTTTTAACCCAACGCTGGGTAAATATTGGACAGAACACATGTTGACAAATAAACAAATAAACCTATGCTATTGTTTCAACTCATGGTTGGGTTAACAACCCAGCATAGGTTTATTTATAACCCAACGTGTGTTCTGTACAATATATTTACATAGCGTTGGGTTAAAAGTAACCCAGCAGAATTAAGAGTGAATATTTAAAATTTGCACTACAATTCACCTAAAGCCATTAAAAGTACTTACAACCAAAGACGAGATAAATCCCGAAGAGCAGTGCTGCAGATTTCATGTTAGATTATAGTCGACATGACGTACAACAACAAATCATATATGTAACGGTCCGAAAGTTGCAGGGTCAGACTGCTATAATAAATCTGTGGTAAACACCCTTAGCCCGAAAAATATTCAGCCAATAGATGATCAGACCAAAACGCATCACCAGAGAACCGGGAGGGCCGCGGTCGAGGTTTTTTTATTACATTTGTCACATTAGTAAGTCTATTTTATTATGGAAGCCTGTTTCCGCCATGTTGTAAAAAATAATAAATAAAATTGTGACTTTGCATCTCAGAATTCTGACTTTATATCACATCTTTATCTGTGTGTGTGTGTTTTAAGTCGTTGCTAAGGTATTATGGGTGGTTGCTATGCTGTTTCTGTTGCATTCTCTGTGTGTTTTAAGTCGTTGCTAGGGCATTATGGGTGGCTGCTAGGCTGTTTCAGTTGCATTCTATTTGTGTTTTAAGTCATTGCTAGGGTATTATGGGTGGTTGCTAGGGTTTAGCTATGGTTCTTTATGTGATTGCTAGACAATTGCTAGGATATTATGGGGGGTTGCTAGGCTCTTGCTCTGGGGTTCTGTGTGGTTGCTATGCTATTTTTCTGATTTCCTGGCTAATTGCTACACTGTTGCTAGGGTATTATGGGTGGTTGCTAGGCTGTTGCTCTGGCATTCTGTGTGGTTGCTAGGAAGTTGCCAGGATATTATGGGTGGTTGCTAGGCTGTTGCTCTGGTGTTCCGTGGGGTTGCAAGGCAATTGCTGTGATATCATGGGTGGTTGCTAGGCTGTTGCTGTGGCATTCTATGTGGTTGCTTGGCCAGAGTATTTTAATTGGTTGCATGGTTTTCTTGGTGATTGTGTTGCTATACCAGTCTGTGTGATTGGTAGTCATTTACTAGGGTATTTTAGGTGGTTTATAAAATTAGGCTAGGCTGTTCAGGGTGGTTGACAGAGAAACTGAGGGGGCACATGGTTTTTTGAGCCAAATGTATTTTGCATGCGACCTCAAAATTAAAGAAGCATCCATTAATCTTTTACTTGTCTCTTAATCTGTTTAAAATACACAATATTATAAATTCTGTGCTGCATCCTTGTCACTTTTCAGAGATTTTTGCCGTTTTAATCATGTTACATTACTTTATTCTGGCGGCAGGCGCTGCAGACAGTGCAGTCGCAGACGTCATCAGCGTCTGAGCACACTCACGAGCTTTGCTCTTGCTGCTGCATAAGGCTATCTGAGGAATTAAAACGTGTAAGAAACGCTCACAACATTTCCAAACCCCAGTACGGTAATGTGCAGTTAACCTCCTCTGTGTAGAAAATGTATGGTTTAAAATGTTACAGTCTCAATGATATATTAGTAGAGATTCCTAGATTCATCTTCTTGGTACAACGCCAAAGTTCGCCAGAGTTCACGGGGGCGCGGAATCACACATGTTCACATATGAGGTAAAATTTAATTCAAAAATCCGTTCCTCTAATAATTTTATCTAAACATATTTTTTTTAATCATTATTGAACATTAAAATCAATCATGTCATTTACGTTGTTTATATATTTTATGGATTTAAAATTACATTAATTTCATAGGATAATGCAGTTGTTGTGCAAAATGCATTAATGACACATTTAAACAAAACGTAAATAAACAAAACATGCAGTTTCAAATGTAAATATGATGCCAATATCTCAATATTCCGATTGAATAATATTTGATATAAAAGATAGTCAACACTTTTATTTTGGAGGTTTTTGTTTGAAGACAGGGTCGCTCAAATTGTTAGAAATGTAAGTGCAATGGAAAAGACTGAAAGCTCTATAATATTTTGTTTGATGTCTGTGTATGCACACATTTCTGTGAGCTGTGCACACTGTGCCCCCTTAAAAAAATTGGTGCATGACGCCCCTGGAAAAGACAGCATGTGTGTGACTTTTTAGAGACCCCTAATTTAAAAACAGCATATCAGACTGTGATGATATTGCAGGAGTGACAACATGAGATGGTGTCATATCATTGATGTGGAAACAGGTTCTTTCCCTTAAACATATAGCTGAATATATAGACATTTTGCGTGTTTGATTTCCAGATGATTTCATCACTCCAGTCTGTCCATTTAAGGGCTTATTGCAACCATAAACACCTACGTTTATCTTCAAATGGTGTCTTTGATGACAGTATTTTATAAAAATGAAGGACATCTTTTTTGACATTCCTATTCTGACACTCAACAGCACAACAAGACATTTTCTAGTGAGTTATCTTGCTCGTTTCACTTGTGTATAATTCATTTTTTACTGTTTTCTGCCACCAAATTGCACGCACAGCTTGCAGTGATGCAACTGTGACATCTACTCGCAAATGTTCTATAAAAATACAGCATGTGGACATGTTAGAGCACTCTAATTTAAATACCCTATCGATAATATAGCAATGCTCTGTCAATCCCCAAACTACTCAGCAACTCGTAACACTAACAGCCATCCATTATGCTGTAGCAACTACCTATCATTTACTCACAGACACCGTATTAACGCATAGCAGTTCTCTGTCAACCCCCCCCTGAACAGACTAGCAATTTTATAAATCATGTAAATACCCTAGTAAAGGCCTATCAATCACCCATTATGCCACAGCAACACCATCGCAATCACCCAGAAAACCATAACAATACCCTAGCAACCAATTAAAATACCCTACCCTAGCCTAGCAAAGTAAAAAAATATATATTTTTTTACAACATGGCGGAAACAGGCTTCCATACTATTTTCTCTTAATAACAGTACACATGTTCCGCATTCTGACACAGCAGCGCAGCATCTACATGGGTTGTACCATGTGAGGGTGTTCTCCCCTCCCAAGTTGTTTGGGCCCCGGATCCATATCGCATATTTTCCAAAACTTTTCTCAGGGCCGGCCGTACCAACGGTACGCGGAGGATGGATGGGAGGTAGATGCTAGGATGAGCTGAAAAAGGCTATGGAGGAGGATGCTGCCAAATGTGCCAAGCTTAACGATTTATTTTCAAGAGCACAAACACAAGTGGCAACAGGTAAAGAGCAATAGGCCAATGGATAACATTAGCAACGTAAATATTCGGCTAATAAAGCTGTCAACTTATTCACAAGCAAAATATAAATTTAATTAAAAGGCTTTTGTGTTTCACCCAATACATGTCGAGTTACAGGCTCTGCAAATATTATGTAATTAAATTTTGATAACAATACTCAAGCTTGCTCTGTATATGCAGTAAATTACTTTTTATTATTATTTTATTTTATTACTAATTATTTTTTGTAGTGAATAAGTTAATTATTATCTAATTTTTATTTAACCTTTACATTGTTTGTTGAACCATGGTATTAATAAAAACTATACACAATCATAACTCGCCCGTTAAAAAAAAGAACCATGTTAGTCCAACATAATCCTGCCAATAGAAAATCAGACACAGATTCGGGATCACCAGTAACTACACACAATATTCAGAAATGGCAGGAAAAAATACACAAATCTTCTAAAATGGAGTTTAGTTCAGTTTCTTTATTGGTGAAATTACTAAATCAGACACTTTGTGCTTTAATTGTTGTTTGTTTATTCAGAACAACATTATCAAACATTAAATAAAAAATTTTTAACAACAAAATAATATTGCCTTTTTTCATGCAATAACTACATTTAAAAACTGTGAATGCTGTATCTTCCTTTTATTAATGTGCTGATCTACTGTCTATTTAACATCATTATATGTTTATTTTTATTTAGATCACATTTATATTTTGCATCTTATTTATTATATTGTAACCATAACTGACACGATGAAGCAGTGCGGAGAATTTAATATCTTTTTACACTTATAAAGAATTTAAATGTTGCATACACTGTGTATGAAAGCAGAATAATTAATATTTAAACTATAAATATTTTTACAATAAGTCATTTGTATAACGGGGCTTACTTTGATTTTAGGTTTATGTGTGTATGTTGTGATGTAATTTATCCGGGGAAAAAAAATAAGAATGAATACGATGGCACAACAATAGGCTACCTTCTTAGTTAACTCTTTATTCCAGAACGAACTCTCTTCCACTTTCTCTTTTTTTATCTCTCCCTAGTGGTTAGACTGGAAATAACAATTCAATTGAACGCAACAGTGTATGTTTACACAAGCATAAAATTGTGATTTTTTTTTTACAATTGCTTTATAGAAAATTTTACTTTTTTGTTTTTCATAAAAATCCAGAACTTTACCATATCTTAAAAAAACAAGCTGGTGGTACCAAATCTGATATGAAAAAGACTTTTGAAAAAGGCCACTCAATTTATTTATTATAGATAGATTTTAATAAAACCTTTTATAACCTGTCAAATTCATATGGACAATTTCTCCACCAGGTGACTGTGTATAAATCTGAATTAAGAAGCATTACTGAGGAGAAATGAACTCTAAAACAAAATAGGTTCTGACATAATTTAGCCATATGTGAGTCTAAACCTGTTAGTTTCTGTTTGCTCCCCAGTCTGTCCAGACTTCAGCCCAAAGTGTTTTCCTCAGAAACGTTTCATAGATAATCTTTGACATTTGTGGTGCTGAACGAAATGTTAGATTATTCAGATCCAAGGTCAGTTCACTAGTTGTTGCAGTACGTCTTACTTGATTTCTCTTTGTCAGGAAACTTTGTCTGTTACTCTGTTGTAAGTTAACACTTTTACTCAAGCATAAGTCAGATTCAAAGACAGAGAACGGCAGGAGATGACGGGATGTGAAAATAAAATGTTTATTGAATTTATTGTTACGTTCTCAAGGCTAGAAACAGATTCTACAAAGAAAGTCATCTCTGTTGTGAGTTAACATTTTTACTCAAGCACGAGAAAGAATGAGAGGGAAATACAGCAGGCACGTTGATCTGACACTGAGTCAGCATCTGTGGCTGTGAAATAAAATAAGAGATAATGTGAGAAACCCTTTAAAAGCAAACAAAATGAAATAAGTGATCAAACTCATTTCTGTGTAAAATACATCAATACTTACTACTGCCTAACACACACCCTGTAACAATTAAAAAGTGGATTAACAATGATAAAGTGATTGTGAATAATGTGTTATAGACATTTATAAAATTCACCTTTTAAAAATCTTTTAACCTGACTAAACTTCATCCACTCAATGACTACAATTAAGGCAGCAAAGAGGATGAGAGGCGGCACACATCCAGCAGCGACTGAATATCAACAATCATTATTATTAAGATCAACAATTATTGCATCAATACAAGAAAATACATTTCAGTATACTAACAAAAATGTCTGTAAATCTTAATCTGTAAATGACATCATATTCATAACATTAGTAATAAACAAATCTGTACACATATCACATGACCTGTGACATACTGACAACATTTAACTGTCAACAATTAAGTTTTCTAAAGCTTACCAAGTAGCACAAAGAACACCCAGTGTCTCATAAGATCTTCTTCGTTATCTTCTTCGTGTTCATGATTAATTGAGTTACCTGGAGATGTTTTTAGAAAAACATTAACTCATTGAAAATTATGTTACAACATCAGTGGATAAACATTGAGGTATCTATTTTCTATTATATGTTAATTTAAATGTCATACAGGCTAGCTTGAAAATATTTAAATTTATGCATTTGTTAGATGCCTTAATCTAAATTTGAAATATAACATTTTTAAGGACTGTGTGTGATCAGGGCTCCAACAGCAGTAATATTAACATTAAGTGTTATGGGGGTCGTTTACATAGATTAGCTTAAACCAGGACTAGGACTTTAGGAGTTTAATTAGGAAATGTAACTAGTTGTAACAAACATGCCTTACTAAAAACATTACTTGTGTGCACTTTGAGGCAAAACAAAGATCACTGATGTATTTTACAACATGTGAGTGTAAGTTGCTTTTAGTTTGGACAGCTTTTACATTTATTTTAGTCTATGATTAGTCTAATCCCTGTCCAGGAAACCACCCCATAATATTTTGCACACACAAGCTCCTGGTACATGCTACTATGTTTAGTGTCACATCCAGTGTCTAGTGGCTTTGCAACTATGTTTCAACTAATAAAATATTATTACACTGTTTATATTATTGACAGATTGTCATTAGGTTGTGCAGACATATTGAATACAAAATACATGAACACAACCTGCTTGATTCTGATCTCTGAAAACATACAGCACAATATTTATTAGTTCAGCATTATGGTTTATAGTCAGTTATGATTTTATACCAATTTAAGATTTGAACTCTAAACACACTGTCAATGCATGCTTTCTAAATTATTTTAGAAAACAATAGTATTTATTTCATAATTAATAATATGCCAGTAAACTGTACCTTATCTTACTTCCAGACTTATCTTTACAGGTTATACTGAAGGGATCTGCAAAAGAAGAGTTTATAGTGTTGAAGTATACTGCAACTAGATGAAATAATTTCATTAAAAATTATATTTTATCTTAAGAAACAAAAGTGTCATTTTAAAAATGAATCCTATATTTGTTATTTGATAAATCACTGCATCATCTGATCTGTACAAAAGCTGATACTGGTGGCAAATACAATCTCAGTTTTCTTTATTCATGAAGGGCCACTGTACAAAATACAGATTAGCATTGTATATGATCTGTGAGATGTTTTTGGGCCTACAATGGGTCAAAACTGTCCATAAGCTTTACAGCACCCAATAATAATATAATATAAGTGCATAATGTAGAGATAAAGGCAGAAGACATTGTTCTTACTGAATGGACTATAGGCATACTCATTGTGAATTAATACATACAATGAGTAGAATAAATATGAATTTTTTGCTTTTATTATAAAACATAACACATCACTTTAAACATGTTATGCGTGAAATATACTGCATGCAAGAGCAATGATTTTTAATAACTGAATTATATTTAGCATTTGATTTTATTAGGCTATAAATGTCAGATATTTTGCATATGATTTTATGATGGCTGCAGTCTTGTATTATAAAGCAGATATAAGTCTACTGATGAAGTTTGATCTAATGTAAGTGTTCGTGATTTTTAAACATCAAAATACTAGCCTATATAATATAATAAATCATGATTTACCTTTAGTAACCGTGTTTTATTATCTCTTTGTTTTGTTAGTTGTAAAGGTCAATTTGCCTAATGGTGGTCAAAGCCAGCGCACTGCAGAGGGAGTTTTTGTTAGACAAAGTTGCACCTGAAACCATGTGCGTGTGCGTACTTACATGTAAAGTTATCCGCAAAGGCGAGATGAATCCCAAAGAGCAAAAGCGCTAGAGATCGCATGTTTGGTTTATATTCGAGATCAGATATATTCAGAAATATTACTAAAAGTTTTGTCGTCTTCAGGTCGACTGCTGTAAAACTTCCCTGTAAAGAACGCCCCGTTATTCCAACAAAATCCTGTCAATAGAAAATTAGACTCAAACTCTGCATCACCAGAAACTACACAAAATATTTAGAAATGGCAGGAAGAAAATACACAAAAGAGTTTTGTTTAGTTTTTCATAGCTTTTTTATTGGTGAAAAGACTAAATCAGACACTTTGTGCTTTAATTACTGTTTGTTTATAACATTAGCAACGTGAAATAAACATTACAACTAAAGCATATTGCTTTCTTTTTATGCAATAACTACATTTAAAACTGTAACAAAATATTAGTAGACTGTTGCATCTTCCCTTTGTTAATGTGCTGATCTAACATATACTATTTAACATCATATCTGATGTTTTTTATTTAAATCACATTTCTATAATTATATATTGTAACCATAACTGCTGACATGAAGCCTTGCAGATCATTAAATATCTTACAATAGAGAATTTAAATGTTGCATACAATGTGTATTAAAGCAGAATAATTAATACTTAAGCTATAAATATTTTCACAATAAGTCATTTGTATAACGGGGCTTACTTTGACTTTAGGTTTATGCTGTGATGTAATTTATCAAAATACAGTAAGAATGAATACGATGGCACAAAAATACCTTAGTTAAAAAATACCGAACTCTCTTCCACTTTCTTAAGCCCTCAATTCACCCACATCTCTTTTCTTTTATTTCCATCTAGTGGACATAATGGAAATTACAATTAAAACACAACAGCGAATGTTTACACAAACATACAAAGGTTTGATAATCTTTACAAGAATTGCTTTATAGAAAATTATACATTTTGTTTTTCATAAATAGGCTACAGAACTACCATATGTTAAAAACAAGCTGGTGGTACAAAATCTTATATTAAAAAAGACTTTATTTGCCACTCAATTTATTTATTATAGATAGATTTTAATAAAACCATCTTGGCCATAACCAATAATCCACCAGAGGTGACTGTATACATATGAATTAAACAGATGATAGTGAATAAAGCAGCATTAAGGACTAATTCATTCCAAAAAAAAAAAAAAAAAAATACATAATTTAGCTGTATGGCAGTCTAAACCTGTTTGTTTCTGTTTACTTTGAACACAAATATAAATGTTATACTGACATTTAGGAATCTTAAATCAGCTTTTACCTTCATTGTACAGACAAAATGCATCAAAACAGCAGCATTTTTAACCTTTTATGTTTCACAGATGCTTGTAGTTTTATTTGATAGGAGGATATCTTGTTTGCTTCTCAGCTCAGATACTGTAGATGTCTAAACCTGTTCTTCATCCATGTCCTGCTCTGAGATCAGATTAAAACTTGCAGTGCTTCATCATTAAGGTTGGGGTGAAGGTTTATCATAGAGGACAAGCAGGTGTAACCTCAATCCCTCAGAAGTTCATCACTGATCTGTCCTTTAATTCATCCTCTCCTCTAATTTCACCTCTTAAAAATAAAAGTGTTTCACGATGCCACGAAGAAACATTTTTGGCTGAATAGTTTCATCTGAAGAAACTTTGAAGGTTTTTCAGATTAAAGGCAATAAAGAAATAGTTCTTTAAATATAATTTCTCTGAAAAATTCCTTGAGGAACCTGAAATGTTTCTTTCACGGCAATTGTTGGTTAAAGCAAATAGATTTTTAAGAGTTAATTCCAATATAATTTATAGTATGTATAATCTCATTTGTCACAACTTTTTAAAAACCCTGTACGTAATTATACATTAATGGCATGGACCCTTACCACTTTAACACCATTGAAACACATATGTAGCGTCAGGTTCATCATTTTGCTCTTGTAGGTTACAGCAAGATTGCTGATTTGCTTTACATAACACAGATACATAACTGTTGATGACAGTCGAGTAAGGTTAAAATTTTCTTAACTAATGCTGGTACGTGGTGTGAAAAACTGTCAACTTTTCAAAGAAATGTTTGTTGTAATGATAACGGCAGTATATTTGCTTTAATCTGTTTTTGATTCATATGTAATCGTGTGTGGTTTGTTGGTCATAACTGAGGATTTTTTAACTGATCATAGGCTACATATTAAATATTTGATTTTATATTGAGTGGGTTAGTATAATTTTGTTTTGGGAGGAAATGCTGTGCTTCAAGTTCTGTCCAGACTTCAGACAGAAAAGTTTTCCTCAGACAAGTTTCATAATCCAACAATCCTAAATATTGCTACTATTGTTAATCTTTGATGTTTGTTGTCCTGGCAGAAATGTTAGATCATACAGATCCAAGGTCACTTAAATAGTTGTTGCATTAGGTCTCACTTGATTTCACTTTGTCAGGAAACTTTGTCTGTTACTCTGGTGTAAGTTAACACTTTTACTCAAGTATAAGTCAGATTCAAAGACAGAGAACAGCAGGAGATGACGTGATGTGAAAATAAAATGTTGATTGTATTTTTTGTTACATTCTAAATGCTCAGTTTGACTTCTAACTAGAAACTGATCGAACTGAACATGTGTTATTATATTAGCACAGACTGTATCGTGTGAATTTACTGCGTCACCACATACTGTAAAAACCTCTTATACAGTTCTCTTACTGTATTTGCACTTGTGAAGGAAGACATAAACAACAGTAGAAAAATAATGCACAATGTAAAATAAAAATAAAAATACATAAAATACATATATGGGTAAGAACATTTCAGTCACCTCTGAGATAATACACACAAACATCGCTTCAAAGCTTCATTCTGTGTCCTTTATTTCTTCATTGTAAATAGACGGCTTCAAATAAACTTGCATGCAAACATAAACAGCAATGTTAAACAAAGAAATACAAACAATCTGCATTACTGTCACAATGTACAGATGTAATCATGTTGACACAGTAAGTGAGAAAAACATTTACTTATATAATAGTATTTTTACCTTTCCTTTATTATAAAAATTTGCCGTATTCAAACCACCTGATGCCAGCATATACGTAAATAAAAAATGTAAGAAAAAAAGTTTTATTTATACATCATTTTTTTGCAGTTCAAAGTGCTTTATAGTCAAGAACAAGCTATTTACACTATATACACCCCACAAAATGCTGATGGCCAATCATTGGATGATCATGAATTGTTCATTTTAGGTCAATTAAACTACTATACATTCAGAAATGTTATTTTTTTTTGATAAACGTAAAATTTCCAGGTTGTATACAATGATAATGAAGGAGCTTAGATAAATAAATGAAATTTGAGTTTGTGCCTAAATGCCATTGACATTTATTTGATGACTATAAATTGTCCATTTCATGTCAATTAAAATATGATACATTCATAAATATAGATGTGTTTTTGTTTCTTTGGAGAAGTATAACATTTCCATGTTGTACATAATAAGAATTAAGTTACTTGGATAAACAAGTGACTTTTGATGTATGATAACTGAGTTCTTTATGATATCCCTCCCTGTTTCTTATCTTCTAACTGAAAAAGTCAGTTATCGGTTGAAAATAACATTTATGCTCATGTGACATAAAAAAAATAAACAAAACCCGCAGGGGAACGAGCGTTTCCCAAAAACATTGTTAGACATCCATGGTCGCAAGTTCTGTCATTACAGCATAGTTCAACAGTTTGTGTTTTTCTTGAAACCATCGTCTCAAAGTGCATTCACAAAGTGCATTGCAAACATGTGTTGCTCTCTCTCAAGCTGTGGTTCAATGCAGTTGTGTGTTAGTATGACATGAAGACTTACACAGATCATGCGCTTGAGTACAATATGCAAGCAACATTCAGTTAATTGCATTTACATATTAAATGCATACAAATTTAAATGTATGTCTTTTAATTTGTCAATAAAATTATTTCTGAACAGTGTGCATGTACTCTACTAAGCCAAGAGCAACTCAAAGTGATGTAAGAAGGAACTGCATCTCAATAAAACATTAGGAAATAAAGCAAAACAATGGAGAATAAAAATATGAGTAAAAGTCTTAATTAGATGTCCTGATCATTATTTACAGCAATAGTCTGACATTAATTCAATCTCAAGTGGATTCATTAGGAGACAGTATTACTCTAACAGGTATGTGATGTCATTAACTGTTGTTGAACCAACATAATCTGCATCAAATGATTATGTGTCATGACCAGCTAGTTAGTCTCACCAACAACGCATCGTTCTGTGTTAGTTAAGCAGAGAGTTATGTCATCGTACAGGAAAGAGTTTTTATGAGTTTGATAACATAAATGGTTTTGTTATCTATGAGGAGGATGTTTTAAACTATGACACTTGCAGGATGTATTAATGATACTGAGACCTCCATACTTTATGTCAAAAGCTCAAGAAAAGTTTGATTGCTCATCATGTCATTACGCTTTTAATAAAAACCTAATAATATGCTTATAAATGAACTGAGTAACGCTTCTGTGTATTTGGTTCTCCAGGCGCTGTAAGAAACTGCATATTGATCCGGTTGTGAATGATTATATTGAACTAATAAAAGTCAAGTGCAACTTTCAGTTTAACTGGATCTGCAGCTAACAATACATACAGACAACACACATGGCTGAAATCTAAACAAAATTAAACTTATTAAAACGTAATAGGTCTTTCCATAGACTCAGAAGAGGGATACCTCTGCATTTGTTGATCTGACACTGGATCAGAATCTGTGGCTGTGAAATAAAATAAGAGGTGATTCTGTGAGAGATTGAAAAACCTTTTAAAAGCAAACAAAATGACATAAGAGATCAAACTCATTTCTGTTTAAAAGACCACAATACTTACTTCTGCCTCTCAAATAACCTGAAATAATAAAGAAACAAAATGTGAATTAACAATTTTTACAATAAACACAGTGTTTGTAAATAATGTGTTAATGTGTTATTCATGTTTATAAAATTCACCTCTTAAAAGTCTTTTACCCTGACTGGACTTCATCCACACAATAACTCCCATTATAGCAGCAAAGACGATGAGAGGCAGCACACATCCAGCAGCGACTGAATATCAACAATCATTATTATTAAGATTATTAAACAATTATTGCATATTCATTATGAGAAAATACATTTCAGTATCCTAACAAAAATGTCTATAAATTTTAGTCTGTAAATTAGAATTACACAATAATTATTACATTACTTGCTTACAAATCATTGATGCACACAAATGTTTCACATTGACAACATTTAAATTATAAAATGAAAATTCAAGAAATTTAAACAACAAAGTTTGTTTTCTAAAGCTCACCTTTAACCTCAAATAACTCATCCCTGTGTCTCTGATCAGGTTTGTCAGTCGGGGCATTAGTAAAAGTTTTTCCTGACACAGTGCTTGTTTCTGGCACAAAAAAAGATTATTAAGGAACACTTGCAAGTACAAGAACAATCATATTAACTAATATTCTACTACTATTACTATAAGTTTTATTTGTGAATGAATCATTTTTCACAGATACTTTCAATTCATTGACATTAACAAACACTCAAACAATTCACTCACAAATCTGACATCTTTACAACACTTATTTTATAATCTCACCCGGGACAATTAAAGTAGATTTATATAATTACAATCTACATGTCAATTGATTCCTCACACAAAGCTGTCACAAGGCTTCAGATTGAATATATATCACTGAACTACTTTTATCATCGTTTGGTGGTTTTCTATAATTTTTGAACCTCAATGCTTTACTAATGCTCAACACCGAAAATCATTAATTCTTGAAAATATTGTGTTACAACATGAATGGACAAACACTGAGGTATCCGTTTTCTATTACATCTTAATTTAAACAATGTCATATAGGCTAGCTTGAAAATCATTACATTTATGCATTTGGTAGATGCTTTCATCTAAATGTTTAATATTGCAGTTTTAATTTAAGCCATTGACACACGTCACTGTGTTTAGTGTCAAATTAGATTTCCAGTAGCATGTGCAGCTATGTTTTAAGTAACCGAAAAGGTGTAATGCTTTATGAAATATTGTAAAGCTGTTTATATGATTGACAGGTTGTCATAAAAGTGTGCAGACATATTGAATACAAAATACATTAACACAACATGCTTGATTCTTATCTATAAAAACATACAGCACAATATTTATTAGTTTATCATTATGGTTTATAGTCAGTTATGATTTTATATCAATTTAAGATTTAGACTCTAAACCCACAGTCAATGCATGTTTACTAAATTATTTTAGAAAATAATAGTATTTATTTCATAATAAACAAAAAGTTTACCTCTTAGATTCACTCTGAATTCTGGTGTTTTTACTCCACAAGTGATTTTCACAAAGAACACAAATTTTGTTGTCATTGCTGCTTTTACAATGTAAGGACATGAGAAGCTGTCCATCTCCACACAATGATCTGTACTGAACTCCTTTCTACAGACTTGAGTTCGGAAATATTCAGTAAATATTGTGTAATTCATAACGCAGCAATTACCCTTCACAAAAGGGAATCTGCAGGTAACAGTTCCATCTGTCACACTTACAGTCTCATCTTCACAGGTTAGACTGAGGTAATCTGCAAAAGAACAGTTTATAGTGTTTAAGTATACTGCAACTAAACAATAACATTATTTAATTCAAATGTTATTTTATCTTAAGAAATAAAACTGTCATTTTAAAAGTTAACCCTTTATTTGTTATTTGTTAAATCCCTGCATCATCTGATCTGTACACAAGCTGATATGGTGGCAAATACAATCTCAGTTTTCTCTATTCATGAAGGGCCACTGTACAAAATACAGATTAGCATTGAATATGATCTGTGAGATGTGTTTGGGCATATAATGGGTCCAAACTGTCCATAAGCTTTACGGCAAAGTATAATATTACAAAGATCATAATGTAAAGATAAAGGCAGAAGACATTGTTCTTACTGAAGGAACATTAAACATTTTCAGTCTTTATTTTCTACAGTAAGTTACATCCAGCTGCGTAATTACAGCAATTTTTTTTACAGTGATACAAAGTAATAACACATCACTTTAAACATGTTAACACTTCGGCCTATGCGTGAAATATGCCACAGGCAAGAGCAATGATTTTTAATGACTGACTTAATTATATTTAGCATTTTATTTTGTTATCTCAAATGACAGACATTTTGCATACGATGGTACGATGGCTGCATGTGGCCTTGTACAGTATAATAAATCAGATTATATAAGTCTTCTGATGGAGTCTGGTCTAAGTGATTTTTAAACATCAAAATACTAATAAATCATGATTAACCTTTAGTAACCGTGTTTTATTATCTGTTTGTTTTGTTAGTAAAACCATGGTCAATTTGCCTAATGGTGGTCAAAAGAAGCGCACTGCAGAGGGAGCTTTTGTTTACACAAAGTTGCACTTTTATTAACCTGAAACCATTAGCGTACTTACATTTAGCAAAGGCGAGATGAATCCCAAAGAGTAAAAGCGCTACAGATCGCATGTTCGTTTTATATTAGAGAGATCAGATATATTCAAAAATATTACTCAAAGTTTTGTCGTCTTCTTGAGGTCGACAGCTGTAAAACTTTTCTGTACCGCTCTGTTAATCCAACAAAATCCTGCCAATAGAAAATCAGAGACAAACTCAGCATCATCAGTAACTACACAAAATCTAAAGAAATGGCAGGAAGAAAATACACAAATCTTCTAAAATGGAGTTTTGTTCAGTTTTTTTTTTTAATAGATTTTCTTTATTGGTAAAATCAGAAACTTTCCCTGATAGCACACATACATCTCAAAGACGTCTATTTGATGTCTGCATTTACATCTGCAAGACGTATTATTTAGATTGTTTGATAATCTGCAACTCTGAGACGTTTCCTAAAAGATGTCATATAGAAATATTGAAGACGTCTGCAAGACGTTTTTGATTTAGAATGTATGCAAAGCAGCTCTTTCTAAGACACACCAGATGTATTCCAGATCTCCAGATCTTTACCAGACATCTTGCAGACGTACCTGTGCTATCTGGGTTGTGCTTTAATTACTGTTTGTCTATACAGAACAACATTAGCAACACTAAATAAACATTTTGTTGGAATAATTAATATTTAAACTATAAATATTTATTTTCACAATAAGACATTTGTATAACGGGACTTACTTTGACTTTAGGTTTATGTGTGTATGTTTTGATGAAATGTATCAGAAAATAGTAAGAATGAATATGGCACAAAAATACCTCATGTAATTAACTCCAGACCGAACTTTCTTCCACTTTATCTTCCCCTCATTTCACCCACATCTCTTTTCTTTTACCTCCCTCTAGTGGACATAATGGCAATTATAATTAAAACACAACAGTGAATGTTTACATAAGCATAAAATGATGTGATAATCTTTACAAAAAATACAGAACTTCATAATATCTTAAAAACAAGCTGGTGGTACCAAATCTGATATTAAAAAGTGTTGATTCGCCACCCAATTTATTTATTATAGATATATTTTAATAAAACCATCTTGGCCGTTTGTTATAATCAATTTCTCAACTAGGTGAATGTATACATATGAATTAAGTGATGATGAATAAAACAGCATTACTAAGGAGTAATTCACTCCACAACAAAATAAGACATTATTCAATCTATAAACAGTCTAAACCTGTTAATTTCTGTTTACTTTGAACACAAATATAAATGTTATACAGAGATTTAGAAATCTTAAATCAGCTTTTACTTTCATTGTACAGACAAAATGCATCACAAAAGCAGCATATTCAACCTTTTATGTTTCACAGAAGATTGTAGTGTTATTTGATAGGAGGATATCTTGTTTGCTTCTCAGCTGACATATGGTAGATGTCTAAACCTGTTCTTCATCCATGTACTGCTCTGAGATCAGATTAAAACTTCCAGTGCTTCATCATTAAGGTCGAGGTGAAGGTTTTTCATAGAGGACAAGCAGGTGTAAGCTCAGTCCCTCAGAAGTTCATCACCGATCTGTCCTTTAATTCATCCTCTCCTCTAATTTCACCTCTTTAAAATAAAAGTGTTTCACGATGCCACAAACCATTTTTTGGCTAAATAGTTTCATCTGAAGAAACTTTGAAAATGTTTTTCAGATTACAAAAAGGCAATAAAGAAATAGTACTTTAAATATAATTTCTCAGAAAAATTCCATGAGGAACCTGAAATGGTTCTTCTAAATGTTCATTTCTGAACTTCATTTCTGGTGATTTAATAGTAACCATGCTTTTTGGTTGTATTTGAAGTAAGTCTGTGGTTAATTTTCATAAAGGTTGTTTTTAAACATTACAGCTATTTTATTTTTAAACATTTAAGTTACACTTCTGTCAATCTGTCTAGCCTATACCAGCAAAGACAAGATGAATCCCAAAAAGCGCTATGGAACGCACATTCAGAGAATATTCTGACTGTCAAATCCGTTAAAACTTTTTTCTTTGTTGCAGTGGCAGACAGCTGTAAAACCTCACTCACTGATAGCCTTAATGACAAAAACGTCCAGTTATATAATATAGGCTACACAATCCAGCCAATAGATGATTAAACACAATCTCAGCATCACCAGTAACTACTAAAGGAAACAAGCACACACGCACAATTCTCACGCTTAAAATAGTTCCTGGGACATCTGTTTCTCACGTTTTACACTGACCCATGTCCAGGGGCGCCTCTAAGGGGGAAAGGAAGGACCATGGGCCCATGCACTTTTGGGCCCCCAAAGGTCATTTTTATTAGTAACAGTGAAAATGTTACAGAAATTATAAATGTATCTGCCAAACAGTTAACAAAACAAAGTTATGGCTTGTTTCTGCATTTTCTGAAAATACCCCCCCCCTCCATTTACTGCATGGTTTCATCCAGTCTTACATTGCCTTTGATGAGGAAGTATAAGTCTGGGCTGCGTTCTCCGATAACGTTGTCTCTTAGCGCACTACGAAGACTCAAAAGGTACACCTTAACTACAGGTATACCTTTCCTACGTGTGTTCTCCGAACTATACCTTAGGATGTTGCTTAAGGTAAACCTTCTTAAGTTCGACCTTAGCGGGTGCTGTCCATGGTGGAGGTGTTGAATGATATCGATTGCTCGACAATCAATTATTCACTTCATGTAATAGGTTTCGCTGCGTTATGAGATAGCGGTGTTCTTTATTAAAGAAACATTTTAGAAATAGTTCAAGTTAAATTAATTAGGAATATCTGTTAAAAATATTTCAAATTTCAAACAACTAAATTTAACCTTCTATATTTTATATCAAACCCGTGCAAAACCCGCAACTTTATTTCCAAACGTATCATGTTTAAACTGCTCCAATTCATCCGCTATGCCTTCACTTGAAAGCTTAATTTGTATTAGGGGTTCCCAATAAGTGCGTTCGTTGCACAGGGGAATAAAGTGGGTCGTGCAAGTACTTGGTTGTGCATTACACTTAAAATATATAAAAACAAACTGTTGTTGTTCAATAGTTCACGCCTTTATTGTGCTTGGACATTGTGGACGAAGGGAGTGGATAAAGCGTCAAGCTAGGGCTTCATTTATTGGAAAGCTACAAATACTGTATCTTGAATTTACATGATCTTAAAAACATACAGATATAAACAGTATGTGTTAGTGGTTTATTATACATTAATGCTATTACTTATTTTGAGCTATTTACATCTTTAAATACATCTTACATACAGTCAACACACTTTGCTAAAATCTACATGTAAAATAAACAAAACAATATTTCATATTGTTTTTTGAAGTGGTTCATCTGTCATGTCTATGCCATTTACGGCGTCTGTAAAATAAAATAGGAGCACTGTGAGACACTGTAAGCAAACAGAAGGACATAAAAGATCAGAAAAAACAATACTTACTACTGCCCTTCACATAACCTGTTATAATAAAAAAAACAAATGTGGGATAATGATTACAATAAATTAAAGTACTTTAAAACAATTACAGTCATATTTATAAAACTGAATTCACCTGCTGGAATTTGGCTTTTAACCGGTGTGGTCTTTCCCCACGCCAGCCCCTTTTTAGCAGCAAAGACAGCGAGAGCCACCACACATCCAACAACGATTGCAATAGTGATGAACACCAAACATTTCACAATAATGTTGTCAGAAGCTGCAATCAATCATCCAGCAAAATATACACAATACCAACACTCAGTATAATGTGGACCTCTTTATGAACATTATGACCAACAATAACTGATATTTAGGGATGCAAATTTAATGCAAATTTAAATAATAAAATTTATTAAAATTACATAAACAGCATATACTGTATGTTTGACATTTTTCTGTGAAAAAGAAAGCATCACTCTCTTTGACTCACCAGTCTGCATCCACCTGAAACTTTAACTATACGTAACTTTTTGAAGTAGGCTACAGTATTAAAATCATTTAAAATCATATTTCGGCAATTTTGATATATCTTACAGCCCCACGCTGTCAAAAAAAGGTACAAAACTGTACATTTTCTGTTGCTAGGGTAGTACCCTCAAAGGTTTCGTTTTGTACCTCTATGGGTATTTAACACATTGAAATCTTGTACCGTTTGTGGTACAATATTATACCCTTATAAGGACCTATTGTGTACCTTAAATAAAAAAAACAGTTTTTCAATATTTTTCTATGTTCTTACCTCAACGTAGACAAATAATTACATACCTATCTTTTTTAATGTGTGCACTTTTAATCTTTTAATCACGTCACTAATAGAGCAAGCTTCTGACTGGTTAAAACGGCACGATTTTTCGCCAAAGTTCAGATTTTTCGACTCGATGTGCGAGTTATGCTGCGTTAACACCAGCCGCTGTAGAGACGTAAAGCATGAGTGATTTCAATGTTAAGTCTATGTGAAGACACGTTGATGCGTCTGGAGGTCTCAAGATGTGAATGAGGTGTTTAGCGCAGACTGGTAGACGCAATTCCGCCTCATTCGCGCATCTAGTTTAGTTTTTGTGTTTCATGCGTCCCCTGTTAACCAATCAGGAGCTTGCTTGCTGCTGTGGCGGCAGCCCCGCTCGGAGTCACTCATTCAACATGAAGGAACGCTTGATATTGTCCGTGAGCAGTCACCCGGAGCTATACGACACAAGACAGGAATAAAAAGGACCTGGTGACTGGTCGCGGCTGGTGTAACCACACACTTAGGCAGATTCGCCCCGCCAGACCTGCAGACCCGCGGAAACGCGTCTTTACATTGACTTAACATTGAAATAATTTGCGCCAGATGCTCTTTTTGCGTTTGGTGTGAACACAGCAGTGACAGAAAAGCTACAGTTTTGTACTGTTTTCTGACAGTGTACTGATATTATAATCAGACTGTCAAAAAACATTAACATAACCTGCTCAATTCTGATCTCTAAAAACAAACACCACAATATTTAACACTTTAGCATTGTGGTTTATATCCTTCAGTTATAAACTTTTGTAAGATACAGCTGGTATGCTGTATAACAATCCTTTAGTGACACTTACACATACCTGAGTTTGACTTAATGTTGTTTTCATTCAAAAGGACAACAATCTCTTTTCCTTTTCCCACAGATTGAACCACACATCTGTAAACATCTGGGTTCTTCTTCCACTCCTCAGGATTTACCGAGAGACTGATGCTCTTCTGAAATGATCCATCTGTGTTTGGTAAAGTTGAACTGACCTCTGCATCCTTATGAAGCTCCTCGTGATTTTTCATCCAGGTCATTGTGGTGTTTTTGGAGTAGAAACCTGTAGCATGACAGATAACTGGAGACGAGGAGTTTTTCTGTAGTAGAGCGACCTCTGGTGGATCTTCAGAGAGATTGGCTTAGAAGAATCAGGATTAGAAAGAAAAAATATCTTTATAGGCCTAAAATAATTTCAAATCTATTACCAAGCAATTATTTAAAAAAAGATAAAGTGACAGTGGTTTTAGGACTTTAAAACCTACATTTAATTCACATATCCATTTCCATCAGGTTTTTAATTATATTTCTACCTTTACTCTCCACACAGGTTTTCAAATATTCTTGATCTTTATTCCCCTCCAAAGTCGGCTTGAAGGTGGCAGCTTGACGACTCGCAGGAATCCATTTGAGCGTCTTCATATCTAAACTCATGAAGTCTTCACCATCAAAACCATTGTGCATATATCCTCGACTAGTGCATCATTCTCCAGCTCACAGCCAAACATCAACTGAAGCGTGTAACCATCTGAGGTTCACAGTCAAACTGTGGTTACTTGCAGGTAATAGACATCAATGTCAATACTGTGTAACCACTGTGACCTCTGGGAAGTTAAAGACTTATCTGTGTATAATTGAAACACAGAGTGTGGTCCTTTGGACAGACATAGTGCAAACAGGTAAGATCACCATGGGATACCATTGTATGCATATAGACCTGTGAATGACTTGCATATAAATTTTAACTTGTTATAATAAATTATCTTATACTTTTATTGGTTTCAAGTATTACAAATACAGCCAGGGGCAAATTAATAAATTAAATAAGAAAACAGTGACAAAATCAGAGAATAACTAGCTAAATACAATATAAAAATGTTGTAACAAACATTTGTAACAAAAAGAGTATTGTAACATTTTACAGCTTTTTTGGGTTTTTCAAACATTGCTTTTAGGAATTGTTGAATTTTGTCTTAAAATAAAGGCCTTTCCCCCCTAAATTAACATTAATTAATACTACATTTAAAAAAAGTTAAAGTCAAATGAATAAATGGCATTCCTTATGATAAGCAAAAAAACTGGTGGAACAGTCTGCATGGCGCTTAGTTGGGGCTCGCTGCATTTCCATTGTTCACCACAGACTTACATTAAGGGGAAATGTGGGGCACTTATGAGCTTGCTTTGTTCGACCATTACATAGCAACATATACTTGCACTTATTTTCCACATATATTCATTTCACTTTATGATTTAAAATAGTCTAAGAAACTTAGAAAAATGTAATGATTAGCCTATTATAGTAGTCCTAATAGAGAAAGGAGAAAAACAGATGGGCAATCCTGTTATACATTCCAAATTGTAATTCGAGTCTCACAACTGGTCCAGTAGGTTGCGAGGTGCCAGGTATCTTTCCCTTAATTGCTTTCCAGGTGCAAAAAGTAGGAGTCACCATTGGCCCCCGGGTGAATTTTACTAAATAAAGCAGCTGTTTGGTGAGAAGTTGTGCATAGACAATAAGAAAGGAGCATAGTCTATTTTGTGAAAAGTCTATAGTTTTAAAAGTTTGCTGCTGGCACTGTGAAAAAATACAGCATGAAGTTAAAACAACATGGTCTTGCAAGTCAATTTAACATACTCTTGTTTTGACTTGTAAAATGTTGACATATCAGTTGAAATTGTTTAACATAATTTGTTAAGTTAAAGTAACATGTTTTTATAATAGTAATAATAATTTAAGCACCAGTCTGTGTGAAAATAAAGTTGTTGTTTTACAGAAAACTCTTAAGTTAACTGGACCTATTCGGGTAAAGTCTGACACTTGGCTTCATACAGTTCATTGAGAAAGCATCTTTTGATGATTATGTAAATGATACTGGAATTCAAAACCCACACATCCCCTTTTTAAGCATTGTGTGTATTTTACGATAACTAGTTTCAGAGTAGCTTACCCAAATCTGTTTATTAGGCTATAAAAAGTATTACTTCTAAATAGTTGTAGGTTGGTGTGAAAATATTAGACGTAACGAGATGTAAAATATCCATGTGTAGTAGCCTATTGTTTTCTTGTGTTTATAAAAAGTAATATTACAATGCTTTTGAAATGCCACACACAAGAGCAATGCTTAAGTTTCCATATATTATGCCTATGCGCTTTGTAGCATTTATAATTTTGTTATAAATGTCAGATTAAAATATTTTGGATGATATTAATATGAAAGGCTTTTAATTGACGTTGTTGAAATAGGCTTTTGATATCATGCAATCTTTTTCTTACAGTGCGAAACAGTACTTTCAAAAATGTACACAAGAACAAAAACATGACTGTCAACCCATTGAAACATAAAATTTTTGGGTCTTGTAAAAATAAAAACAGATCTTCTGAAAATCTGCATTGTCAAAAATATACATGCACCAGTGCCAATATTATAAAATCACTCTGCACTCCTGGTTAAATCTTCACTACAAAAGTGAAGCTTCTCTTGAACCAAAGTGTTCTGATTCATTTTTTGGCTTGTAAACCACATGTTTTTCATGGGATGTAAGTTTGGATTTAGAGTGGCTATTTGTAAGTCTAGCCTGATTTAGCCATTTCTTAACCACCTTTCAGAATTTAGAGGTAATCCTACATTGTTCGTGTTTTCTTTCTGTGAAGTGCAAGTATGACACAATATTAACAGTTACCGTGTGGTCCTTTGCAAATAAATAAATAAATAAATTTAAAGGATTTTGTGAGCATTTATAGAAATTAAGTAAGAACAGACTAACCCAAGAACATTACTTATCTTTATTAAATAAAAAAGTTAAACATTTGCTTAAAATAAAATAAACATAGGATGAATGGAAAAAATAAACAATGATGGAAAGCTAAAGGTTTGTTTATAACTATAAAATTTACAAAATTTACAGATCTCACAAGTGGACAATAATAAAGTACCTTAGAATTTTGAATATGTCGGAGCCAATGGTGTAGTGGCAAAAACTGGCCAAAGAAAAAAAGAATTTTGAATATACAGTATAGTATGTTTACCTTTTCTTTTTTATTACAAAGCCGGTATAAAAATATATAATATCCACCAGTATGTGAACACAATGCATCTTTAAGTCGATCAAAAGTTATTTATACAGCATCTTCCCAAACAAATCAGTGCAGTTCAAGAGCTTTACATGCAAGGCCAAGCAATTTACACATATAAAAGAAATGAAACCAATATAAGCATCTTTAAATACTTATTTTGCTTCCATCTTGTGCAAGTAAAACTCACACCAAGTTATACAATTTAAAATGTACACAGTTGAAATGTTTAACTGTCATGACCAGTTGAAAACGGTATTTACGTAATAGTTACGGGATTCTAGACGTCGTTACTAGAACTGCTGTATCTGGAAGTCTACGCAGAGATGCTTTTTTTACAGCCCGGAACGGCATAATGTACTCTTAATCCTATCATGATTGTAAACAAATTGGGGCTTTTTACACCTGGTCACTTCATGTGTTTTCTCTGATCGGATAGCTATCCAAGCTTTTGAGACTGGGTCACATATCTGCAGCTCACAGATCATGCAGTCAACACACAAAACATATCAAAAATTTTCCAGGAAGTTTAAAGACTGAGATGACGTATATATTAGTATTTTTTCATCTGGCACTGAGTCAGTATACGTGGCTGTGAAATAAAATAAGAGGTGCAACTGTGAGATACTGTACTTTAAACCTTAAAAGCAAAAACAAAATGACATAAGTAATCAGGATCATTTTTGTGTAAAAGAAAACAATACTTACTACTGCCTGTCACATAGCCTGTAACAATAAAAAATACAATGTGGGTTAACAATGATTACAATAAAACAGAGCAGGCCTAATTCAGAGCATTGTGTTAACAGACAGGTATATAAAATTGAATTCACCTGTTACATCACGGCTTTTAACCTGTCTAGACTTTATCCACTCAATGAGCCAGATTATAGCAACAATGATAGTGAGAGTCAGCGCACATCCAACAAGGGCTGCAATGATGTTGTCAGAACAACACATGTAACAACAATCATTATTTATAAACATCATTATTGCATATTTAATAAGAGACAATATATTTTAAAATATTAAGTCTGTAAATCTTTTAAATGAAGAGAACTATATCAAATTTATTATATTAGTATCTTATAAAAATAATTCTGCACAAATCACATGAGCTGTGACACATTGACACCTTTAAATTATAAAATCAAAATTCAGTATATTTAAATAACAATAAAGTTTGTTATTTTAAGCTCACCTTCTGCCTTAAATGAGTTAATCACCCTCTTCTTCTCATGTCTTTCTTCAGTCAAAACATCAGAGGTATTTCCTGACCCAGAAGGGATAGTTTTAGGTTAAAGAATAGGTTGTAGAAAAGAAGCAAAGTTGATAGTTCTTGTACAAGTTCTATTTGTTAATGAATCACTTCAATATGATTCTTCAACACTCTTAAAGTGATAGTTCACCCAAAAATGAAAAATAATTTTAATGGAAGTAAACGTGGTCCACGAATGGTTTGGTTACAACATTTCTCAAAATATCTTCTTTTGTGTTCAATATTAAAAAGAAATTTAAACGGGTTTGTAACAATATGAGGATGAGTAAATGATGAAAGAATTTTCATTTTTGTGTGAACTATCCCTTTAAAAAAAGGCTTGACATTGATTGTTTAAAAAAAGCTTTTTTGCAGTGAACAAAATATATATTTAGGTTATATATTTCTGTTAATATTTTATACAGCTTGATGGCATTTTATTAAGGATTACACCTTGTTGGGTACTTAAAACACTAAACATACTGTAGTGGCACATTTCTTATTGCTGCTTTGAATTGTGAAGTAATCTGTACTGTTGTGTAGCTACACAACAACATCTGTTAAACAACAATGGGGTGGTTTCCCGGACAAGGTTTAGATTAATTCAGGACTAGGCCTTACTTATATTAGGACATTAAAGTTGTTTTTGCAAACATACCTTACAAAAAACATTATTGGTATGCAATTGATATGCTCATATATGTAAAGATACAACAGTACAAGGTGTTTATAAATTAAGGCAACTTAAACATGCAATTTAGTTTAGGTCTAGGATAAGCCTGTGCCGGAAACCGCCCCTAAATCTGTTAAAATTAGTCAATTACCATTAAAGCTAAACAACAATGCCTGTCAGGGGAGTATTTCCACTGTAAAAATCCCTTTTACCAGAATTTCAAATAGATGTGCATGTACAATTAAGTATTTTTTTTCACTATTAACAACGTTAAACCAGTACCTTTTGCTATCATATTGAATACTGTAGTTCCGTGTCCACATGTCTCTTGCAAAAACAACAGAAATTTTGTTGTCATTGCTGATTTTGCAGTGTAAGAACATGAGAAGTTGGCCACCTGCACACAAGAATCGCTTCTGAACTCTTCTCTGCAGATTGTTTGGTCATAATCGCTCGCTGTTTGTATAATCTTGTACATCCTAATGCAGCATCTATTCCTCTGATAAGAGACTCTGCAGGTAAGAGTCAACTTTTCTCCCACATTTCCGCCCACTTTTACACATCTTGTATTGAAAGAATCTGCAAAAGAACAGTTTTTAGTATTCAACATTTTAACATTATTTCACTAGAGAAAGTTATTTCATCTCAAGAAAAAAATTACATTGAATTTGTCCTCTAAAATGAATTAAAAGTTAAATATTTTATGATCACTGCCTCATTCTGTAAAAAGAAGAAGTTTTGATAAATGATAATAAACACACGCTGGTGGAAACCATTGACTTCCATAGTAGGATAAACATGTACTATGGAACTATTGTGATAAATGATGATGAAGATATTTTGATACAATATGGTAAGCACAAAATTTCATAGGATTAATTTTTTCTATTATGGAAGTCAATGATTTCCACCAGCCGTGTGCTTATCATCATGTATCAAAATTTCTTCTTTTGTGTTCATCAGGGAAAAAAAATTCATACAGGTCTAGAACAACATGAGGGAGAGTAAATTAAGTGAACTATCCATGCAAGTTTTAGTAAATTAAGAGAACTATATCATTCATTACATTGCCAACTTACAAAAAACCTTCTGCACAAATATCACAGGAGTTGTGAAACACTGACACCACTAAAATTAAATGAGCCAAAGAATAAAAAACTGTATTTACCATAGATAAATAGTAAGAGCTCTTTCCAGGGTAATGACATATTGTGAGCCTCAAACACTATTGTTTTCTCATTTTTTATGTAAACCTTGTGCATGCAAAAGACTTCTGGAAAACAGACCAATCTCAACATAACACCAACTGTGATGTTACAGTCGTGATGTATGCCCCAACATTAAATTACACATTCAATGAATAACAGTGTTGTTATTATGCTTAAAACAAAGTTGTGACTGCTAAGTTAGCGCTATATGCTAGTTAATGCTACATGCTAGCATTTAGGCTGAAGTTCTACTATTGACATTACAGTTACGTTTTGCAGGTCTATACTAAAAAACACAAACTTACCACTCAGAAACGTTCATTAACAATCTACAAAAAAATTGTTTTCCTAAAAATTTGTATTTTCTTCTGATACAGGCTCAAACATAAGGTCTGTTTACTAATGTGAGCTACTGGCATAAGCATCAGAGCAGAGCAGAGCTCAATATTACTATTCATGACCTTTCCGAATAGGGCAAAAAATAAACAATTTAATGTTGCTGGATTTTTTTCACTTAATAAAGTTACACACCTTTAACAATCTGTTCTACAGAACGCGTTTCATCCCTACGAATAACATGTTTGTCCTATGGCGGCTACCGTAGCTTCTCTGTGCATTTCGAAATTGAGGGGGGAGCTGTGGACTGAGCTGTAAGTTGCAACTAGATAGTAAAGTTTGAAGACAAACTTTATGTTGGCTTGATAAAGCGTGGCATTAAAGTTTAAAACAGTTTGTAAAAAGTTTGACAGGATAAACTTCTACTTCTTAAGAAGTTTAGTTTAATATTCTCCCTGCTGAAAAACAGCATAGAGCAGCATCATTCCAATGCTGGTTCATGCTGGTTGGGTGCTGGTTTAGCTGGTGGTCACAAGCATACCAGCACCAAAATACAACATATGCTGGTCTTGCTGGTATGACCAACATGGGATGCTGGTGCTGGTATGCTGAGCACCAGCTAAACCTTATGCTGGTCTATGCTAGCAGCATTTGGCAGGCTGAGCCACACTCAATAAGAAAGCTGGAATAAAGACCACAAAAATGCTGGAGGTGTGGTAAAGGTAATAAACAAGACAGCTGCACCCTCAAGAGAACTGGTTTGACAAGGACTTGGGGACTCCACCTGCATGTGCTGAAAATAAATGTCCCGATGATGAATGCTTAAAGTTGTCCAATGTGATGCTTTGCAGTGGTAAAAAATGAATAGACACCCATGCCAGTCAAGTTATAACATAATTGAAAAGTCAGCTAAGATTTTGACCATTAGTTCATTCTCATTGCATTCATCCAATTTATTATTACAAAAAAACAATGCAAAACTGTACAAAAAAAGTACTTAGTAGTGTATTGTAGCTAAACAACAACACCTGTTGGGGCAGTATTTATTTCACAATAAGCGACCATTTTAAACCAGTAAATGTACCAGTTACATTTTTTATTATGGACTGTGCTTTTTTACACATTTTGTGAGACTTATAATGTTCTTTTGTAGTGTTTATACAAATTAATAACACATAACAAAAATATTTTCTCCGCACACAAAAGCAATGCTATTTAATAATATTGTTTGCATGTACAGACTATTTGGCACAACAATTTTATGATAGAAAATGTATTTTGCAGATGATCTACAGATGAGGTCCTAAATGGCTTTTTATGATGGAATTTTCGTCAAATGTGGATGTGCATGATTTTTTAATTTTTATTTTCTGTCAGTGCAGAACAAAATACTTTTAAATATGTTTATATATGTTTGTATTCAAATTAAATAGACAGTAGGATGTTTATTAATAAAACCAACTCAACATAATAAACAGTAGCCTATAAACAATTAATACTATTAACATAAACCCATCTGCAGTACTTACCAGCAAAGACCATATGAATCCCGATTAGCAGAAGCGCTACAGATCGCATGTTTGTCTTATATTTAACAACAATTACATTCTTAAATAATATTCTCTGATCTGAGTTTTCGACTGCTGTTGAGGCCACACCTGTGTAGGCCACACTTGTAGCCACACGTTTATACACCCAGTCCAGCCAATAGATGAAGATACACAAATGCGACATCACAAGTAACTACACAAAATCTTTAGAATTGAAGCCAATTTCCTCATTCCTGTTTAATCTCTTTTCTTATTGGTCACATTTCTAAATCAGACACTTTATGCTTTGGTTATGTCTACATGTGTAATGATGAGGTAAAACAAGTGATCTAAATGCACTCAAATGGCCTAAGTAATGGTTTATTAACAAAAACAAAATAATCCACACATAGATCAAAACCAATGACCACACTCACCACAGAAACCAATACAACTCATTACAAGCAACAATACCAGACAAACGACAAGAGAAACAGTGGGGTATATATATTTAAGGATAACAGGTAACAAAACACACCTGGGAAACAAACACAGGAGGGCTTATCAAAAACATAAATGTACAAATCACATTATTTATTTGGTTCTGACATTTTATTCACATTGTAACATGGAAAAAATGGGGAAAAAATTGTTTTAAGACCTGACAATTGTGATCTCATGACAGCAGTGGCGGCCGTTGGCCCAGGGGCGCGAATTCAGAATTTGTGTTCAGAGTGTCATGTGTGTTGCTCGTTATGTCAAAATATGTGTTTGTTGCATCATGTGAACCATGTGCATCATGCGTCTTGTCACAATACGTGGCTGCTGCACACACGTCAAAAAAGGTTTATGATAAAAGAGACGCTCACATTCACAAAATACTCGCAAGACATTCACTTAACACTAAACTCTGACTACAAATGGGATTAAGCAAGTATCTGGCAAACGTGATAGCCTCTTTTATCATAAACCACTTTGAAGTGTCTGGAGCAGACACATGTTTTGAAATGACGCGTGATGCACATAAGTTTACATGATGCACCAAGCACATATTTTGACATGAGTCATGACGAGCCACACATGGCCGGCTAAATACATGTTGTAATGAGCTTATTGCATCGTGTGGCCTGGAAAAAAAAGTCACCGTCCGCCACTGCATGACACCCCTTTACAGATCCAACGTAAATGTAAACAACAGTAAAACAAATATAGTGAAATGGCATGCAAGAGTAAGTTAAAAAAAGAAAACCATAAAAACAATTAAATCAAATTAAGAAAGCTATAAATAAAGTGCAACGGGGATTTTCAAACTGTGGGTTAGGACCCATTTGTGGGTGACATAGTGGGATAAGGATGTGCAAACTCACATGGATGTTGTGGTCAATAACACATGCACACACACATAAAACAGTATAGTGCAATTGATGACATTAACAATGGTTTTGCATTAGGTATTTTGGTATTGCAATTAAATTTACATTTCATTCATAAAATGACAAAAACAAACTACCGGTACGCTCTTTTAGAAGAGAAAAAATGTCTCCCATATTTCCATTTTAAAAAAATTGCGGATCCTGAATGAAAAGGGAACTCCTGAAACTTAACACAGGTGTATGTCATGTCTTAACTCTCATTTTAGAATTTCAGTCATCTCTCATGTGGATAAATTATAAAATAAGCAAAACAAAATAAACATAAATGTATTTTTTTTTAATCATTTTGCATTTTTTAGTGGTTCCTTTGTCATTTCTAAGTCAGTTTTTGGGGCTGTGAAATTAAATAAGAGATTTTAAGAATAAAATAAGAATTAAAATAAAATAAAATATAATAAGCAAACAAAATTACATACTGTAAGAGATGAAACTCATTTAAAAAACAATACTTACTGCTTTCCTTCACATGACCTGTAATATTAAAGAAATAAAATGTGGGTTAATAATGATTACAATTAAACACAAGTTAGGGGTGGTTCACATTTTATGTCTTTTGTGTGCGCAAAAACGTTACTTTGAATATAGATGTGCAGCTAGCGTGCTCAATTAGAGAGCACTCTTTTTTTCCATCAGAAAGTGCGCTGGAAAGAATGAGAAAAGCGTTTTCCATGCGGCTTAAGATGCTAAATGTGAACCACCCCTTATTCATAACAATGAGTGTGTCTTGCTCCAGTTATGCTTACTAAACTGATAACATGTATGGTCATATATCTGTGTAAAACGGTTTGCTTTTATGGCCTTTTAAAATGGCAAAATCCGATCAGTACACGTTCCTTTTAGTACTCTTTAAGGACAACACATTTAATGTGTAACTTTACACATCTCTGTGTTATTATTTGAACAACACACACTTTGGCCATTCTGACCTTTGTAATCTTCCTTATTCCTACCAGTGATGCATCTTGTTAATATTTACAATCTTTGGTAACATATAAAAGTATTCATGCAGTTCAAAGAGAAAATGAGAAATTATTGGTGTTACATTTACAGGTTCTCCAGACATGAAAACAGCACAGATTTCAGATTTCCCCCACTTTAAGAATGACGAGAACTATAGGCACCGCAGTTCCTGCAAGAAACCTGACAAATCTCCAAAATCTGTGTAGCTGGTTTATTGAAATGCACGCAAAAAAAAACGGGTTTCTAATAAGTTGATTTTTATTAGATTTCTGCTTATTTTGTGCAAGTAAATGCAATACCTGAATTCGGGTTCTTTCTGGACTTTCTCCAATCAATGAGCCTCTTGGCAGCTAAGACAATGGCAGCCAGCACACCTCCAACTACGATTGCAATAGTGATAAACACCAAACATTTCACAAGGATGCTGTCAGAAGCTGCAAAAAAAAAACAACAACATTTAAACACTCACTAATACAAAATCACCAATAATAACTGTAATTGTTAGGAGATTATCTAAAACAGTGCAAACAAAACAATGCCTTTTCATAGCTTTTGAAAAAAAACACACAGTTGTGCTCAGTTCTGATCTCTGAATACATAGAGCACAATATTTATTACTTTAGCATTATGGCTTATAGTCTTTAGTTATAATATTTTGTTTAGCTTATATATACCTGAGTTAGACTTGATGTTGTGTTCATTTAAAAGGACAACAATCTCTTTCTCTGCTCCAACATGTTGAACCACACATCTGTAAACATCTGGATTCTGCTTCCACTCCTCAGGATTCACAGAAAGACTAATGCTCTTCTGATATGATCCATCTGCGTTTGGTAAAGTCAAACTGATGTTCACATTCTCATAATGATCCTCGTGGTTTTTCTTCCAGGTCATTGTGACGTTTTTGGGGTAGAAACCTGTAGCATGACAGCTGGAGACGAGGAGTTTTTCTGCAGCAGAGACACCTCAGGTGGATCTAGAGAGGATGGGAAAAAGTAATCTTATAGGGTAACACTAATCTACTGAAATTACACATTATTTCACAAACATAGTGACAACAACTTTACTATCTCAATAATATCCTCATTTGCATTTAACTCTTTCCCCACCAGCATTTTTTTTAAGTGGCCAGCAAGCGCCAGCATTTTTCATGATTTTCACAAAAGTTTAATGCCTTCCAGAAAATGTTCTTCTTTAAATATATATATAAAAAAGAAAAGCTTAGATAATTACATTTTTGTGAAGAACTTTTGATAGAAATCCGATTCAGAGCGATCCTCAAAACATACATGGAGTTCTTACTCTTTGACGCGAGCAATTGCTTCCGGGTTGTACAAGTTGCGCAACTTGGTGGATAATAACGGTATTGCGGATTGCCAGAAAAACTAAAAAGTTAATTCAGACATCCACTTAATTGTTTCACATTACAATACAGTACTGTAATCTAACAAAGGTCCAAAATCAAATATTCAACTTGTGGATGTTAATTCTGCTAACATGATGCCTATAACGAAGTTCATTTCAAAACAACTGCTACCTTTTCTCTCCAGAGTCTCCCTGCCGTAGCTCACAATCTTTGTCAGCCGCTCGAAGCACGTGCTCTCCAGATATGCTTGCCAGTATTTTACTTTAGTTTTATCAGTATCCCATTGGTTCTTGATGATTTCATCATGAGAATTAGCATTAGTCCAGCTGAGTGTGGTCTTATCAAAGCTCATGAAGTCTTCTCCATTATAACCATACTCAACGTATCCTCGAGTGGTATTATCATCCTTCGTCTCACAGCCGTACATCAACTGAAAGGTGTTCACATCTTAGAAAAGAACACAACAAAAAATATAAAAATCATACTAATTATTCCTGACTGACTATTGCATATTTGTTTTGGATGCATATGTATAAATACAAAACCTCCCAGTTAAAAGTCTGGTTAGGCTATTACAAATATACAATTTCCATATTTAAATGACTTATTATATTAGGTGATGCTAATATAAAGAGATATAAAAAGAAACTGTGTGTGCAACCTGCAATAAATCTAGAAGCACTTAAGATGGACTTTACAGATACATACAGGCATATGTAGCACTCATGGGCATTGGAACCATTATATGTTGGTGGGACCAGACCCAGTTAATTTTGGGGGGGGGGAGACCCATCCACATTTATTTTTGCGTCCGACACCCTTATAGCAATAAGTGTTTATTGCACTTTTATGCATGTTTGTTGGTTGATTTGTGTCAATGTACCTGACATGGAACTGTGGTATCGCTCCACTACAGTTTGCATGAAGTTTTTATATTCCTTAACATATATATAAGGCAAGACCCTCTAAAGTGGTCTTATTTTGTTTTTCAGCACTTTTCCTTATTGGTCACATTATTATTCTTAAATCGGACACTTTATGACTCGATTCTGTCTGAAGAACAGAGGCCGGGGGCGGTGGCTTGAGACACTGCCCACTTAAGTTACGCTCACATGACGTGCCCCGTTGGTATGCGAAACAGAACGGTAGTTTGCACGGGATTTCCATCCCTGCTAAGGAACCGGCTGTTACATAACATGTCTCGTCTTTTGCATGCTAAAGTTCGTTATTTTCAACGTAGAAGCGCGGCAAGCTGGCCCAAAAATAAAGAGCAACACTTTCTATTTTTTTCCCAGGCGAGTCGCTGCAGTGGCGAGTTTAAAAAATCTCAACTTTCAGACTGACACGAGCTCACAACAGGTCATGTGACAAGAACCAACCAATCAGCTTTATCCTCTCTGTAACAACGTTGAAAGATTAGCGATGATGAAACTGAAAGTGACATCTGCTTAACACATTCAGTGAGTAGTGAACGTAAACACACACTCCAATTCTTGGACAATGGACAAACACAACATCACCAGTAAATGCACTACCCTTCGTAAAGGTAAAGATAAATGTTTGTATTTCCTCTTATCTTGTTTGTCTTTAATTGTTTTCGCAATCGCCCATAACGGTAAACTGAATTCATTTTGGAGCAAATAATTAAAGGAACAGTATGTAGGATTGTGGCCAAAACTGGTATTGCAATCACAAAACGTGTGGCTAAAACTGGTACTGCAATCACACAGCTGGTGGCCAATATACCAAACGACAACATAAACATCAGTTGAGGGCTGCAACTCCACTTTTTAAATGACAATATCCTGGCCGGACCGCTGTTGTGAGTGATAGAAGTATTTGAAATGAAAATGATTTCTTAATGTCTAGTGACATTTCAGGGCCATTTAATGATTAATTGATATAAATTTCTTACATACTGTTCCTTTAATGAAAGCATTTTTAATAACAAATTAAGTTTAAATCGGACACTTTATGACTCGATTCTGTCTGAAGAACAGGCCGGTGGCGGTTTACATACACTTGTAAAAAGTGTGTAGGCTACACCATGGCAGTTTTGGCAGATCCTTCAGGATCTCAGCTAAACTTTTTTTGCATGTCAGATAATTTATAAAGAAATAGTTACATGGCAAGATCAAGATTTCTACTTTTTTGTTGTGATGGAATGATTGAAACACACATACCTTTGTCAAAAAAATTTAGGTTCTTATTAAAATGTGCAGTATTACAGGTTTTCTGTAAACATGACAAAATCTGTGTGGTCAAAAATATACTGTATGCACATACATCAGTGCTTATATTTGACTTTCTGACACAAACTTGTTTCTTTAGCACAATGGGAATGTAAGTGCTTAATGCACGGAAGTCTGGATTTTTGGAAAGACATCTATAACTTTTAGTCTAGCCTGATTTGGTTATTTCTTAAACACCTTTCACATTTGTTTGGGGCTATTTTCCTGTTGAAAACAAAACTTTCTTGCTGATGTCTTTATTTATTACAGTACAAGAACAGTATAGGAACTGATAAGATGAAATGAGTTTTATTACTTAACTGAAATTATATAAATATATGTATGTTTTACCTAAAATACATCTACTTTTGGAAATGTGCAAAATTTTATTTAAGTTTAATTTATTACAGATGTCCTCAGACTATTGATAAAACTTCAATAAGTAATAAGTAAATAATAATTGGTTTACTTTGCATATAGAGGCATGTGTATAAATATCTAAAAAAAAGTGGACTTCCGAAAAACTCACTTGTGTGTTGATAAAGAAATGCTTGGAGCAGTGTTTTTCCATCCAAAAACAGCAGAGGGCGCACAGGTTCTCAAACATAAAGATGAGATTAGCGTTGGCACTGTTTACTACTCTTGAATAAATATCTGATTTTGTTAGGCAGTACTGACTACTAACTTTGTTATATCCATATGCTATTAAATACAATACAGTAGTTTATGCAGATAGATGGCTCGGTAGATGGGTCCTTCACAACAGTCATCTCAATGTCAGTAAGTATATAAACTGTATATTCATCATTTTTAATATGATTCATGCCCAATACTAGCAGCCCCATGCTACCAACCAGTTTCTTTTGCTTCATCTATTCATTTTAGGCATCATTGCCCTAAATCTATTCTCTTTTTGTCTCTCTCTCTCTCTCTCTCTCTCTCTCTCTCTCTCTCTCTCTCTCCCTTACACACGTTATTCTCACTTTTCTCATTAACTATCTTATCCCCATCTATTTCCCCGGTGACAGCTTCTGCGGTACCTTCGATAAGCCATCGCCATGGAAACAGCCCAGCAACAGGCTGGCCCCTCACGGCCAATGAGAGCGTGATGTGTCCTGGATTCTCCTCCAATGGTGATGGCGGCCTGGTGAGCTCAAGGTGAATGCTCAAAGAGGCATGAGTACTTCCTTCCTGGTATATTTAGCAGCAATTTCTCATTCTCTCTTCTTTCACATTTCTTTGTGCATTCAAACTGATCTTACAGGAGAATGTAGCTATTGTGAATCATACAAAAATTTATGATGATTGGAAGAAAGCAAGAATGAAGCTCCACTCCTAAATGTAATGCTTGCTCAACGTTGTAAAATGTGCAAATGAGATTGTACAAATTTAATACAATTAACCAGCTCATAAACTTGTTACGAATTGACGAGATGGTGTTGATGCGTCCAAATAGCATGCAGCAGGGATGAAATATTTTTGTAGGCCAATCTGAAAGTTAGGGGGACACCAATGCTATCTCACGAGAATTCGTACATATTTTACGAGTTGGCTAAATCGTATTAATTCATACTACCATAAGTTTTGGTACGATTTTCCTTGACCCCTGTGACGCTGGGGTTAGGGGTTCGATTTCGTTGTTGTTTTTTTATGAGAATCGTTTTGAGATTTTGCACGATTAACTTTGTATGAATTAATACGAATTAGCCAACTCGTAAAATGTGTATGATTTTTGTGAGATCAACGATTTTTGCTGTTCTCTCGCAAAAAAATCCATTCATTTTTCCCACTTTTGGATTATCACAAAAAAATAAGCTCTGTGTTTAACTTACATGTTTTGTCCAAGAAGTTAATTTTCAAGATGATACTTCATTATTCACAAGTGTAAATGCATTTACTAGAAATATTAAAAGGCACATTTCATCTTTAAAATCAATAAAAGTTGCATTAATCTCTGAAGACAATTTTTTTGGACAAAGCGTTGGACAAATTAAGTGCCATAAACTTTTGTTAAACACGACACTTATTGTTTGCGATAATCCAAAAGTCTATGGAAGTGTGTCTAGAAAAATAGAAAGCCTGACAAAACCTTTTAGTCTGCTTTTGTACAAATTGTATGGCTTGTTGAAGGCAGGTGATGTATTACTCAAAGTAATTTTCTAAGCAACCAGTAAGCTAGCATGTAGCAACTGCTACATGTGCTTTGACCCTTGTAGTCATCGCTTATGTAATGACATTAAATCGCATCTAGTGTTTATTTTTATAAACAGTACATTCATTTAATCAACAGAGATTCAATCATATGATGTGTTTCTGAATATCATTTATGTATTACTTTGATTTGGAGAGAATGAATCATGTTTTAATGCTGATTAATTGTTTGTGCGTGTGTGTCTCTCTCTCTCTTTGTGTGTGCACACATTTGTGTAACATTGTGCAGTGGTTTTCCTGGACAGGGTTCAAGTCTAGTCCCAGACTATAATGCATATTTAAAGGTCCTGTTTTTCCTGTGTTTTGAAGCTATAATTGCGTTTAAGGTGTGCAATATAACACGTGTTCATGTTTCCTGTATTTTGACACAATTTACCTATCTCTATACCACTGTCCTAAAAACGTGCTGATGTCTTCCTTGTTCTATGAAGTCCCTCCTTCAGAAATACGTAACGAGTTCTGATTGTGTCGTTTGTTTAGTTTGTTCTGATTCAACAGCAGATTAGCTTAGCCTGAGCTGTTTGAGCTTAGCTGGCGACTGACATATATCAGTGGACAGAGTTTAGTCAAAAACTCTTATATTGACGTCATTCAACCAGGAAGTAGAGGGCTGTGGTCCAAATGGGCCGTTCGTTGTAGGCTTTGAAAGGGGAATTTTATTAAAGAAATATCGCCTGGCAGTAAACTCATTTTGCAGGTATTAATTATGCTCTAACAGCAACATTACAGACTAACTAAAGTTACTTTAGAGCACAAAAACATATTTTTAACAGAGGTCACTCTTCCCCCGAGGTCTCTCAACTAAACAGAGCGTTCCTTTCCTCCACCCGCTCTTGAATTCCGCAACCACACCTTTATCACACTCAACTTCAGAATCAGGAGGAATTGTCTGAAGGAGCATTGTCTTACAGCAGTGATGTCCAAACCCGGTCCTGGAGGGCCGATGTGCTGCAGAGTTTAACTGAAACTTCCCTCAATATACCTGTCTTAAAGTATCTAGTCTGCCTAGGAAGATTAGCTTGATCAGGTGTGTTCGATTAGGGTTGGAGCAAAACTCTGCAGAGACACTGGCTGTTTCTCAATGTCAAGGATACTTCCTTGGCAGGACTAGTTCTTACAAGTCACTTCCTTCAGAGGCTAGGCGAGGCTCCTCTTAAGCATCCGGAGAACACTTTAAATGGAACAGGTTAGCAAGTGCACGTCATTGCGTCAATGAAAGGTGTGCTTTCGGTGCTACGCGCATAGGATTGTGGGTGATTTCAGTGCACGAAGAGCGCAAAGGATACACATATGCATCCTTTCCTGTATATGGGATATTTCTCGAACGAAGGACTCAGTCCTTGGATGAAAATCCTCGACATTGGAACAGTTCTTCGACAAACGTCGATGATGTAGCATCCTTGAAATTCTGGCTTCCGAGGATCCTTCCTTGACATTGAGAAACGGCCACAGGTCCTACAGGAGGAGGATTACACACCCATGTCCTAGTGGCAACTTGGGCCCTGTCCTAAATGGCGCGCTTCATGTGGCCTTCGGTCTCGTGGCCTTAAATTGCGTGTGCTTGCTTAGTCTACAAGTCCGTAGGGTGTCCCATCTGTAAATTTTACGTTCCGAAGTGTACTCATCAACGCCCCCTTTGAACCCTTGATGCGATCTTCGGCGAAGCCCACACTGCTGCAGGCTTTGCACACTTTACCAACCCAGAAGTCTTTGCGAAAGAGCAAACAGACGACGGAAGGGAGGAGTTCACACTGATGGGCAACTTCTCTTCCTATTTCCGGCATGACGCAAGAGTCTGTCCCAAAATACGACTGTGGTGTGCCCTCTTGGACTCGCGTCAAGGCTCCCTAAGGTCTGCACTACATGATGCAGGGTTCCCACAAGTCCTTGAAATCCTTGAAAGTTTGTAAATCTGGGGAAAAGAATTTAAGGCCCTTAAAAAATGTAACTGTTGTTCCCTGAGAAGGGAACGAGATGCTGCCTCTCCCTTGCCATACTTCCTGTGTCCCTGTAACGCCATCTTTGGCAATATTTCAGATAGCGATATACTTCCTGGCTCCCACGTCACCCTTTCTTTGTCGTTAAGCCTCATCATTGGTTGAATTTGATATACATAGTCAGACCATAGACCGTAAAAATATATGGACGTAGTGTCCGTGACGTCACCCATTGGCTTTTGAAGATCGTTTTTGAAGCTTAAAGTAGGCGTTGCCTGCCGTCGCCATTTTGGCCACGCGTCACCGCAAAACACTCGCGGAAAACCTAAAATGGGTAAAGAGGAGGGACACGGGTGAAGCTGAGGTGAAACCACACCCGCCTAGCGCGAGTCTAGTGACAGCAGTGGCTGTTCAACCGTCACTTAAGCGGCCACGCCCTTAATTATGCAGAAGTTTAAGGCTTAATATAATTTAAACGGATGACTTACAAAAAAATTTACCCCCCTCACAGTTGTCATGAAGGGCAAGATTAGCTATATAGACCAAAAGCACTTTTTGTACCAGGCTGTAAACATATTATTTTCTACTGTTAAGTTGGGCATTTTTAACATGGGAGTCTATGGGAATTGACTCCCCTTTGGAGCCAGCCTCAAGCGGCCAGTCGATGAATTGCAGTTTAAGTCACTTCCGTATTGGCTTCATTAGAGCGATCGGAAGGTTGCCCCTCGAGTCAGACACACACACTTACCCCTGGAGGCGTCCCCAAAGTGTCACCGCAGTGACGCAGCGCGAGTTCCCTCAAAAGGGAACTGTTACAATGTATCTTGAAAGGTAACACGATGTAACCTTGCTCTCACTTGAAATGTGTCCCCACATTTAGTCCTCGAATTTTAGGGTATTGGACCTGGAAAGTCCTTGTGTGGGAACCCTGATGATGTCATCAAAGTGTGGACTCTGAGGAGGTCCACAAGTCCAGAGTGTGCCATCTGGGACAGGGCCTTGGCCTTTACACTCACCAATGGTTCCAGGATAGGCAGTCTAACAGGAAGGAAAATACCAAAATTGTCTTGTAGACATAATCCCATGCAAAAAAATATTCCTTTTGTGCTGAGTTATAAGGTTGTATTGAATTTTACATAAAAATTTCAAAAGCAGCCAAACAGAACGTGGGCTGCCAACACAAAACATGCATGGGCCCAAAGGTCCAAAAGTTGCTCTGGGCCCGAATGGGATTAATGAGGGCAGTCTGCTAGTGTGGGCTGCTCACAGAAAGCCAAAGCTGAGCACAAAGCTTTGGGCTTTACCTGGGCCTGTTTAGGTTTGGTGTGGGCTGGCCCTAGCCCACTGTGCCCACAAAATGCCAGCATGGGCCCCGCAGTGGCATGACCTGAGGCCAGGATAAGGCAGATTTTAAGAGAAAATATATAAATGAACATATAATCTGTGCCAAGAGAATTTGGTTAATATCTTTATCTCATTTTTGAAGAAGGTGGTATTTAGAGGCTTTTGCATCTGAGCTCATCATATACACATTCTTATTGGGTTTGTAAACGATGAGTTTGTGTGCATGAGTTTTGTCGTGAGTGAGATTGCATTACATGTCAGTGCCATCTCCAGTCACATGACCTGGTAGGACATGGTTTCTTAGCAACCTCCTCCAGTTCCCCTCCCCTCTCCATCTATTTCTCTCTGTATTCTGGTACTCTTGAGACTTTGTACACGTAGTGGATGTGATCGAATGAGCCAGCAAAGAACGTGGTTATTTATAGATCTGATAGATAGGTAGAAGGGACTTCGTGTTTGCTAAAATTAAACCAACCCCAGCGATTCCCCTCGATTACACGCAAAACACACACCCTCCCAGTGCAAGCTTTATTCATAACGGATGATGACAGAAAGAAAAATGAGGGTGAAATAAGAATAAGATATATATTTTTACCGCAGGAAGTTATAAGAAGTTAGCATATTTGTAACACTTTATAATATGGTTGCATTTGGTAACATTAGTTGATGCATTAGCTAACATAAACTAACAATGATCAATATAGTTTATCAGCTTTTTTTAATCTTGCTTGATGTCATGTTAGTTGTTTATGTTAGTTCATTGTGCTTTAAATTTTACAAAATGTGTTAGTAAATGATAAAATTAACATAAATTCAGATCAATAAATGCTTGTTCATTGTTCATTCATGTTAACTAATCCATTGTCTTCACCACAAGCAGATGCTACCACTACCCACAGCTCCAGCGTCAGATGTTTGGTCAGATGGTGCTTCAGTAACTAATCTTGTAATTTGTTTTTTACTAATTTGATTTACTATGCTATATTTGTTAATGAAATTGTGTCATTTAAAAGTATTGACCATCAGTATGTGGTAAGCTGATCCTAGACCTGCTATCATGTCTACATTTATGTTCCTGTCATATCTTCTGCTTGTTTGCAGTTGATTTCTTCCAAGGTCATCATTGAAACATTTCAGATGGGTTTTAAATGGAGCACTAGGACCCAGTGGAGTGTGAAAGACTGTAAGATTGTAATTAGAGACTTTTGTTATTGGTTGGAGAAGGTTGATTGGAAGTTGACTGCAATGACATCAGCTTGTTTAGCACATCCATTTCACCTTTAAGCACATGAACTCATTTGATATTTTTAGGGCGGTATGTTACTAACTTTGCTTTTAACAATGACTTGAATCTGTGCATGAAACGTTTAAAATTAATTTAAATTTTAAATTATCTGAAGATAATGTTGAAGAAATCAGTTGAATATATGAGCGTAACATAAATGTAGACATGACAGCAGGTCTAGGATCAGCTTATCTGAAGATAATGTTAGGGGTCCTTGCCTGTCAAAAACTGTATTGTTGCTTTTGTTGGTTGCAGGGTGTTGTTTCTCAGCTAGTTTCCGAGTAGTTAGTCTACCCCCAAGCCTATACTTAATATATGTGACCATGGACCAGAAAACCAGTCATAAGCAGCATGGGTATATTTGTAGCAATAGTGGCGGCTCCTGACTGCTCATCCGAGGGGCGCAAATTCAAAATAACTGTTTGGAGTGTCATGTGTGTTGCTTGTGTTTTCAAAATATGTGTTTGTTGCATCATGTGAACCATGTGCATCACGTGTTTTGTCAAAATAAGTGCCTGCTGCACACCCAGCAAAACCGTTGATAAAAGAGATGCTCACGTTCACAAGACCCTCCTTTAACAATAAACTCTGATTACACATGAGATTATGCGAGTATTTGGCAAATGCGAGCGTCACTTTTATCATAAACCCTTTAGACACGTCTGCAGCAGGCACTTATTTTAACAAGCAAGACAAGATGCACACAGTTTCACTCGATGCGCCGAACACATATTTTGAAAAAAAAGGAACCACACATGACGGGCTACATGACATGTGACAAACTTCGCATTGAGCGCCCTCGAAAATAGTCACTGGGCAATAGCTAATAATACATTGTTGTATGTTGTATTGTATGGGTCAAGATTATTGATTTTTAATGCTAAAAATCATTACGATGTAAGTAAAAATCTTGTTCAATGAAGATATTTTGTAAATCTCCTACCGTAACGTACATATGTAAAAATTTATTTATCATTAGCAATATGTGTTGCTAACTTCATTTGGACAACTTTAATGTGATTTACTCTATATTTAGATTTTTTATATATATATTTATATAAATTAGGAATGGGACGATTACCGGTTTCACGATTAAAGAGAAAATGTCCTGACGATTAGTATTATCGTTTAACATTTAATTATCATTACAACCGTGTTTGATTACCGTGATTTTGAATGCAACATGCACAAGAAGGCATTTAAGGAATAATGTATTGTATTCATTCACGGTTAAGTTATTAGACAGATTTATTTATTTTTTTACCACAGAAATAATTTCAGGGACATTAAATATTAAATTGTGATTTTCAAAAATAAAACTTTTTTAAAAAAGTATCAAATTTTTGTGTGTATCAATTCTTTTTACTCTTTTCCATCTCATTTTAACAAACCAGGATAATATTGATAAACGTGATAACTTATGATATTAAATTTCATAAATATTTTAAAATATTCAAATAAATGAAATGCACTTCTTATGGCCTAAGCTTTTCAATGTATATAAATGCGTTGATATTTTTAAATAGTGTCAGCATCCAAAGTCAAATATTTTAAGTTTGATCACTTATAAAACTACAACAATGCATTTTCCCAACAATCTGCATAGTCTGAGTCAGTTCATTTCTGGAAAAATTTTAAAGTTAAACAATTCAAGTGACTTCTTGATAGCTAAATATAAAACATCACATTCAGATTTGCACAGAATTTCGAGCACTGTGACTTTTTTATTGCCATAGTCACACAAAAGTGTCCTATCTGTTGATACAGGGTATAAAAATATATATATATATGTATATATGTATATATATTCATGTTTTGGATAGGTGTAATAATGGACATCATAATGTAAAGAACATGATATCTTTAATATTGACTGAGTCAGATCATGACCAAGATTAAAATGTGAAATCAATATCTAGTGTATGTTTAACAGGGACGCACACATGAATGGTTTTGGGCGAGCTGCTTGTACTAGCATAAAGTATGTTTAAGGCACTTACATCAGTAAGCACAACTATGATGCATGAAAAGTCTGCTTCCATTCGGCTTATTACAAAATCATTTCTTGTTTTATTAGGGTGGCACATATTATAGGTTTACCCCTGTGTACTTTGTGTGTGCGTTTTATTGCTCTGTGTATTAATGTGTTATTGCTCTGGAAGACCACCTGTCAAATTCATCCATGTGTAAGGAACAGAGGCGAGAGAAAGAGAGCAAGCCCAGCTCTTTCATTGATGTGTTTTTTCTTTCAGCCTGAAGCTCTTTGAGTACAAATGCAGAGATTATGAAACATTTACGCACAAAGATGTAGTGAGGGAATGGGGGAGGAGGTGAGATGTAGAGACAGGCAAGGGTGGGGAGGGGATGGAGGAGAGATGGGGGATGCCGAGTGCGCTCACCAGCCGGACTGGTGTGTTTCCCTATCAGCATCCCTCCATTAATCTCTCTCTCTCTCTTTGCTTCTGCCATCACTCATTCTTTCTCTCACTCAAAAGCATTATCAATGCATACACACTTTTTTCTGTCATCCTATTTTCTGTTCATCAAGGTCGTTGGCAAGGACGTTCACAGCATCTCTTTACTGATTGGCTGAGTCCTCAGCTGTGACTTAAAGAGACAAGAGCATTAAAATTGGCTGCTGTCTTGGGGTCAGAGTAATTTATTAACTTTTAATTCAAATTATTAAGTACATTATGTATATTAAACATAAAATTATTAGAAGGTTAACCGTTTTCTTACTAAAAGCAGAAGTTTTCAATGGGAGATCTTAAACCAATAAAAAAGGATGAGGCAAGGTTATAAGGATTTTGTATTCACATGCATGCAGACTACAGTATTGATTTTGAGGAACTAGTTTGCATACTGAATCATATGCATGCAAGATAAAGGGAAATAATAGAAAGAGGATAATCCACGGGAGGAAATACTGATGTGCTTATATTTTTATAAGGGGCTTTTCGTTGATTTAATACCTGATGAAATGGAGAAAGGTTTGCTCAGATAGAATAAAAAGAGTCTTAGTTTAATAGTAATGGCTTGTAATGTGATAACGAGGGAAGCGCAGTTAAATCACATCTTGGGCAAATCGATAGAGGAAGATGGGAGACACCATGGCTATCTCTGCTGCTATTTTTACTCTCTGACGTATGGAGATATCACGGCTATTGAATATCCAGATTTGACTTTTAAATAACCTGGCCACATAAATGAATGTATCATAGCTGGACTGATTACAATTTTCTCTGAATATCAGACCTGACATATAACTGCAGGGGTTTTTGCATTTAGAAATGCTAAACATTTGGCTGGATGATGCAATTCAACCTTCCAAAAGTATTTTTTTTCCCTGTGACATTTTACACTGCATATGTTATGTAAATCATCTCTGCCTATATCGTGCCTTGTTTGTCTGAGTAGATTTGGTAACAGACTATTGTCATTGTACCATTGTTTTTGTGTTACTGTGAGCAAAAACTTTTTCAGCAAAATGTGTAGATGGGTAGATGGAGAACAAGAAGATATGCTGAACAAGAATAAGAGAAGGGTAACACAGAAAACAGTTTGAGACTATGACAGGTTCCCAGTCCTAAGATGTGTAAACATCTTATATCTTCAAGAATACTTCCATTGTTGCTGTAATATTAGCATGGGAGACACAATACAATGGTATCCATTCATACATTCTAAAAAAAAAATGCTGGGGTTTTTTCAACCCAGTGTTGGGTCAAAAAGAAATAAATCCAGCCACTGGGTTAAATTATCCCTAAATATGTATATTTGACACAGGATTTGGCATTAACACAACCCAGCACATGTTCTTTTCAACCCAGCATCGGGTCAAAAAGTGACAAACCCAGCTGTTGGGTTAAATTAACACAGATTTTTTTTTATATTTGACCTAACAATGGGTTAAAACAACCTCTAAAAATGCTGGGTTATTTTCAACCCAGCATTGGGTCAAAAAGGGATGAGCCCAGGGTTGTAATTTTGTTTGAACCCAAAATACTGTTTTTTTTTAAACTCATTGTTGGGTCAAATATAACATTTTCTGGGTTAATTTCAACCTAGCAGCTGGGCTCGTCCCTTTAGAGTGTATAAATAAATAATACAAATAAAAAAAATTCTGGGTTAATAAAACCCAATGGTTGGGTTTGTCCCTTTTTGACCCAATGCTGGGTTAAAAAACAGCATTTTTTTTAGAGTGCACAGCAAAAACGGTATCACTTTTTGGTTATTCATTTTTTTTGTTTTTGGTCATTTATATAAAACAAATTCTTTACATTCACCTGCCTAACCCCTAATTGTCAACTTTTCCACAATCTAGCTGTTTTTTACATTTATTTAAAAAAACCTGTCTTACTGTATGTTGTTCATCTTTATTAACCTTACAAGTAAGACTTGGTAGACTACAACTATTGTTGGCTCATTGACAAATTTGCTCTCTCATTTGTAAGTCGCTTTGGATAAAAGCATCTGGTAACTGAATAAATGTAAATTTAAGAAATATGGTGCCTCATAATTTTAACTCATCTATTCTCTCTCATACAAAACCATTGATATTCAACTTATCGATCAATAATGCATTTATCTATATCTGCAGAGTTTATGGAGCAATGTAGGAACAACATATGCAAATAGTATGTAATTTGCAAAATTGCACTCCAGACAAACTGTAAAAAATATGTTTTTTAAGTCATTTCAACTTACTATTATTTATCTTGACTATATATGAGTTGTTATAGATGAGTTTTAAATTATAGTTGAATAAAGTCAACTAGATTTTATAAGTTGTAGTAACTCATCTCTTGTCAAGATAACCCTACTGAAAAATCCAGCTAAGACCAGCACAAGCTGGTTTTAGCTGGTTTTAGCTGGTTTAAGGTGGCAGTAGCTGGTCTAAGCTGGTCCTCTCAGCCTGGCAAAGCTGGTCAAGCTCACCAGCTTATGCTGGTCTGATTTTTCAGTAGGGAAATAATAGTAAGTTGGCATGTCTAGTAAATTTAGTTGATTCAACAAAAAAATGTGTACTGATTAAAATTCATTACCTGCTGCAATGAGAATTCCTGGCTTTGAGAGGTTAATTAAACACGTCCTTCAACCCCACATCTCCATCATTCTCTCAATGTCTTACTGACATGATTGGGGGCAAGATTACTTAGCAGCTGTTGCTATGGAGACCTGATGGAGAATGAAATTAAAGAGGGACAGATGTTAATTCTGTCTGCTAATTCGTCCCATAAAAACTGTTTACTAGACTGATGCAGCCTTAAACAGATAATGAAAAGCTTGGATTGCTAAAAACAACTCAAAAAGATATATTGATCCTAGCGCTGTATTTGGATGTTGTGTCTTTAACAACACAGCTGGAAAGTCTTGGATTTAACAATGTCTTCTTGATCTTGTTGAAGTACAGAATCAAGTATGTTCAAATGAGATTTGGGAATTATATGATAAAACCAACTGTAAGTAGGGGTGCAATTATTTCTATCACTGTTGGTCATACTTTTCCTAACAAAACCATTTGTGCTAAATACATGAATAATCCTTCGATCTTAAACCATGACAGGAATAGCCCGTATAAACTAAAACTTATTATAACCACCCTTGCATCCATCCTAGACACCACTGAATGCCTTATGAAATACTTGGAAAGTTGTCAGGCCATCTCCAACATCACTAATCTCATTTGCAAGGAAACCCGCAGTTTTTTATGAAATTTACTGTAAAAAAATCAGTAGAAATTACAGTGTTACTTGCAGCTGGTTGCCGGTAACTTACCGTAGATTTAAATTTATGTTATTTACTGGCAAAATTTTGTTCAAAGTTAAATGAACATTAAACATTTACAAATCTTTGTCTTTTCAGAGTAAAACTAAAGAAACAGGATCAAGCAAAGCATTCTGGGAAACAAAATCTTAAGCAAAAAACAGAAAAAATGTTTATGATGATTTCTGGTTCCCAGAATGCTTTGCATTAGGCTGTTATTTTAGTTTTACTAAAGACAAAGACTTGTAAATGTTTCATGTTCATTTAACTTTGAACAAAACGTTGCCAGTAAATAACATAAATTTAAATCTACGGTAAGTTACCCGCAACCAGCTGCAAGTAACACTGTAATTTTTACGGATTTAGCCTGTGAATAAATGTGTAGGCCTAAATGTGTTTTTAAATATGCATGAACAAATATTTGATTTGCATTGTACTGCAAGTACAAAAATCATCTTGGAAATGTGATTATACAACTCTGAATGTGTTTTAGGTCTCATTTATCTTCTGATGAAAACCATCAATTTATCTCCCGTATTTCTGTTCTGTTTCAGCCCTGTAATTCTCTTTGTACATCTTCAATGCTTTATTTATTCTCTCACAATCTTCTCTATTCAGACTCTGTGTTGATGGTTGAGTCATTCTGTCTCTTCTACTCATTTTTAACTTTCTCCGCTTGACTCACCGCCTTTGAAAATACAGTACCTGATCCCCTGACCTTATCACCCATCCTATCCAATACAAACACAATACAACAACAATAATGTGTCTTTACCTTGAACCTATACCCTAAATACCACAGCCAACTCTTTATTTCAGCTCTTTGGTATATGAGATTTACTCTCTTCAATCTATTTTTTTTTATTCTATGTTTTTTAATTTAAACTCTGGACAACACAGAGATCTGAGGTTATAGCCGCTTCAGGGTTCAAATAACACTGTTGTATTGGTTAATCTTCAGGAACATGTGCTGAGATTCAAAATACATTTGAGAAGCCTTAGGGGGCTTATGGATGTTTTGTAGATTTAAAATAGATACAATAGTGGGAACATTTATTTAGAGTAGTATTACAACATGGATTTAGTACATACCTCTGGCGTCATCTTCAAATAATGATTGTGACTTTCATACATTAGGTGACCTGAAAATGCGAATAAACTGTTTCCATTGCAGTTTTTCAAAATCCCAATCCTCCGAATTGCCTTAAAAACCACATCATGCGAGCGTAACAGCTTTTTTGCAATATATGGAAGTTTTCCGAAATTGCTGTATTTCCATTGGCCGTATTTTAAATTCCCAATGTCAATTTCCACAATGTGAAGGGTAATGAAAATGCAGCTAATAGCTATGTCTCCATCCAACGTTGCGTATTAAACTTATGTTTATGCTAAACATCAATAAGAAAAGCGTAAAGCCACTGTATTTAACACCTCAGAGCAAGCAGATGAAACACTATACACCTGTAATATGCTTTCGGATGTGGAGACATTCCTGTAAAGTAATATTACTGAACCATTGAGATGACAGACTTTATCTATTCATTTCAGGACCTCCAAAATGCCATCCAATGTGCAAAGTCCTATGACTTTTCTATGCATATCTGGGTATTTATTCAGTTAGTGTTTCATGCACATTTTCTTATCAGATAAGTTTTTATGCACATTTTTAGAATTTATACATCTTGGTTTTTCCATCCAGCGTTTTTCATGCGATACTCCAAAATGCTTATAAAAATAGGTGATACAATAGAAATATAGCTATTGAATGCTTTACAGAGCTCTGAATGTATTTTGTTTCTGTCAACTGGTACTGTTAATTATTATTCTGAATGCAAACGTTACAAAAAGTGCAGTGACATATGGTATAGTAATGGTATGCCACAACTAATATTGTGCACCCTCCGGGTACTAAATAATTACTTTATTCATGTATGCAGTATGCCTATGTATATTTGGTAGTCAGTGAGTCAACCAATATTGCATATTATACATGTTTCTGGCATCTACGGCCCTACTTTCACAGGCGGACTGATACGCGCTGTACTGCTGGCAATAGACGCGGAAGGACACAGAGAAGCAGACAGAGCGCGTCGGCTCATCTCGCCGGTGTGATTCAGCCCGAGACGATTCATAATCTCGCGCGCTACATCTGCTCTTCTATCATTATATCAAAGGCAGCCACATGAACAACCAATGCAGCTTGGCCCATTCTTTACGTTTATTCTTGGTGTAGTAGACCCAGTCTAGTGCATTATTATACATGATAGCTGCAAGTGCATACAGATTTTTATTTATTGCATCTCTAGACGTCTGAGAGGAGAGGGTCGTGTCAACAATCGTTCAACCGCTTAATTTCTCCGCTTCAGCTTAACGCAGATTTATAGACCAAACAGCGACTGACGGCTCCACGATGGGGGTAAGAATCTATTTTTTAAATCATTGCACATTTTGCATGCGATTTACAGTTGTAATTATTCTGGATAGACATTTTTTGCATGGTAACACGTCTGTGGAGAGGATTGTATTGTCGTATGTATTTTAACAGGTGGATATAACTGTCAACTACTTCATATCTTCGCTATTCCATAATATATTGTAAATGATAAGCAAATCTTTAACAGTTGTTCATTTAGCAACCTTTCGCCAATATCCTTGCTTAACATCGTTGACATTGTGAAATTAGGATGCTCGGTCGTTTGGTAATTGCGTCAGGTCTGGCAACATCGGATCATTTCTCCGGTGCGTCATGATGCAGTTAAATGGAAAATGGTAACCATATCTGTGGATTTAAATGTAGGAATAGTTGTAATGTGATTATACCTCACAAGTTAAAAAAAATATATACACTAATCGTTATCGTCCAATTGATGCCCATCGAAGGCGCACTGATGTTAACGCACATAAACGGCACATCCAATGGTACACGCGCTGTTACATATCAAATTCCGTTGTTATAGTTAATCTTTATCCCATTTAAGTCATATTTGCCACCTAATAGATCATCATAGAAAGCAACCAATACGCACATTATGGTTATAACGTATATTTTTAGTTTGCGATGTCATTTCATCCATGACAGCACACTACAAACATGAGTCTGAGGAGAAATCAGTCTCCCAAATGAAAAGGCGTTAACCACAGATGGGGTGGGGGCGTATGGATTTTGTCTGACTGCATCTGGACCGATCCCTTCGCACTGCCCAACGTAAACGTTTCCATGAAATATCAACAAATACATTCGTGTGATGCAAAAGGCGAGCAGGTAAAACGACAACTGCGTCAAAATGGATGTCTTCAGTTCCCGAATTTCTGGTTTTGCTGACTCATGTTATAAACGGCAACGTACCAGACTTAATGTCACCAAACGCATCCAGTCCGTGTTATTTTGACCTTGTGATGACCCGATTTGCGATCTAAAAGTCTTATCATGAGACAATTTGTTCCAGTCAGTGATGAAAATATATGGCGATGCTGTGACGCACCACGCGCGGCCGTATCGTATGGAGATGCGCGAGGCCACAGTCTCCTTCAAACGATATCGTCTATATATTATATTCTATATGCATGCGATGTCTGTGTCATTTTGACCTGCTGTTATCGGTCGTGATGTCCGGAGGGTGGACGGTGACTGCGTCAAAGCACGCGCTGATCAATGAGAGTGGAAATTCCCGAGCATGGGTAGCGATTGGTCCATTCCGCGCCACGAGGGTTGGAGGGCGGGGAGAAAATCAGTCACTTTTGATTGATAGGTCTTCAGCCAATCAATCCGCAAGATGATGCATGAGAGTATGTTGGGGTTGAGCTGATAAAGGAAGGGTATAAAAGGGTGTAGGTTACAGATGGGTTACCAGCAGGTGGTTACCCATCATCACCTTGAGAAGACACTGAGAAGATATGTAGGGGACGCAGGTGCAGTAGTTGTGGGCAATCACTATCAGGTTAATGTTTATTTGTGGTTGGTTTTGAGCAGACTACACCACTACCCAGATGTGCAGTATACAACAGTATTGGACTTCACTTAAGTTTAATTTATAGTCATCGGTTCTACACAGTAGCTACGCCGTAGGTTATTCATAGGCTGTGTTTAGCTCTACGTGGCCTGAAATGCACCTCACCAAAATTTTAACAACACACATTTAGTACGCGGACCGCAAGCGCTGTGATTGGTCCACTAGAACCCCTCCTGGCCAAGCTGCTGCTTCTTTGTCTGTTGCACTGCTACTGTGGGTTTCAGGAGTAGACACTGCCTCCCAGTTGTCTGCACGTGTAATTGCAGGTCGTAGCCTACGCCGTCGAGGCTATGCCGTAGGACCTACGTACAACTACAATGAGCCCTTAAAAGTATCCCATAATGCACTAGTGCTCCCATAGTGCTTTACTTTCCATTGCCAATGCGAAAGTATTTTCTTCAGCTCTTAATTTTTCCCTGCCATTGACAAGTTATCTTGTCAATTAAGAGAAAACACTTCCCTGCCAATGACGCTTCCATGACAAGTTTTTACGGTAATTTATCATTTTGCGATTATCCACTAGGTGGCGCTCTTACCCAACATAGCATCTATTGATTTAAAAACAGTAAAAACTCCCAAACTCCTTGTATGTTTTGATCATTGTTCTGAATTTGATTTCTACCAAATCTTTACAAAAATGCAATTATTTCAGTTTTTTGCTAAAAATTTGGTATTTTTGAAGAAACTCACCCATATTTGAGAAGTAATAAAAAGAGAACTAATGAAGATAGGATGAAACTTTTTCTTTGTTTGAAAGCAGAGAGTCTGTTCTTTCATGTGATATATGTTTATATTTTTATAAAAGAAAAAAAGGCATTAAACTTTTGTGAAATTCACAAAACTGCTGGCACTGGTTGGCAACTTTAAAAAAAACATTGGCGGGGAAAGATTTAATTTACTCTTTATTTGATGATACTAGGACTGTCACAATTATTAAATAATCATCTCATCGCGCTTGTTTGACCTCATCGTGATGATTTCAGATCACCGCAATGATTGCACATCTCTCTAAAAACACAAGGGGGAGCTGCAGCGCCTGTATAAATGAGACAGTATCAGATTACTTTTAAATATGTGTTATGTGTATTAATATTTACCGTCAGGCAAACCTTGCAAAATATTTCATTTAAATAATCACAACAATGTGTGAAAATTATTTCATAATAGGGATGCACCGATAGGATTTTTTTGGGCCGATACCGATTTAAACAGACAACTTCTGGCCGATACCGATATTAAACACTATACAGTTGGTCTATTAGCTAGTTTATTTCTGCATCAAATTATTTTTACTGAACATGGATTGGATCTAATTAACATTCAACTGACCAACATAATAAGAGAGGCACAAATTAAGCTAAAACAAATATAATAAGACAGCATGACAACCTTCAAAGGTGGTTTTTGCTACAGCATTTATTTTATTAACAACATTAACTCATTTTTTACATTTAATGGATTTCTTTATGCAGTTAATTAATAAACAATCGGTATCGGCCTTTCTCGTGCTATTGCCGATATGCCGATGGTTTCAAATTCATAAAAAATCGGCCGATAAATATCGGCGGCGGATACATCGGTGCATCGCTATTTCGTAAATAAAGAAAAAAAATTATAAGAATTAAAAGTCAAAGCAATAAAATAGACAAATAATCGTCATAACCATCGAAGCCATAAAACAGGCAATTAATCGCCATAATCGCCAAAATTTATTAGGCAATTAACCTTCAGACAAATTTCATAATCGTGACAGCCCTAGATGACACCCAAAAAATGAATACATTTTTACCCAAAATTAGATTGAAAATAATTTGTTGAATGTAATAGTCATGCAAAGGAAAACTGAGCAGAGAAGTATAGGTCATCGATGAAATAATAGGATGCAGTAACCTGGTGTCACCTTGTGACAAGCTGTGAACCTCTTGTTGAAGGCTCAGGTGCGCGAGTTGTCAGCAATTAGCTTGACGTGAATGTTTTTTTTTTTTTTTTTGGAGGGTGACTGCGATCCTTTTGGGACTTGAGTCTGTTTGAAGGTTTCAAGGGCACTACAAGTGTTTAAAATAGCAGAGGTGTCTTGGGGTTTTGCTGGTGTGACAGGCCATTAAATCCAGCCTGAGAAAATCTCCTGGGATATTGTTACTGCCTTCAGCACTGGTATTTCCAAATCTTCACGGTGATGTCTGCCACATTTTATTTTGACAGCAAATCATTTTACGTTTTATGTAAAGTTACAAACAATGGTACTTTGAGGTATCGATTCACCTCAAACTGTTTTACATGTTGACGTGTATGTCGTGTGTGTTAAATGAGGCTGATGATGAAGTCTTATAATAGATGGTTATGTAATGGACGCCGTTCAATAGCTCATTCTCACTCTCACCAAGTGATTTTTTGCATTTGTCGGTGTGTCCACTAAAGCATGCAGTCAAGAATTATTTTGTGTTAAAGCCCGAGGTCAGATGACGTCAAAGCTAGTAGACAGGGTACCAGTCAATATGCTAGTTTCAAGGATGATGTCACATCCTGTGGGACCTTCAAGGTCAGCCACAAAGCTGTTTTGATTGGCCCCTCAAATGTCAGTAGTGGGTTTTAATCAGTTTGTGCCCTTTCAAGGTTGGTTTACCACTGTATATGTTTAGCTTATCACAGTGACCAGACCTCTTTTATCCAAAGCGACTTGCAGTGCATACAAGGTATCAGGGCTTAAAAACGAAAAAAATTATCAATCGTTTCACTCCGAGCAGAATCGATATTTTAACGTTTCCGTTTTTGCGTTCCTCATTGAACATTTACGTTCCGAAAACGGTTTACTTAAAAAAATACCGGTTAATAACGTTATTTTAATTCAGGCTATACTTTAACAAATGCATGCATACAGACTAATTTTCACACAAAAATAATAACATAACACATGATATAACTAAACTTCAACATTTCATTAATTGTTAAAACCACAAAAGAAATACCTGCATTCACTTTAAGTATAAACAGCTGAAAAAAACGACCCGTTTTCAACCATGTCTTTTACTGGTTGAAACCGCAGCATACTCTGCTGGATGTTTATGTTAAATGTGCCTCTGTAAGTTACCTCAGTGATTCCCGGCTACTGTTCTTCTCCCCCACATCCTTCAATATTGCAGACAGACTTGTTAAGACAGTGTGTCGTAAGAAAAATAATAACGAAAAGGAATTTCTTGGTGGCGAGTGGCGACCCATCTAAAAAGTTATTGACAGTGGTATAAGTCCCCTGGCTTTTTTGAGTTACAGTTTGCATCTTCATATTTCCAAGCAAGTTTTAACTTAAACATACCTCTGAACATTTGATGGGTAGCTTTGTGGTTATTTAAGACAAAAGCTATCAGGCCGGAGACTCAATGACTGCTGCGCGGGCATTTCACTCACGCTATGTGTCAAAGTCACTCACGCTTGATGCGTCAAAGTCACATGTTGTACTGTTCAAATCATGATTGGTCACTGATAAGTACAATATTAAAGAAAACAATAAAATAACGTTATTAACCGGTTAATGGTAATTTTAAATAAACGTTTCTGTTCAGAACGATTAAAATTGATTTTGTTTTCGTTTTCGTTTTTGTTCCTGTTAAAATTTCGTTCGTTTCCGGTTTTCGTTTTCGTTCCTTGAACCGGTTCAGAGCCCTGCAAGGTATACATTTTTTAAGCATGTGTGTTCTGTGAGTTCGAACCAATGGCATTTTGGGCTGCTAATGCAATGCTCTACCATACATCTATACAGGATCTAGATGATATGAATACCTGCACATTATGCTTCATTTATTTTCCTCACTCACAGATGCCCGCATACAATGTATAGCATAAATCAAACACCCACCACTCTCTTATTAAATAATTTCAGCGCTCCTACTGGTACATGATAGCATTTAATTTTCCATTTAGCCTAATAAAATCATGTGCTCCTTATGATTCATTTTCATTCGTTTCACTTGAGTCTTACAATGATAAAAGTTGTGTTTTTTTTACTGTGCAGTAAGAAGCAAGTTTTTTCAGGATCTTTAATGTATTTTGTTAATTCACTATACTATAGCATATACACCACATAGTTTGTCTCCATTATCTCAAGGCCATTAGATTAAGCCTTGGATAGTATTAGAAATAATCATTTCAATATCACAGGCGACCATCACTATCTTTGCTTTTTTCCATATGCAATTTCTTTTAAAAGATTGGTTCGTATTGGTTCATTATTTACCCACCTTAATGTTTTGTCATTTTATCATAAAACACAAAATGGCATTTTTTCATGTTCTTGATACAACAAGAGTTTATACTGAACAGTCAACTACTGTTTTAACTATGACATGACTAACCGAGTCTAAACTCACATCTAGGCATCTCTGTTTAGTTGTGAATCTCGAAATAGCTGAACGGGGATGTGATTTTTTCTTTCATATCATAAAAAACTTATACAAGCCAAAAAAGAAGACAACAACAAACACAACTCAAGCTCACAGAAGATAAATAAACAGTCAATAATAAAATATAGATAAGAAATTAATTAATTACAAGCAATTTAAGGTACAAAAGTGATTTAATCAAGATATCTTACTGCTGTTTGATTAACATTAATGACAGACAGGAACAATATTAGGAAACTCTCCTTTGAAGACCGAAGTCCAGATCCAATGTACTGTTAGGAAGCGTGCACACCAAAGCATTTAAACGCGACTGACAAAATGCCAGGCGGATGCCAACTTTGGGTGCTTGCCAGCGTTTTTTCAGCTAAGCGCTTAGGTTGCTATAATACTTCTGCTTTGTTTATCAGGGATTGAACGATGCGCCAGTGGTTGTTGTGATATACTGTATGTCCCACCCATCCTCCACTTTGATTGGACGGCCGCGTAAGAAATTATATTGACGAGCTTAACGTTTCACCAAAGTTAAAAAAAAATTCAACTCTGGGCACTTAGCGTGAAAACAGCATGGAAAAAACGCCAGCTAGTGGCGTTTTTGAAAGGGCAGCGCTTCCATTGAAAACCATTGAAAACACACGCCAGCTGCCGGGGTAAACCGGGTGTGCCTCATAAGTCTTGAAAAGTGAAGCCTCTGGCTCTTTGATCGCCCCCTGGTGGCTGGCTGCAGTACAAGTCATAATCCCGCCCTCTCCATTCAAACAAATGGGACTCTGCTCTAAATAAAAAAAATATTTACACTTCCAATAAAAGTTTTCGAAAGATAGTTTTAGTCCTTTCAAGTAGTTGTTATCACACTGATATATGTTCAAGTGTTCATTTTTGTGATAACTTTCATTTTAGCTAGTTATTTGATGCTATAGAAACGGGGCGTGTCGTTAAGATTGGCGTGGTTGAATTGGTCGCGCGAGCGGTTGGGCTGAAGTTTGATACCGCGGCTCCGCCTCTGGCTCCACGGACGATTCCTTCTGCGCATGCCCTGGCTCCAAACTGACGTTTATACGTAAAATGGCGGCGACCGTGGTCGGACATTTTTGGCTTCAATTCATTACAATGGAGGGAGGCGACGTCGCGTCGTCCATCTTTTTTTTACAGTCTTTGGGGTAAACGCTTTAATTTACATGAGGCGAAAGCGTTAACACTTCTCATTTACTTTTAATGGGTGACGTCATGCGTTGCCGGACTGAATTGTGGATCCGTCGCTGTCCCGTCACTGCCAAACCTCAACTTTTTTCAAGCGCCAACACGTGTGTCAGCCAATCAGATCGCCTTATGCAAGTAACGTAGTGCGAGCCAGCCAATTACGTTTAAGCAAGACCGGAGCATGTGTTGCGGCCACTGTGATTGGCGGTTGGCCACGCTTCAGACAAGCCTTCCGTCAAGCGTTAACCCTTTCGCCCCGTGTGAATGTACCGTTACACATGCGTATTCTTTTTCAGCTGTTTACTTTCTCTTAAAACCTAAATGACCATGTTTATGATAATACTTGCAAATTTTGACGCATATGTGTTTTTAAGGCCAATAAACCTTGATAGAGACGATAGTCCAAAATCTCTACCAATCGACACATTTCTACCGGTTTAGCCTACCTACCTGTATATCCCCCACCCCTATCTTTAAGGTACTAAATGCAACCTTTGGGAACAAAGGGGTGCTTTTGAAAGTGCAGAGAGATCTAATATGATGTCAGAGCGCACGTGTACGGTCAACAGTAATATTGAGGATGTTTTATGAATGAGAATAGAGCGAGAACACAAGTTGTGTCCCAATTCAAGGGCTGCGACCTTCTAAGCATGCGACCTTAAAAGGCGATCACTCTGTCTTTCAAGGTGGCAGCCTCAGAAGTCCGCGCAGAGAACTGAAATGAGACGGACTAACCTTCAGGGACCCATAATTTGCGTCACCTGCTGCACGCGCCCACCGCGCCTGTCAGCAGGACACGGCGGAGACGTTTCTGACTTATTAAAATAAATATGGAATCAGAAAAATATTAATTTATTTTAGAAAATATGACACGTTGATGTAGATTAAACTATTATAACAGTATTATAACTATTATAACTATTAACAGTATATCGAGTTAATCAACCTTAGAAATATACGCAACATAAACAGAATTGTATTAATACAAAACATAACTTAAAACAGTGTCAAGAACAATTTTTCTTTATAAATACTCTCGCACCTTCTCTGGATCTGTTCCACATCTGTGGAATGATCTGCCGGTCACGACACGATCTGCTGACTCTGTAGCTGTCTTTAAAAAGCCGCTTGTTGCGTCAACACCTCACTAAATATCTTTTCTATTCTCCTTCTTTAACTTTACAAAAAAAACTACTAACTAACCCTTGCTATGTACACTGTGTTAGACTTGATGAGTTCTAGTGCACTTATGTATTATTGTTCTTGTGTTGTTCTATTGTTTACCTCACTTGTAAGTCGCTTTGGATAAAAGCATCTGCTAAATGACTAAATGTAGATATGGAATAGAAGGTAAATGATGTAAGAATATAGATTTAATACTGTAGGAGCTATTGAATGTCTGAATAAAAGAAATAGGGAGAGCAGGATTACGTTTGTTCAGTAGGTTAATCCAAACTGTAGTAAACAGTCTTAATCCTACATTGCAATCTCACCTAGAGGATATAAAGAGGGAACCCTTGACAGATGGTCAAACTGTTTCGGCCTGCTGGCACAATAAAGTGACCAACTTTGCCTTTTTGCTATTTCTTAGCTCTTTTACTGTATATTAAACAATTTAACATAAGAGTTTAACCATATGTTATTGAGAAGCTATGCAGTGTTCCTGCAATTTGCAGTGCGCAGAAGATCATGGGTCAAACCTAGGAAACACGCTTGGTGTTTTTTTCATCATTTAAATTTGTCTGTGTGGTTAATATCACGATTTTCTGTGCTATGAAAAACTGAGAACACATTTAATATCAGACTTAACACAGCCTATAAAGTGCTCGTGTACTGGTGTGTCGTGATGGGGATTTTGCCGTAATGCCTTCTGGTCATGTTTGCAAGCTAAAATAGGTCACACATAGCACATCCAGGGATGCCACATCAATGAAAGCCCTAGTATGGAAATAAATCCACTAAACCACCCTTAGTGTCTCATGCACACCACCCCCCTATCCCGCACGAGTTTTCTGGTTAAACGTTGCTGTTCAGGGTTGTAGATAAAATATTATCTGGCTGGCATTTACCCTCACCCCTAAATCACAGGAGGCAGTTCCTGGACTGCGTCTCTTGCGGCGCAGCAGAAGGTGTTGCGATGTGATGCATAAAGATGAGCCTTCCTACGTGTTCGTTTTATCACCGTGCCAACATCTCATATCGTAGATTCTGCATCGCCATCCAAAACCAGCTTGCATTTCCTTTAGTCTGTGATTTATTTACTTGAGTATTTGTTTTTGATCATGCTTACGGTTTCGATTCTCTCTGCAGTATGGACGGTCGGACAGTTACCGCGTGGCGACCACGCAGGACAGCAATGACAAGGAGTCCCCAAAAAAGAAGGGGGGGAAAGACCTGGATGACCTTAAGAAGGAAGTACCGCTGGTAAGAAAAGTGTTTTAGCATTTCCCATGAAACATTGTAGTAATGGAGAGGTGTCACATGACACCTCATGAAGTATGATCTTCATGCAACTCTTACATTAAGGATGCATTTTTTTACTGTAAGCTTTTTATTTTTTTTGTTTAATGTTTGTCACAGAAACGGCCCATTATTTAAGCAATGGACAATACAATAAAATTACATAATGTACTCTAAATAAGCAAAAGTTACATAATGCACTTTAGATGAGTGGATACTTGTGATGGCACTGCTTTATTGTTATTTGTGCAATTTATTATTTACAGTAAAACGTCTATGTTGTAATTGTTTTTTCAGACAGAACATAAGATGTCGATCGAGGAAGTGTGCCGGAAATACAACACTGACATTGTGCAGGTGCGTTTCTCAAAGTTCAAAGACAGATCAGATCTTTTAATCAGACTTTAAATGATCAGATTATAGAGAGAGAGCTTTTGATATTCTGTCATTTAGCAAGTGCTTGTCATTATGTTAATTTCATTGTCAAACCTTTAGCAGCATTGGATCTAATAAGGATTACTTGACAATTAATAGGCAGGTGTATGACTAGTGTTTGAAGTTTGAAATAAAGGGGCAGGAAAGTGAACTGGACAAGGCCTGGACTTCAGTAGCACTACTTTAAACCAGTGGTTCCCAAACTGGGGGGGCGGGACCCCCTTGAGGGGTGCAAGATGGTGCCAGGTGTGCTAGATGGTGCAGGGCTGTTTTATGTCCATGATTTTGAAGGGCTGCGAAGGGATGCACCCTACACCAGTTTGAGAACCACTGCTTTAAAGGCAGGGTGCATGATCTCTGAAAGCCAATGACATTTGATATCATCTAAAACAAACACACCCCTACCCCAATAAAATCTGGAGCTTTTTTTAATAGACCCGCCCCACACATATGCATCCCAAGCAGCGATGTGGGGTTAGTAGACATGCTCCTTACTGCTGATTGGATACAAGTGTGTTTTGGTACTCGACTCCCTTTTCCAAAGCATTTTCCAAAAATCATGCACCCAGCTTTTAAACCATATAAAACCAACATCGCCCCCTAGTGACCATGCAGTGATGTTTGACATTCACCCTGATCCATTCCCCTCTGTCTCATATCTCTTTAACTCATATTCCTCTTTTAGGGTCTGACCAATGCCAGGGCAGCAGAGTATCTCGCTCGTGATGGTCCCAACGCTCTCACTCCACCCCCCACCACCCCAGAATGGGTCAAATTCTGCCGACAGCTCTTCGGAGGTTTCTCCATCCTGCTGTGGATCGGAGCTATCCTCTGCTTCCTAGCCTACGCTATCCAGGCCGCTACGGAGGACGAGCCTGCCGGAGACAATGTGAGAACTTCCATGTACAAACCATTAAAACATTGCATTAAATAAACAGGGTTTGAATAGACAAATCTTAATATTCTGAGACTGGAAATAAATAGAGGCTGGGTATAATGCTTATGGAGATGTCTAGGACATTGAGACTAAAATTGATCATGGACCACAAAACCAGTCACAGGGGTCAGTTTTTTTTTTTTTATTAAGATTTATATATCATATGAAAGGTGAATATGAAGTTTTTCATTGATGCATGGTTTGTTTTGATATGACACTATATGGCTGAGATACAACTATTTGTAAATCTATAATCTGAGAGTGCAAAAAAAAATCTAAATATTGAGAAAGTCGCCTTTAAAGTTGTCCAAATGAACACATATTACTTGTGATAAATACATTTATGATATATTTACGATAGGAAAAAATTATCTTTACTTAAAGTGAAACTATTTCATTGCTAAAAACAACTTTATTTTGTGTATTTGGTATAATACAATGTATTTGCGTGCATTTATGGTTAACTTCTTACACCCTGAAGCTATTTTGGGGATTTTCGCCTGGATTTGGCCTACCCAATTTCAAAAGCATCCCATACCCACATGCAGAGGTTTACATACAAAAGTTTGGTATCATTTTACAGGTAACCCTTTGAAATTACATAAAACACTGTTAAAAGTGCTCAACATGGTTGTATGTGATATCAGTCCTCTAATAAACACAAAAATAAATAGGCGCTTTTTAGGTTTTTTTTCTAAAGTTTTTATTTGAAAGTATATAACTCTGGCCCTGGGTATCTCAGGTCCCTGCAGACAGTTTTGTTTGATTCCAGCAATTGTCAGCTTACAGAGGAAAAAGGATTTTTTTCTCTATCATAATCTATGCAAAAGTTATTTTACTCCAACTGAAGGGAGGAATAATACCCTTTTTGTATACAATTTCTGCCTAAAAACATTTGAAGTGCTCCCATAACCACATACAGTGGAATAAATGCAATTTCTTTATATCATTTTAAAGAAAACCCTTTGAAGTTACATAAAAAGCTGCTGTTTGTGACAAATATTGTTATTTATGTTGTTTTTCATATGATGAAACACCAAATTTTCTTTTTTATGTTGTAAACACTGTCTTTGATAGTGTATAACTCTGGTTCTGGATGCTCTAGCAGACTGCAGACAGTTCTGGTTGTTAGCAGCAGCAGACAGTAAACACCCAAAAAAAGAATGAACTCTTTAGCATGTCGCATTCAAAAGTTATTCTCATTTTACTAAAGGGTGTGAAAATACATTTTTCATATAAATATTAATTTTTTGTTTTGCACATATAATAAATAGCAAGGGATTATATATGCACACAACCAAAGAAAATGCTGTGAATGGACTCATTGTTTAGAGTAGGACCTAAAATAAAAGATGGTGTATCATTTGTGGCTATATGTGCTATCTGAGGCAGCCCACACTCAAGTTTCACATATGTTTACAAAAGACCATTTTTTACCTTATTATTCATTCAGCGATTGTTGGATACGTGTTGATATTAGAACAAAAATAACGCTGCAGCCATATTCCTGAGAGTGAGAGCTTTCATTTGATATAAGACTTGCCCATGTTTGTCATTTTTGAAAAATATGAAATATGTAAATATTAAATGATATAATAAAATATTGGGGGGGTGATAGTGTAAATTAAGTGTAAATAACTTTCTTACAGTAAAAGATGTGTCAAAGTGATGCATATCTGCAGAAAGTAGAGACTCTAAGCTTTCAAACAGTATCTCATATGTGTTACTGGGGTCCATGACGGAGCATCAAAGATTAAAAGAATATTTTATATTAAGTCAAAATACGAAATTCTGGACCCGGGACAGGGTCCTCAGGGTTGAAGAGGTTAAAAAAAACATTATTTTCCACTTACCATACATTTTTGGAGCTCCAGATATCGTGCCTTCCTCAAACACATTGATTTTGTACAAAACTCATTGATTTGAGAAGCTCTGTGTCCCTGATGGGCCAGCTAATCTGTACGTTATGATTGGCCTGAATACCTCTGACATCAGCCGGAAATGTGACGCTCCTTACCATGTTTGAAAGATTCGGTCACAATCCAATGCTAACAGGAGTTAACTTACAGGCTGAGTCTGAAGCTGGAGGAATTATGATAATGCCGGTCTTTACTAAATCACCAATCCCAGGAACTAAACTGCCTACAATCTGTGTGTTTGTTGTAGTCCAAGAAAAGAGATTTACGTTGGGGACCATAACTCGCGTCATCGTTTACTTTGGGATTTGTACCTTTTGCATATCGTTAACATGCACTAATACACAATTACACACCAAAGGAAATGCAAAATCGTAAATCGGACCATAAGTGCTCTTTATTATCCTAATGATCTTTGGCATAAAAAATCTATAATTTTTCACCCATAAAATGTATTGTTGGATATTGCTACAAATATACCCGTGCCCCTTATGACCGTGCCCCTTATGATCAATAGCTATTTATTTATAATTGTTTGTATATTATGCCTTCATGTTAAATTTAACAATTATTTATTATTCATTTCATAATGTTTTTTTATTATTATACCCTGATAGTTTGTTGGCTAGTTGGTTGGTTATTAAGTTGAGAGTCTGTACTGTATGTGAACTTTTTCAAGTGGGTTTTACCGAAATAAATCACAGCCATCTTCCAAAACATCACTTACATTTCGAAAAATAACCTGCTGTTTTCTTTCTCTACTTATTCTGCAGTTGTATCTGGGTATCGTGCTATCTGCTGTGGTCATCATCACTGGCTGCTTCTCCTACTTTCAGGATGCCAAGAGCTCTAAGATCATGGAGTCTTTCAAGAACATGGTTCCCCAGGTACATAACCTCATCTGATTTAGTCCAAAACGTATCGTTGTCTCAATGTATCATTATGAATTATGTCTGGGGTTTCATGCTTTTTTGTCAGCCGAAACCCCTTGACCTAAAGTATTTCATCAGAGATTTTAAGTTAATATTTTAATAATTGAGAAGCACATTTGCATGATTAACTGTAAAAACATTTATTTTTCATTTGTTTTTAAGTTTTTATCAATAGTATTTTACATTATTATTACCTGTTACTGGACCTTCATCTGGTAATTTTCTTTTATTTGTACATAAAACGTATCTGTTCATTCTGCATAAGTTCTCAGTTTTCTGATATTGCAAGGTTGTGAAATGGTCACATGGCATGCAGTTTAAGCCAATAAAATAAATCCTTTGTATAATTGTTTTTCATCACGTATGCAACGTCACTTTTCCACGTGACCACGCCGGAGCTCGCCCTGTTGAGTGGCAAAACATTCAAGAAAATGTCTGTTTTCCATAGCGGCTGCTGCAAAAACACCAGTGAAACTGACTATTATTAGCTCAAATTGAATTTAGTTGGCCTTAACAGTGACCATAACAACTTGCCAAACAACCAGTAGTCTGTGGACATTGGCATATGGCCAGACATTGCTTTTCCTGACATATATGTTTGTCTTGCCTAACACTATTAAACCATCCCACCTTTGTAAAACACAAGGCTCATCATAATGGATGCTTTTTAATGAAGACTCACTGACAAAACTTTGCAATTACACAAATTATTTTTATAGTATTTTTTATCCCAAAATTCTACATACCTGACACATGGCTACTACTAATAATTTACTTCTCCTTTGAGTGTTTTTTGCAGTCTGAAAAAGCCCGCTCCATTTTTTTGTTGAATCTGTCGATCACACAACTACTATAACTACTTTTCCCATTTTAGATGCGTTTTCACATTATGCTAATGCTGTCCCTCTGACTTTTTGCCACTCAGTGGGCGTAACCGCAGTCACTTTCGCCAAAGGTGACGTCACGTGCATACCCTCTATTCCCTCACGAAGCACCAGTTTACTGAAGGTCTGGGAACCACTTTGAATGACCAAAGGCCATATTACTAACACGTAAAGCAAACAGTCACGTTACGCTTTGTGCCATGTCGTGTTTAGCTGCGAGAAAATGTCTCCAAAATAACAGACTGACGTGCAACCAGGGAATCATTTACTCATGAGCATCTCTGAAGTTTATATAACAATAGCAAACACTTTAAAATATCTCCTCTAATTGCATCAAACAAAAGTCTTTTAAAGGCTTTACACCATGAACCTTGCATACTTTTTAGCTTTTTGTTGTTTCCAGGCGGACAAGTAAAAATCTTCCTGAAATCCTGTTTAATTTAACCAATCCAGAAACGTGTGACATATGCAACAGACGTTCAGCAAATGGTCCGTGGGCGTGACTTCTGAGACTAGGGAACCCTGAATAAGATGATCATAAATTTATGAATATCACTCTTGCCTAGAAAATAACACCATCATGCAACTATAATCAATATATAAACCTGGATAAACAACCACTTAAATCATCTTAATCTCCTGTTTGCTTCTCTTCTCGTAATCCTAATTATAATCTCTCACTGTTGAGTGGCTGAATCCTCTTGAGAATTATAATCTCTCTGTTGTTTTCTCAAATCCTAATAAGTTGAAACCGATGTGTATGTGTGTGTCCACAGCAAGCTTTAGTGATCCGTGAAGGAGAGAAGCTGCAGATTAATGCTGAGGAGGTGGTGGGTGGAGATCTGGTGGAGGTGAAAGGAGGAGACCGGATCCCCGCTGACCTCAGGATCATCTCTGCCCACGGCTGCAAGGTACCCGGACACACATGGGATCTGTTTATCCTGTATATAGATTATAATTATGCGTGATGTTTAATGTCGTTTCTTATCATATTTAGGTTGACAACTCATCCCTGACTGGTGAATCTGAGCCCCAGACCAGGTCACCCGACTGCACCCATGATAACCCTCTGGAAACCCGTAACATCGCCTTCTTCTCCACCAACTGCGTTGAGGGTACGGTTGCCATAGCAGCTGCATCACTGGTCCATTTTGTCTGCCTCTTGCACTCCATTATCTTTCTTTTTTGATGTTTTCCGCTTTTTATTAACCCATCCTCTCCGATCGATTTTCGATTTTTCATTTCACCCATTTCCCCACCTCTCTTTCTTCTTGCTGAGAGCTGCTAGAAAGGAAAGACGTTGTCATGACAACAAACTCTCACTTTTGCTCTGCCCACACGATTGCTCACATCCTCCTATTCACTCGATTTTTGCCACACATTTCTCTTTCTCTGTCAGTCTTTACTATTGCAGGACCAAAAACTACAGATTTCCTTTATTTAAAGTTTAGTTGTTTGTGCATTTAAAGATAAATCCACATGTCAGTGTCTGACCTTCCCAAATCCACCTGATTTATTGCGGTAATGAAAGCAGGTCTCCATTTTAATGCAACAGCCACAAGGTGTCAATTGCATTATTGCTGTATTTATGTTGCATATGTCCAAAGCTCAATGCGCTGTCAGTGGGGTGAACAAGCTGTTATATGATATTACATGATGTCTACATGAGACATAAGTCTCTTTTGCCCCCTTGTGGTAGATTTAGGGAATATATCAAACTTACCCCAAATGGACCATGTCCTCTTTTAAAATCCATTTTGGTACCAAGAAAGCAAATTATTAGATTTTCAGACTGAAAGTCTTATAATGTAAAGTTTTAAAAACAGCCAAAAATGTAAGTAAAGTAGCTTATATAAGATAAAATACTTTATAATGATTTATTACAGTTTAAACCTATTTGGTCAGAACTTATATATATCTAAAAAATATATAAATACTAAAAAAATCTGTATAATAATATGTAAACATTTAAATATAAAAACTACAGTAAATATCTCCATAGTAACCTCTCTTCTTTTGTAGGTACTGCTCGTGGTATTGTCGTCTGTACTGGTGATCGCACCGTCATGGGCCGCATTGCTACTCTGACCTCTGGCCTTGAGAGCGGAAAGACCCCCATCGCCAAAGAGATCGAGCACTTCATCCAGATCATCACGGGCGTGGCCGTCTTTCTGGGCGTGTCCTTTTTCATTCTGTCAATCATTCTGGGCTACACCTGGCTGGAGGCCGTCATCTTCCTCATCGGAATCATCGTCGCCAACGTGCCCGAAGGACTGCTGGCCACTGTTACTGTGAGCATGCTGGGTTCATCTGCCCTTTTACTGTGTTTAAATGTGTTGTATTTATTTTATGTAGTGTTTACTGATGTTTATGTACTTTATGTTTGTTATTATCCATTGTGTTTTGTGAGTCTGTGGGTATCCATTTATTCTCTGCGGGTGTGTTTTGAATGAAATATTAACATGCTGCTTACTAGGGTTACACAAGAAAATGCGATGTATATAATCTTATTTATAGGCTGTATTGCGATATGCATATTCGTCGGTATATCTTGCGGCCCTACTATTTACTGCATACTTCCTGTGGACAATAATATGTGACATATTTAGTATGTGATATTAGTACATACCAAGGGGCAACCTTTTGATCTCTCTGATGAAGCCAACATGGAAGTGACTTAAACTGCAATTCATCGATGAGCTGCTAAGAAGCTGGCTCCAAAAGAGACCCCCAATGGTAAAATGCCTAACTTTACAGCAGAAATAAATGTGTTTACAGCCTGGTACAAAATGTGTTTTGGGTCAGTATAGCTAATTTTGCCCTTCATGACATACTGTAATTTCCGAAATTTAAATCGCTTCGGATTTTAAGTCGCATCAGTCAAAAAATTTATTTTTAAGAGGAAAAAACATATATAAGTCCCACCTGCTTATAAGTTGCACGACCCGCCAAACTATGAAAAAGGTGTGACTTATAGTCTGGAAAATACGGTAGACATAAATTATATTAAGCTTTAAAGTTCTGCATAATTAAAGGCGTAGCCATTTAAGTGACGGGTGAACTGCCACTGCTGTCACTACCATCGAGCTAGGTGCGCATGGTTTCATCAACCAGCCACCTCAGCTTCACCCACGTCCCGCCTCTTTATCCAATTTCGGGTATCCGCGGGTGATGCGCGGTGACGTGCTGCCAAGATGGCGACCCTAGGCTTCGCCAACTATTGGCTTCAAAAAAGCTTTTCAAAAACCTATGGATGATGTCACAGCCACTACGTCCATCTTTTTTAGAGTCTACGGTACGTACGTATACAACAATAAATGTTTTAAACTGCAACAGGTGACCCAAAGTAGGTGACTTGCATTAAGCAATTGTCATCCAATTTTGATCTCAAATTTGAGCTTTTTTTTTACTTTCGAGCAGCCTTTATTGACATTGAAAACACATTCTGAAGCCGCGGCACCAAGAGCTCGACAAAGAGCTGCAGGCGTGTTAAGTTTTTAAGTGTGTTCGAGTTCACACGGCGGCGTATAAACCGATCGGCGAGGTTTGCGTCTTGCATTCGCATGCGCACAGTTTTATTTTTTTTATCGCAGATTATTTTATCACAGATTAAGTGAATTAGATGGTGAATTTGTCAAAAAAACAAATGTTATATTGAATATTTAAACCGTAACTTAACCCCTAGTCAGAGCCTGACTCCACCCACTGGCAATATTTGAAAAATGCAAGAAAAGTGGGCAGACTTTTGATGGAGGGGACAAACTGAGCTCATACCAAGTGGGTGGTGAGATTGTAAAATGGCGTGGTGAGCTTGAACCTGCCTGCGTAGGGTCATACCGCTTACGTCACGCTGTACCACAACATTCAATAGGTAAATTCAACTGCATTAGCCACCGTTCAACCTGAAGAGGGCCGCACTCGTTTCTACACTATGTAGCATTAAAACGCTTTATACCCAAATATCAAAAAAGTTTCTCAAATCAATGAACAGCACTAATAAAGCTTCATTCTTAAAGATCATTAACAAAAAAAATTGGTTTAGGGTTCAGTTACTCTTTAAACATGAAATGCATGTGATCGTTGTCATCGAGGCGACCAATCACAAAGAGCTGTGTTGTCGTCAGAACTCTGTGCAGTCGCTCTCGAAACACTCTCGCAGTATTTCGGATCGACTTGTACTGTAGGTTCAGGGTGCAATATGGTGCTCATGCAGCACTGTAGTACGAGTAGTATGCTAATGTTGCATCCAGACACACCCAATACATCTCTATTTGTCAGTAGTGATGATGATCAGTGTTATTGTGTAGTGCCAGTGAAGTGTTGTGGCTTCTCGTCTATGATGATGTGATGGTGTTGTGTAATGTTCAACTATATTCCCTCTCTCTAACCTTCAGCATCTGTGACTCTTCGTGACGGGGACTTTTGTCTCCGTCTCTCTGTGTCTTTCTCTCTCTTTCCTGTGTTCTTTTACAGACACTGACTGTTCAAACCTAGGCCAATATGAAAATCTGAGAAAAGTATTACTCTGTGGTTTCTCTAGTTGCCTGTGCCTGCCATGTAGAAAAGATTGAGGCTCTCGCTGTGCTTGACTGTGCATTAGGGCTTGCCTGTGCCCTCTGGCTGTGACACACAAAAAAGGCCTGAAACGTAGGCTGTGTCCGAAATAACCCTTTTAACCTCATTCCCTAATATAGCCCACTTGAATGAGTGAATGAAAACGGCAATTCGGACACTAGGGTATGCGCTTGGCATGCGCCCACAAGTGAAGGGGGTAGCAGCTCACCATTGAGTGCACATCGGTCATTATTGGAGTGCATTATGGGATTAAATAAGTGCACTCGATAATGTCCACTATAATTTCAGACACTACTACAAATAGTGCATTATTTGATTATGGGTATAGGGAGCTATTTCGGACACAGCCATAGTCTACTACACAAGCATGTGATACAACAGATTTTATGCATGGTTATATATGGGGATGTGTAGAGAAGACAATTTTTTGGACAGCGCAATGACATGTACCAAATTTTTGGAGATGAAAGGATGTCGGGTACAAAACTATACCTATTTTGACTTTAAACAAGTGATGGATTCATATTAAAATGCAGTATTTTATTGCTCACAATAGTGCAAAAGCAATGAAAGATAAAATATAAAAAGCATTTTCTCGTCTCTTTTAAATTTAATATGATTTTTTTACCTATGCACAATAACAGTAATAGAAAAGACATGCAACAATTTTGGGAGGTCACAATGATCGAGTTAAGAACTACACTGTTCGGTTGGACTGCGCATATTAAATGCTTTGTGCAGTGCGTTTATACATGTGTTTGTGTAGAGATTATGTTTCTGGCCTCACTTTATTGCTTTCTATATTGTGCATTGGCTTTTATTTGCTCCTCAGAGCCTCTTTTCTTTAACATGAGTTATTACTGCACGATGCTGCATTGTGCCACAACAACAAACTGCGTCGTATCACTAAGATTTTGCTTTGTTCTCTCTTTCTTTTCCTTCCAACTTCTGTCTCACCCACACTTCGGTTTTACTGCTCCTTTGTTTGCGTCTATCTTTCTGTTTCTGGATCTCAGGTGTGTCTGACCCTTACAGCCAAGCGTATGGCTCGTAAGAACTGCCTGGTGAAGAACCTGGAGGCTGTGGAGACTTTGGGTTCCACCTCAACCATCTGCTCTGATAAGACCGGCACACTGACGCAGAACCGCATGACCGTCGCTCACATGTGGTTCGACAATCAGATTCACGAAGCCGACACCACTGAAGATCAGTCCGGTGAGTGGACAGATAAGACAGACCACACTGTATGTATATAAAAACAACAACGTCAACAAAAATATGCTCAAATATGTATAGACAGAAGTATGCATTTAACGCATGTATATTGCGTAAATACGCAAATAAAAAGTACATCACATAAAGGAATTAAAAGGAATATTACTCCCAACTTATTTACGTTAAAGGACCAATGTGTAGATTTTTAGCGGCATCTAGCTGTGAGACTGTGAATTGCAACCAACAGCTTAGTAAACAGCTCACCCCCCTTTCGAAACGCATAGAGAAGCTACGGTAGCCGCCACAGGACAAACATGTCATTGTCTGAGACAACGTAGTGACAAAATGCACTGTATAGAGCAGTTTGTCCATTTATGGCTACTGTAGAAACATGACAGCGAATCCATGTAAGTGGACCCGCGTTGTATGTAGATAGAACCGGTTCATTCTAAGGTGGTAAAAACAACACAGTTCATTATGTAAGATCTTTATACACCACTGATAATATAGTTAACCATGATCTCTGTCTGTGTCAGGTGCGTCTTTTGATAAGAGTTCTGGGACGTGGTTGTCTCTGGCCCGTGTGGCAGCGCTGTGTAACAGAGCCGTGTTTAAGGCGGGTCAAGACACTCTGCCAATCCTGAAGCGTGATGTCGCAGGTGACGCCTCTGAGTCCGCGCTCCTCAAGTGCATCGAGCTCTCATGTGGCTCTGTCAAAGCCATGAGAGAAAAGTACAAGAAAGTGGCTGAAATTCCCTTCAACTCCACCAACAAATACCAGGTTTGTTAAATATGCATTGAATCATTTATTTCAATGAAACTTGAATTCACAAACTAATATTCTTTAGTTTCAGCATCCATTGTCCCTGTAAAATCTTGAAAATTGTTTCTAAACACATTATGCATATTAGAAATGTATTGCTGAAGCACACCACAAAGACTGTAAACTACGTAGTACTGAATTCCAACAGTTTTATATCATTTCTAAGTATAGGAGGATTTTTGAAGGCGGGTCTAAAATGGTGACTTGATGACGCACTTGACCACTGAGCGTAGCACACCCCAAACACAATCTATTCAGGATTTTGGACTATCGTCTCTATCGAGGTTACATGCCCAAGTCACGAAAACTTAATGTTTGTTCACGTATTTAAGCACCGCAGTTTTAAAACAAGTGATTTAAAGCCATTGAAACACAAATAACAGTACTAAATGAGCACGCTGTTTTTGTGTGAGAGGAACGCGCATGTCACGCATCCACTGCTCTTTAAAGGCGGGGTGGATGGTTTTTGAAAAACACTCTTGAAAAGGGAGTCGGGCCGAGTACCAAAACACACTTGTAGCCAATCAGCAGTAAGGGGCGTGTCTACTAACCGACATCGTTGCCTGGGTTGCGTATGTGTGGGGCGGGTCTAACAAAAGAAGGTCCAGATTCTATTGGGGTAGGGGTGAGTCTCTTTAGGTGATTTCAAATGTCAACATTGGCTTTCAGAGGTCATGCACCCTGCCTTTAAGCTTGTAAGCATTTTTGCCGCTTTATTTGCCTTAAATACACATATGCGTCAAATTTCTTTTTGCAAGTATCCTTTCTGAGAAAGTAAACAGCTGAAAGAGAAAACGCATGTGTAAAAGTGTATTAGATCTGGACTTTGGTCTTAAAGGGGAAGTTACATAATTTTGCTCATGTCTGTCACTCATGTTTTTGTGAAAATCTCTCACTGCTCTTGACTAAATCAGTTTTCTACCTTAAGATATATAATATACATTATTATTTCTTATCATTCTTTTATCACTGACTGTTTATCTTCAGTAAGCTTGAATTTTGTTTGTTTTTATCTTTTTTTATGCATGTATAGGTTTTTTGTGAGAAATTATAAAAAAGTGAATATTTTAATGACATAAAAACCTTATTAAAAGATTAAGACTATTGTGATACTTATCGTTATCATGATATAAAATGAATCCTATTGTGAAATAAAATTTTGGTCATATTGTCCACCCCTAATTCAAAGTCAGTCAGTATTAAAATTAATCCTTTTTATTAGCTTCAGTTATTTTTATAAATGACAAAACCACAAATTAGTTTACTTGTCATTAAAACTCCTTTTCGTACACCTGTCATGTTTAGTTGTCAGTGCATGAGACGGATGAATCTAGTGAGCATCACTACCTGCTGGTGATGAAGGGGGCGCCAGAGCGCATCCTCGACCGCTGCACCACCATCCTCATGCAGGGCAAAGAGCAACCGATGGATGAAGAGTTGAAGGAGGCTTTCCAGAACGCTTACCTGGAACTGGGAGGACTGGGAGAAAGAGTCCTGGGTAAGATCATGCTAGGTTACCACTCCTGCCAAAGCGCTGATTTGAAATCTACATTATTTTAATTTGAAAATGTTTTTTGTTTTTATGATAATTTACTGTTTTGTGACAAGACAGTCAAGTCACAACAGATATCACATGATTTAAATTGCTATCATTCTGTGTTCATTATTATTACAGTTTGATATAAATTTTGTTATTAAAGATTAGTCCATTATCAAAAATCCAGATAATTTACGTACTGTATTTAGCGTACATTACACAATTTTGGACAAAGCTGTCGAAAAATTTTGATCCTTAAAAAAATCTAAAGAAACCATCAGATTTCCCAAATCAAATTGAACTCTACTGCAACTTTGGCTAATGAATATCTCCATCCAGGTTTCTGCCACGTGCTCCTGCCCGAGGACAAATACCCTAAAGGTTTTGCCTTTGACACCGATGACATTAACTTCCAGACAGATAACCTGTGCTTTGTGGGCCTGATGTCTATGATTGACCCTCCTCGGGCCGCTGTACCTGACGCTGTGGGCAAATGTCGCTCAGCTGGTATCAAAGTTATCATGGTGACCGGTGATCATCCAATCACAGCCAAGGCCATCGCTAAGGGCGTCGGCATCATCTCTGAAGGAAACGAGACAGTGGAAGACATCGCCGCTCGGCTTAATATTCCTGTCAGTCAGGTCAACCCCAGGTAACGTGAAAACACAGAATCATAAATTAAGTATATTTACAATAAAATTTGAGTAAGTACAGTTAACTGATCAACAAAATGGTAAAAAAAAAATTCCTAGCTGTCACATGAGCGTTACCCTTCATAAAGTACACCTTTGCACCTAAAGAGTTACCTATTTTTACCTCACAGGTACATATTGGTACCAAATGTATGTATGTAATCTATACATAAATGGTGAATATTAGTACTTTTTTAAAGGGTAGTGCCCCAGCGAAGTTGTCGTCCCACCGAAAATATGTTGTGATGTCAAATGACATTAAACTATTATTTTAGGATTCACGTTCAGCGCATTCACTACAGTAGTTAGTTATATGTTGCTTGTAAACAAAAATGAATTTGTAAGAATATACAATACGTTTGAGAGCATTCTGGATATAATTCAGATGATATTTTTTTTCAATTCTGATGATAGTTTTTGCGTATTGTAACATATTGCGCATTTTCACGATCATTTATTTGTCTGATAACGGCAGCTCTACTTTTGTTTCATAACCCTATGAGATTCATTCCTGGTTTTTGTTCGAGGGAAGAAAATTGAATCGGTTTTATATCCGACATACATCTGTTCTCAGGGACGCAAAAGCCTGTGTGATCCACGGATCAGACTTGAAAGATCTGACGCAGGAGCAGATGGATGATGTGCTGAGGAATCACACAGAGATCGTGTTCGCCAGGACCTCCCCACAGCAGAAACTCATCATTGTGGAGGGCTGCCAGAGACAGGTACACAAACATGCAAACGTGTACTTGTACTTCTCACACACATTCCATAATAAAAGTTTAATTTTTAAGCATAATTTGTGTTTATTTCATGTGCTATCAGGGTGCCATCGTGGCTGTGACCGGTGATGGAGTGAACGACTCTCCCGCTCTGAAGAAGGCTGACATCGGTGTTGCCATGGGGATCTCCGGTTCAGACGTCTCTAAGCAGGCTGCAGACATGATTCTTCTGGATGACAACTTTGCATCAATCGTTACTGGAGTTGAGGAAGGTGAGAGAGATACATGTAATCCTGTGAGAAACTTTAATTGTGAGAAAATTATTATTCACTTGCATAAAATGTTACTCTCACAAAGTGATGTATTGGAGATTTCAACCTAGGTATTGATGAAGTTGTTTATTTCTATTTTTCCTTATCAGGTCGTCTGATCTTTGATAACCTGAAGAAGTCCATCGCATACACACTGACCAGCAACATTCCTGAGATCACACCCTTCCTGTTCTTCATCTTGGTCAACATTCCTCTTCCTCTGGGAACCATCACCATCCTCTGCATTGATCTCGGCACTGATATGGTAAGCATCATTATTTTACAAACATTTGTACAATATATCTTGCAGCTCAATTGGTAGAGCATTGCATTAGCAATGCAAAGGCCATGGGTTTCGATTCAAAGCAACACACATACTTATAAATTGTATAGGTTGAATGCACTGTAGGACAACAGAATCTGCCAAAAAGAAAAATGTAAAGGGGAAATATCATTAAAATCTTTCCATCTGCTATAATTGGGTCTTCAGTGCTTCTATCAACCTAAAAAACATGAAAAAGAACAAACCAGGAACTTAGTTTTGGTAAACCATTTTCTGCAAGCATGTGAAAATCCCCTTGTGATGTCAGAAGGGGATAATAGTGCACATTTTTGCTCACACCTACAAAATGGCAATTTTAACATGCTATAATAAATTATCTGTGGGGTATTTTGAGCCAAAACTTCACATACGTACTCTGTGGACACCAAATATTTATTTGACATCTTAAAAACGTCTTGTATCCCCTCTAATAGTTTTTCTTGGTATATAATTACACGTCTTTATATTGATCAATCATCGTTCACTATCTCAGGTACCTGCAATCTCATTGGCTTACGAAGCAGCTGAGAGTGACATCATGAAGCGTCAGCCCCGTAACCCCACCAGGGACAAGCTGGTCAATGAGCGTCTTATCAGCATCGCCTATGGACAGATCGGTTAGTGTAAATGTTATGTAACTGCTAAATGTGTCCACCTTAGAAAATGAGTTACAACTTATCTCCTGTCTCATGTATGCAGGTATGATTCAAGCCCTGGGAGGATTTTTTAGTTATTTTGTGATTTTGGCCGAGAACGGATTTCTTCCCAGTGTACTGGTGGGCATCCGGTTAAAATGGGACGATCGCTCCAACAATGACCTGGAGGACAGCTACGGACAGCAATGGGTATATAACATTTATGACTATTTTAGACAGTGTCAGATTATATAAACTACATAAAACTTTGATAAAACATTTAAAAAAAAAAACGTTTTTAAGAGTTCATTTATATATATTTTTTAGAATTGGTCTGTCATTAGTCATCTTATGTAACTTATAGTAGATACAGATGAGTTTATTTATTAAGAATGTATTCATAAGCAAAGCTTCCCTATCAGAGACATGTTAATAGATCAACATATAATACAGTATATACTGTAAATATACACTACGCTCACTGAATGAAAGGTATAAAAGCTGTCACTGGGACTGTACCCTTTAAAAAGGTCCTACCATGTACCATAAAGGCACAGGTTGTATCTGTGAGGTACTAATATGGACTGTTTAGGTACAGTTGTGTTGTTTTTACAAGAGTAGTACTGCTCAAAGACTAAAAAAGATGATCGCCGCCATGTTACGTCAAAACGTCATTTTGGAGACAAGGCATGCAAAGAAGGTATCATCCGTGGAGCCAAAACCGGACCCGCAGTATCCAACTTTCGCCCAAACGTGGAAATTTTTCAGAAATTTTATTGGAAGTGTAAATTATTTTTTATTTAAAGTCATGGAGAGGGTGGGTTTATGACTTGTACTGCAGCCAACCACCAGGGGGCGATCAAAAGGCCAGAGGCTTCACTTTTAAAGATGTATGAGGCACACCCGTTACTGCCCCAGCGACAGCTTTAGTACCCGGTCAAAAGTTTTAGCATTCATTGAAGTGTTTCTCGTGATCATTTTGTAGACATAATTGTGACCCTGGACCACAAGTGCACAAAACCAAGTCATAAGGGTCAATTAAAATTGGGTTTTATACATTGAAAGTTGAATAAATAAGCTACTGGTGTATGGTTTATAAGGATAGGACAATATTTGGTCGAAGTTGTCCAAATGAAGTCCTGAGCAACACATATTACTTTACAATCTTCATGGAATATCTTCATGGGACGTGATTTTTACTTAAAGGTATTGCGGAAGATTTTCTTTTTCCAGGTGGATCATCAAGACTATTGGTCCTCATAGTTGTCAATCAGGAGTGTTGCGCAATTGCATTTTTCAAAAAGTGAAGAAGGCGGTTGTTTTTTTAAAATTCCTATCCTAATTTTTTTGGGCATAAAAAAATTATATTTTTGACCCATACAATGTATTTTTGGCTATTGCTACCAAATAAGAGTTTGGTTCCAAAACTGTAGTTGGTTTTTTTTTATTTAAGCCTTCATAATAATAAAAAACAGGTAATAAAACACAATAAATAACAGCACAATAAAACACAATATAATATATTATAGTATATAAGGAAAGCAGTAAAAGCTCAGAATAGATATTAACTCCTTCAATGCTGTTTATAAATCATCTTAGTGTGAGATCCTTAAAGGAGTAGTCCACTTTAGAGTTGGGGTCCATTGACTTTTTATAGTAGGAAAAAAATACTATGGAAAGTCAATGAGCCCCATCTATAAAGTGGACTACTCCTTTAAGTAGCTGAATAATAAAATTCACGGAGGTCATTTTTGAAAATTCAAAGCTAAGGATGCCTACACTGACTGAAGATGATGAGAAATAGGCACCAGTGTAATGTTTGTGGTGATCGTGGAGCAGAATAATGGATTGAGTAATTTGAAAATAATGCACACTTCGCGTCATGTCGCATTACTTTGGGTGTGCATTATAAGTGAATAATTAATTCATGCCCATTATCAGTTATTCCTTACGTATAAAACGTGAAATATATTGGCCTTATTTTAACCCAAGATCTTATTTACGGAGTGTAACCAAAACCCTGTACAAAAAACCCATTGACTTTGGGTTGATGGAAGCTAAAGTGATAAAATGTCTCGCTTCCTGGTTTTGCAACAAAAATACATCATCCCTGCAGCACTCTATTCTGCGATGTGGAAAATATTAATAAAAAAATCTCTCTCTCTCTTTCAGACATATGAGCAGAGGAAGATTGTGGAGTTCACCTGTCACACAGCTTTCTTTGTCAGTATTGTGGTGGTGCAGTGGGCCGATGTGATTATCTGTAAAACCCGTCGTAATTCAGTGTTCCAGCAGGGAATGAGGTCAGTACCTTTCAGGATATCTCACTAATATGTTGATGCTTACAAATATTAAATCTCTTATTTTATTATCCTATGTTAATATGAATATTATATGTGACCCTGCCTGTGAAAACTCATTTTTTGGGATTTATTGTTTTCTTTATAAACTCATCCTATAATGTAAAAACCACAAATGTCAAACATTGAAATAAACTTTGATGCTGCAGATCTCAGATTATTTATCCTCTATTTTACAGACAGGATCACATATGCTATATACTATTGCTGTATAACCATTGTTTGCGTTTGTTCTCTATAGGAATAAAATCCTGATCTTTGGCCTGTTTGAGGAGACGGCGCTCGCTGCGTTCTTGTCCTACTGCCCCGGCATGGATGTTGCTCTAAGGATGTACCCTCTGAAGTGAGCACTACACATTAAAATACCTGCACATTGAAAATCTGATGTAACATTACAAAGCCTTTTGAAAACACACGCAACCTTTGCAGAGATTACGGCAACTACGGGTTTAGCTTTCCCTTGACCGTACGTCTCTCTTTTCTTCTCGTTTCTTTTCATAGGCCCAGCTGGTGGTTCTGTGCGTTCCCCTACAGCTTCTTAATCTTTGTGTACGATGAGATTCGAAAACTCATTCTGCGTCGGAACCCAGGAGGTACGAACCTTAAATACACTTTTATTAATAGTAGTAGTACTGTAAATTATTATTTACGCCCACCTTTTCTCTCTCTTCTTTTCTGTTTTTCTCTCTTTGCACTCCAGGTTGGGTTGAAAAGGAGACATACTACTGAATTGTCACTTTCATTTCCTCACCTTCTCTTCCTGTGTCTTTCTCTCTGTCTCTCTCACTTTCCTTCATCTTAATCTAACCGTCAAGAAAACCAACACAGACGCAACTACAGTATGTCACATTTACAAGCTCCTCTCGTTCTACTGATGAGAAGATAAGAGGACCAACTAATCTCTCTCCTCCAGTTTTATGTCTTGTTTGTTTAGTACAGCTTAATCTGCCATTATGACAATAGTGAAGGTTACTGATATTGTTATACAAATGTTAGCATGTGCACACGCACAGCTTTTCAAATGGATGTCATGTGTAACGTTTCTCAAAACCCGGCAGCTGCGTTTAGATTCTGTTACGGCATACAGGGACTCCTGTATAAACACTGCCACGATGTTTCTCCGGCACAAATCCTTTCTTGAAAGTGCAAATAAATAACAAGTATAAATTTCGTTCAGCTCGCTCTCGCCCTCTGCTGGCGAGAAAGTACAAGACACCTGCACCTTGCTCAGCCACTTTTATTTCTCAGTTTTTAATTGTGTCTGAGAGCTACTTGTTATTTGTCATAAAGCACACTGCCTCTCTATCTCTCACTTTTCTCTCCTTCCCTCTTTATCCTGCACTGCCCCTCCTCTTTCTCCTCTTGTCCGTCTGTTTGTCCGTTTGTGAGCGATGTGATTAAACCTTCCTGCTCTCCCCCACCCGTCCCCTGCTTCTTTCAACCCTTGTTAAAAAAAAATGAAAATACAATCTTTCTGTGTCCTAGGAAAAAGAGATTTCACTCTGATTTCATTGTTTAAATAAGTGCAGATTAAAATAAAAGCAATGTATCGATATGTGAAACAGCCGCAAAAAACGAAATAAAAAAGAAGGATCTCTCTTTTCTCAGTTTGTTTCTGTGTCTGCTTGGCATGAAATTGTATCTATTAATAATAAGTATTTTTGTCCAAATATATTTTGAGGTCATGGCTCAAACCACTGCTGTCACAAAATGTTTTTATCTGCATCTACAGTCGAAATCAAACTGGGGGCCCTGGAGAGTCCCATTGACATAAAATACATCATAAATTCTTTGTAAATAAACCTCAGAACAATAAGGCTACAGTACTAACCAAGATAACTACATTGTATAATTTAATATGTTTTGTATAATTAAGATTTAAAGTTTTTTAATGTTTGATGTTTAATTTTATTTGGTGGGGGCATGAAGGGATGCACCGTACATAAGGTGGGCCCACTCCGAAAAAGTTTGAGAACCACTGGTCTAAAAAATAAAGGTGCTTATAGGGGTGGTTTCCCGGACACGGATTAGCTTAAGCCAGGACTAGACCTAAATTTAATTGGGAAATATAACTAGTTTTAACAAACATACCTTACTAAAAAAATTACTTGTGTGCATTTTGAGGGAAGACAAAGGGCACTGATGTATTTTAAGAAATGTCAGTGCATTTTGTTTTCAGTTTGGACAGCTTTTACACTTATTTTAGTCTAGGACTAGTCTAATCCCTGTCCGGGAAACCCCCCAAAAGGTTTAAAGTGACGAAACCGCAAGGTTCTTCAGATAATAGAGGTTCCCTTATGGTACCATTCAGTCCAAAACGGTTCTTGTATGGCATTGTGAAGCACCTTTATTTTAAGGAGTGTAGACTACTGTCAGTCATGTGTTACAGGTTAAAACTCATGGGGTTGTTTCCCGGACAGGGTTTAGCTTAAGCCAGGACTAGGCCTTAGTTTAATTATCAAAAATAACTAGTTTTAACAAACATGCCTTACTTAAAACATTACGTGTGTATATTTTGAAGCAAAACAAAAAGCACTGATGCATTTAAAGATATGTCAGTGCAAGTTGTTTTCAGTTTAAACTGCTCTTATATTAATTTTAGTCTAGGACTAGTCAAATCCCTGTATGGGAAACCGCCCCTATGAGGTGGTTTCCCAGACAAGGATTATCTTAAAATAGGACTAGGCCTTAGTTTAATTATGAAAAATAACTAGTTTTAACAAACATGCCTTACTAAAAACATTACTTGTGTGCATTTTGAGGCAAAACAAAGTGTATACTGATGTATTTTAATGCAAGTTGTTTTCAGTTTGGACAGCTCTTACAATTATTTTAGTCTAGGACTAGTCTAATCCCTGTCTGGGAAACTGCTCCTATTACTTTATCCTTAAGATATCATAGACACACTTACATGTTCAAGGCAACATCATGTTTGCACTCCATCACACTGTACTGTAGTTAATGAATGTAACTTGTTAATGGGGCTGCACGATTATGATAAAAATAATAATTGTAATTATTAAAATAATTGTAATTAATTAATAATTAAAATAATATTGTAGCCTATTTATTGCAGGTTATTACACGGCTCTCTAAAATGCTCGATTCTGATTGGCCAGTTGCGACCTTCCAAGGCTCGTTCTTTTCAGGTAGGCTAACAACCGCTCTAATAACACACAGTAACCCGGATGCTGCGAATCATTTTGACAGGTACAGTTTAATATTACACAAAAATAAATATAAATATGTCTTTTAACAACATATATGATATACTATATTTACAAATGATTGAACCAAATAGTGTGTTTGTGACATTTGAACGTCTTGTGTAATCTTAAACCGAAAGTAGCCTAAACGGACGGGTTTTCCTCGCGGAAGGTCTGCATTCGTTACAAATAAGCAAATATTTAAAGTCAATATTTACTGTTCCTCACATTACTGAGGTAAATAGTCGTGTAATAAGCGGGATAAATAATGTACAGTCATCAGGTTGTTATCGCGAAATAAGCCCGTTCAGTGTGATACAAGACCCTCAGCTGCGCATTGGGTCCTGGTCGGGGCTTATGCTGCGTTCCAGGCAACCTGTAACCCGTAACTCACGACTTCAAAACCACGACTCTGAACTGGGAGTACATCGATCTAGTACGAGTTCACGGGTGGGAAGTCACGGGTTTGACTCCCGTTCCAGTGCACTTTCACAGGTAGAAGGTTGTAAAAACACACGGGTTACAGGCTGCCTGGAACGCATACTCCCAGTTCAGAGTCGTAAGTCGTGGTTTTGAAGTCGTAATTCACGGGCTCAAAAACCTGCCTGGAACGCAGCATTATTTCTGCAATAATAACCTGCTGCCTATACATTATCACATATTTAAATATAATACATTATTTACATTGAAGTTTTGAAATGTTTGTGAAGCAGCTGCATTGTAAATTCTACACATCCAAAACTAAATAATATGTAAATAAGTTATGTTGTTAGTAAAAACCCAAAACAAATGGCTAAAGGACACGTCAACTCATCCATTGTAAAATTTCTGATTCTGTATTTGATGCCTGACTAAATGAACACAAATGGATATCTGTAATTGAGGCTTTTGACGATTATGTTATTGTTTAACCCTTGATTTGTATCCGGATCAGTTTTTCGATTAAATGAGCAGCACTAGGCTATATTCCGATATTTTTTTCATACTTTCATTACCTGCAATACGAACTTGTGCAGACACGTTACATAAAATAATGACATTTAAATTGCAATTTTATAGCAATTTCTATAGCAAATGGTCAGAAATAGGCTTCATTGGAGCGGTGCCCTTTAAAAAGGTCTTAATATACCATTTAGGTACAGATATACTCTAAAAACAAACGGTGCTATATAGCACCAAAAGTGGTTCTTTGCTTGTAATCATAGAAGAACCGTTTTTAGTGCCATATAGCACCGGTGAAGCACCAGTGAAGCACCTGTGTAGAACCATATAGTGCTTTGTAGAACCATATGTGGTGCTATAGTGGTGCTATATGGCCCCTATATGGTTCTACACAGGTGCTTCACCGGTGCTATATGGCACTAAAAATGGTTCTTCCATGGTTACGATCCAAAGCAACAGTTTTGGTGCTATATAGCACCGTTTGTTTTTTTAGAGTGTATACATTTGGTACTAAAACCTTTCAGGTACTAATATCCACTTGTTGGTACCAATATGTACCTCTGAGGTACAGAACTATTATGCACTTTATAGGTGCAAAGGTGTACTTTTCGAAAGGGTATCAACCCAGTGACCGCTAGGGACCCCTTTATTTTATTTTGACCGCGTATATATTATATGTATTAAATCTTAATGCTAAATAGCCTTCATTATTTGCATGCAAAATATATTCTATTTTTATTTTTTATATTTAAAGTATAAGTTGACCTGCAAATGTTATTTTAAGGCTTTATGGTATTAACCTGGTTACCTGTATGAATTTCTTTGTTATGCACAACACAAATGAAGAATTTCTTAACCATGCAGATCTTGGGCACCATTGACTTCCATAGGAAAAATAATACTATGGAAGTGAATGGTGCCCCAGATCTGCATGGTTACAAAGATTTTTCAGCTGAACAAAGAACTTTATATAGGTTTGAAACAACATGAGGAAGAGTAAATAATGACAGAATTTTCCTTTTTTTGGTGAACTATCCCTTTAACATGACTAGTAGTTTAATTATTTGATACACAGGGTAAGATATAAGATAAGAACTGTTGCGGTTAAAGCTGCTGTGATGTCTTTTTTCTCATAGTGCTTTAATTGTATGTATTTGACTTCTTCAAATATGTTTACGGTAAAATCATATTAAACACACTCGTGTTCAGCAATTATATACATTTTCAATAAAGTTTCAAAATAAAAGAGGTGTTGATAGTATTTCCTGTACAAAATAAAAAAATAAAATAGCTTTTTCACACACACATACACACACACATCACCCAGAGGTGTAGGTCAGCTCATGTAATGAGTGTCTGCACACACAGATAGAGACTAAAGGCCGATATAACAGGCTATAAATTTTAACATGCTGTTATATATACAGTATACACACACAAATTGTCTTTGTTAGAAGCCCAAATTGTACGTGTAGATATGTACACACACACACTTTGTGTTTTATATAAGAAAAAAATCTAGTCTGCAGTAAAGTCTTTGATGAATTCCCTGGTTACATTCAGCCGCTGTTTCATTTTGATGATGAAGAGGGGCGCACACGTACACTTACACACACACACACAAAACCACACCTAAAAACAGAATTACAAACATGCCTTGAAGCCAACTCTCCAAAATAACAGAAATATGGCTCCTCATTATGATACACACACACACAACGCTCCCCTTGTCAGCTGTCCTGCCTGCTTTAATCTTTCTGCTCAATGCAGACTCCAATCTCTCTCACTCTCTCTCTCTCTCTCTCACCCCCCTTCCCTCTCTCTCTCGCTCGCTCCACTGTTCTGTGTGATAGAATATCGATCGCTCGCCTCGTCTCAGCAGAAAGGGGGAAGGGAGGGGGCAATGGTCAGATGTGCTCCAAGGTTGTCTCCTTGGCAACTGCTGGATGGGTCACAGGGTTGCCATGGTGCCTAGGTCGTCAGGGTCACGGGGAGGGGGAGGGGTCACGGGGCTGACCAGTAATGTTTGGGTGATGAGTAATTGTGGATGTTGGTCTGTGTTTTGGTGTGGGGATGGGCCGTCATAACACTCTTCACTCCGCAATATGGCCTGATGAGAGATTTCCTCATATATATATGATTGGATGTGAGATGTTTGTCCGGAGTACTAGTTAAGCAGTTCAAAAAGAGTTCACTTAAATAATGCAAATGCTTCAAAAAGTTGCTGTGTCTTTTAGTAGTTATTTGATTTCTTTATATTAAACATTTGAATAATTGAATCAGTTATGTCTTACACAAAATTAAGCCAAAGAAAAGTTTAGGATTATTTTGTAACTCTCATATTCGACACTAGAAGTGAATTTGCTTTCTTCTCAATCAATGCATCTTGTATATAAACATTAACGCCGCTAGATGGCGTCCAAACTCACCGAATTCTTGCTTAAAATGATGTAAACGCTCCTGTTACAATCATGCTTTGGTTTAAATCTGGTCTCACTATTTTTAATTTCAATACCCCCCCCAATTGTCCACAAAAAAATTTAAAGCCCCCCCTACTTCCAATTTCAACCAATAAAATATTAAAATGTGATTTTGTCAGCCTATAAAAATAAACATGCAATAAGAAATATCACTAATGTTGTAGTTTTAGCCTATTTTATGCTTGTTTCATCTTATTTTTAAGTCATCTTAATGCCCCCCTGTAAATCGATTGAGGCACCTGGTGGACCAAGGAGTATATCCAGGTGTTATTTCGACATTTTTGTGCATCTTTCATATTCTGACAATATTTGTTCAGTTTCACTGAGAAAAATGATTCATTCAATTTAATCACATTTTTAAGGTAAGTGGTTGCAATCAATTTATTTAAGCTAAAAAAAAATAGAAAAAAAATAAATAAAAAAAATAGAAAAATAAAATAAAATAAATTAGAAAAATAAATTTTGTTTAAATGTAGCTTAAATAAATTGATTGCAACCACTTAACTTAAAAAAATTGAGTAAATTCAATGATCACTTTATTCAGTGTACTTAATGTTTTTAGCTCAAAATATAAAAATAAAATTACTATAAAAAGTAATTTTAAGCTACTTTGAGAGATCATTCCAGGTTAAAAAGAGATTATTTATAAAGATTTTCAGCTTTTCACAACATTTATTTCTGTAATGTCAAATTTTTATGGCTCACATTAGATATTCAAATACTTTAATATGTGACCATGACTTAATTTTATCTATTGGGAATTTATAGGTTTATAAAACGTAGGGTTTGTGACTCTCATCCATGATTTCATATATCTTTCAAAGATTTATATACCTTTATTATAATAATAATAAATGCATGCAAAATGTTTATTCACTTTAGGTTACATGATGCTTTTATGAGTACAGTCATATGAAGAGAAATATACAGTACAGAGTCACATTCAGTAAAGGCCTAAAGATCATATACAAAAAATGAAAATTCTTGAAAATAACTTCAGTGATGTTTATTTTATGACTAAATGAGCAGCAATCTCAATAATTGTACAACAGTTTAGTGAAGTGGTGTGTGTGTGTGTTAAAAAAAGTGTTTATTCAGATTTGTACAGCTTTAATAAAAAATGTTAAAGGTAAGGGGTTAGGTTTACAGGTTGAAAATTATCTAAGCTCTGAATTAAAACCTAGAAAATCATAAACCACATATGCTGTGTGTAGGTATGTGTGTGTGCGCAATTGTAGACCTTAAATCGTGTGTATCTGTGTTTGCTTCGTTTGATCATAACCGGTCAGTAGCTCTAATATTTCAAGATTGTTCCACTGAGAGGCCAGGATGAAAAAATGATGGAAAATTCCAGACTTGGTCGAGCGGGAACCCTTCGTGTTGAGGGATTTTGGATTTGAGCGACCAGAAGTGTCTGATCGCAGTGACCAGACTGCAGTGTTCAGCTTAATGAAGGATTTTAGGTAATGGCGGTACGGACCATTGGCAGCACTGCAGGATGGGAAAAGTGTCCTGGGTTTAATTCCAGCAGTTACTGGGCGCCAGTGTAGAGAGCTGAGCACGGGCGGAAAATGGGAGAATTTCCAGAGGTTAAATACAAGTGAAGCGACTCGAAGGGGCGTGCGGCAGATGCAGGTGAACCAGAGAGTAGATGCAGTGGTCCATGTGAAATCAAAGCTTTAGCAAACACCTGATAAGAGGTTAAAGGGGCTGATTAGAGCTTGATGTGATTTTCTTGCACTGTTCTTCTTAGGGAGAAGTTCGAACTTTCACCACTTTATAGGGTTAATATAGTCATGCACAGTTAACCTTACAGGCGTTAATGCAAGTAGCAGGTAAGCGATAAATAAATGACAAAACATATTCAAGTAAATTGGGACATTTTTTGGCATTGAGATGTCCGTATTACCCGAATTCATCCTGTTTGTCTTTTATTGACTTTGAATTAAAGAGATTTAGCAAATGAGGAAAGGGAAGTCTGAGGCATTATTTCAATAGCTGCAGTGCAGGTACATTTTCCCTCATTGATGGCAGTTTTCCTGTTCGAGCACAAAAGGTCACAGGTTCGATCCAAGTTAACAGATAAAAATGTATAGATTCAATCCATTAAGTCACTTTAAAATAATGCAATGTAATAAAAAAGTAAATGGTTGTATGATGCCCATGTGGGCTTTTTTCTACGTTGTTTTACATTTTGATGCAGTGGAAATTCATTGAATGTGTATTTGCATGCTACTTAAAGGCAATTGATGCCCTTTTTTATTTCTATAATTTCACATTTTGCAGGGTGAAATTGGATATTCAACAAGGTTATAAATGTGGTATAAATCAGGAATTGGTTGATTCATGAAAAGTTGCTTATATGTTAGGTTTAAAGGTTATTTGAGACATCAATAAAAAAAGGAAGGGAAAGATAAAGAGATTTTTCTTCTTTTGAATAACGTTTAAAGGTAAATAATTCCCCAGAAGACCAGGAAGGTACTATCTGGGATTTTAAACTGGGGTCCGGGGACCAACAGGGGTCCCCCATAGGATTCTAAGGGGTCCCCGGAAAATTTCAGAGAAAAAAGACAAAGCAAAAATCGTAAAAATGTCTGCAGTGTGGCCCATAAAATATAAGAACAAATTGGTGTTTTTATAATATCACAATAAGTATTTATCTAACACAGTATAAATGTTTTGTTATTCAAATAAATAAATAAATGTGTATACATTTTAGGAAAGGGTCCTATCATAAAGATTAAAAACCCTGTAGATTAAAAAAGCAAATCAGATCATATTTGATTTTATGTTGACTTCAGCATCTTGATTTTTTTAAGTATTGTGCAAATTAAATTGCATTATAGAATCTCTATTACATTTTATTTTTTGTAGAATATAAATGATGTAAATGTTTTTATTATTGGACATGTAACTGTATAAACATCTATCATGAACTCGTGATACATTTCAGATGTGCCAATGTCCATCAACTTGAGTCCCACTTTCACAAATGTGCCCCTCTTCACCATCAGTGTCTACTCGGTCGTCATGGAAACAGCCAAGATGCTGGGTACAACAGGGAAAGTGATGGATGAAAAAACGGACGGTGAGGGATGCAGGAAAAAGTGTCCGAAGGTCGCTTACAGATTAAAGGTGGGTAATGCTAACTGTGTGTGTGACGTCCAAGTTTGCGTCGGAAAAACCTCAGAGCTGTTTTCCATAATCCAGTACAAACACACGTGCGCTTGGTTGATGTAGTTCCCGTTTCACGCCATATCATACACATTGATCTTCTACTTTCTCCTGATCTCCTTCTTTCTTTCTCACTCACTCTTTCTCTGTGAAAGAGCCAGATGGGGTGAGGGCTCTTTATTCTCGGAGGCCCTGCTGCACGTGCCTCCTATTCAGAGCCTTAAAGCGTTTAATTCATGAGGGGTTTGATTCTACAGAGAAAGGGGCCTCTACTTCCCTCCCTCCACCCTCGTTCGTATACCCCTCTGATCCACTCTTACACCAGGCTATTTCTTCCTCCGTTCACCTCTCTTTTCTTCTCCTGGCTTCTTTATTCACTCCCTCCCTTTCTTTTCCTTCAGTTCTGCATCTTTCCTGTTGCTTAGCCTCTTTTCAAGCCAGCATCCTGGTGTCTATTTATCTGTCAAAGCTGAATTTAAGGCATGGTCAAATTTAAGGTCTGTACATAATAAATGTTCCTGTTGCTTGCCTCATCCTTGTGCATTTGACTAAATCATATTGCATATCAGCATGCAACAGTAATGGTTGTCTATTGATTATTATGTTAAGCCTACTTGATCAATTTCTTTTCAAATAGATGCACAGGTTGACCGACTGATCTCTCTGATAATTACATACTATGAATTAGTGGCCATTATCCTGTCATGAGACACTGATGTAGAGATATAACCGTGATAAACCTTTCTCCTGTCCTTGCTTGCGCATGACTCTGACTGTCTGAAAAGACAAGGGTCCTTAGATTACACCTAGAGAAAGGGATCCTTGTCACAGATATATTTGATCAGCAAGGATGTTTTTCCTGGAAAAAAATGAATAAGATTTAAAGAACTAATTATGTCCATTTACCCAAAATGATAACATTAACGGGAAATTAAATAATTCATTAAATGTCTGATTTTTGTATGGTCTTAAATGTGTGCGCAAATATTCTTCATGTTTTGTTGCACTTTGTTTTTTGCGTGTCGCACAATCCATCTTTCATACACGCATGCGTACTTTCGTTTGCCTGACCTCTCCACCTGTCGCAGAAACAGTGGGATTATTTAGTGCTTTAATTGATATTGAATGTGGTCAATATTTATTCGCCTTCAGTTAACGCGAGAATAATAAGGCTTGATGTTAGCGACCGCTGTGTTCCCGGACAGAGGCCGATGCGCCGTCGAGTGGAAATCGATAAACACAGTGAGTTAATTATGAGAAATCAATTAAAAGGACGGAATTGTGACTTTTATAAAGAGCGAACTGCCATCGGGATATCGACAGGTCGAGAGGGGAAAAAGAGAAAGACTTCCTCCCGGCGCGCGACTCCCGGTGCTTGCGTTTGAAGTAACGAGCGCGCGGCTGGTATCTCTCTATCAAGAGAATTGGAGAGAGAGACAGACAGACATGCAGACACACAGGAAGAAAGAGAGAGAGAGACAGACAGAGAGATCTGCTGGCTTCAGCTACAAAGATTCATACAAATCTTCCAGGTTTAAACTCTGGTCTGTCTGACAAGATTCAAGAACTTTTTTAGTCACGGTCAAGGGTTTCACATTGGCTACGCATTCAAATATATTTAAATAATTTATATACGTTTGAAACATTTAAAGATTTATCAGTATTATGTTCATCTATATTTTATTATATTCGTTTGCAAAAATAGGCCCAATTTACCTCACGTATAGCATCTTCATACGCATATACATAAACACGCATATTAACACATTTATTTTGTTTTACTTTATTCCTTCTCATTCTTAATCTTGTTTTGACATATTTTAATTCGATTAAATCTATAGATTATGTTAGTCTGGAGACGTAGCCTACATAAAATGCGAGGACTACAAAACAGTTTGAATTTTCGTATTCTTTATTTTTGCAGATAATTAAGCTCTTAACCATCCCCTGCAAAATTAATGTATTTAGCTTTCTTGTCTGCCAAAGAAAACTATTTATTTTGCTGATTTGTAAACTTTAAAGGTTGGTTAATTTTTAAAGCATTTTAAAGCATGCATTCAGCACGTGCAATATGCATATGCTGTATTTTGTGTTCACTATAGTCAAATGTAGAAAATAATTAAAGGTAGATAGTCAAACATATTTTGTATTAATAGTGTAGATATTAATAGGAGTATATAATAGATGTTTAATCAAATGTTTGATGTAGTAGGTTTTATTTCATTGTTTTATCGGACGAGTGAGAAGTTGGTGAACTTCGGCTGCTGTGGTATTTTCAGTATTTGAAAATTGACCTTTATAGAAATCTCATTTGAATTTAAATGAATAATTCAGTCTTGTATTGATTATGAGATATAAAGGATTAGAAGTGTAATGTTTCTGATTTAATATTGTGTGTGCTTTATCATTATCGCCAAAATTACTATAGGAATGCATATGCATTTATTCGTTTATTATGTATTCACATTTTTAAAATCTGAATATGCAAAAATGCAAATATATTTGTTTATAGTTTATAAACCACACTGTACTCTTAAAATAAGGCAAATTTATGTAAAACCCTTGAATATTCACTTTAAATTTATAATCCATTCCGTCGTAAAATTAACCAAAGAAACGATTAGAAACGAAAATAATATTTATCTTACTACAATTTATACCTTTCATATTTTATATTATGACTCAAAACAACGTTTATATTTTTGATGTAAAATACAAATATGCATTTATTAAATAATTGCTATTTACAGGCAATATAGTGTTAGCACCGTCTCTGTTTTGTATGCATTTTATTAGTTAAATTACTTAATGAATATATTTGTAAAATTTGCTTATGAATGTTTCTTATAATTTATAATAAATACAAACATTTTAAATGGCAGAATAGAGAATCCACTTAAATAATAACTCAACCTGTTCACATGTTAGTCAAAACTAAAAATGAAAGATGTTAAACAGGCACGAGATTTACTTTGAACAACAATTTACATTTTAGATAATATTACTGCATGAAATGCCTGCATAAAATAACAAATATAATCATGCATTATAAAAGTGTGCATATGCTACAAAATAAATCTCATAAGATGATCAAACTTAGTCATTTTCAAATGATAAAATATAACTCGTAAAGATACGTAAAACTTCTAGCATAATATATAAATTACATGCTTAATTTTACATTTATACATTTGGCAGACTATTTTATCCAAAGCGACTTACTGTGCATTTAAACTGTGCATTATACCATAATATTCAATATTAAATTACAATATAATACAGTTGGCATTTTAAGATCAGTTTTGGTGAGTGTTTAATTGTTATTCACATTGATATCTACAGGTAAATTATAACGTTTTTGTTGCAAGGCGTCAGGTGCATTGTTTTCACAATAATTTTACCATATTAGCGTAGGATATAAAGGACATATATAGGATATTTTCGTCAACACCGTTAAAACAAAAAAGGCAAACTAGTATTTTTATAAAGCATTATTTGATCTTTTAACTTCTTCAACAATTTACAACCCCTGGTCCAAAAGGTTGTGGCAAAAAACAATAATTTAATAATGCTAATAATAAAATCCTACCATTACTCTAAAAAGACCATTTGTCCACACAATGTGCAAAGCCCATTAGCTCGCGACCTCAGTGTCAGAGGGCAGCTGGTCAGTCTCGAAACCGCGGGAGCGCGCATCCTCTTCTGTCGTTATTGCTCTGTATTTCATTAATGAAAAACAACCCCTTGCACTGCACAAATAAATTTTAAGTCATCCATGCCTTTTATTTTCATTCTGACATCAATACGGTACGTATCTAAAATGTCTTTAAAATTTTACCTTGCAATTTATTTCTGTATTTTATAAATAAATAAATAATGTAAAATGTGTAATGTAAAATTAAGTTGTATAAAATAAAATATAAATGTTATAATGCATATACACTAAAAAATGCTGGGATATTTCCAATCCAGTGTTGGGTCAAAAAGGTATGAACCCAGCCCCATTAAACCAATGCTGGGTTGTTTCAAACCAAAATGCTGGGTTGTTTTAACCCATTGTTGGGTGAAATATAAACATTTTCTATAGGTTAATTTCATCCAATGGCTCGGCTTGTGTCCCTTTTCAGCATTTTTAGTGTATAATTTCTTCAAATGATAGTTTCGATATTGGAGATATGCAAAATTGTTTAGTGGAGGAAAAGATTTTTTGATAATTTGTTCAGTATTACTGGACATGTGTTGTAAATTCAGTCATATCCTGCAGAGGACTTCACTTGTTTGCCCTGTATATAATCAATAGCTTTGATTCTTCCAGGTTGATCATCGACTTTTTGATGTGTCATCATAAGAAGAGTCAGTAAGGTATTGACCTCCAACATTGATGTTATTGCCTTGGATTTTTCTGTTTGGATTGCATAGTCTGTGTGTACAGTATGTGTTTATATTATTATTAGATCAAAACGTGTGTGTGTGTGTGTGTGTGTGTGTTTTGTAGTGTTGCAGTAAGCTTTTAAGAATTTGCTACGAATTAAATAAAAAAAGTCAAAATAGATTCATAGTTATTTTAGCATTGTGTTATGAACTGGTATTATATTATTGTCTATGCTGGCAAATCACATTTAGCCTTTGTAAAGTATGTAACCTCTTATTTGTACCGAATGAAAAAAAGACTTGATTGTTTTGTGACAAACACAAATACGCATGCATGAACACGCACGCTCAGTGAGCTGTGCGCTGGTTGGTCTTCCAGGTGGTTAGGATGCGGGCAAGCGATCAAGTTGAGGGGTTAAAGGTCAATTTCATCCCAGACAAATGACCTCATTCGCTGGAGGCTGACCCCTGTGGTCAAACTGGTAAAGGGAGGAAACAGAGAGATAAACAGAGAGAGAGAAAGAACAAACGGCACTGGGAGTGGTCATCTAACAGTCATGCGGTTGTCATTTAGTGTTATTTGGTCAGATTTCGCTATTCTTATTCCTGTAGTTTCCAGAGTTTTTCTCTCTCACTTGCTCACTCACTCATGAATTAACACCTGACCTTGACCACTGACACTGAACGTAACCTTCAAGAGTGCCTAAACATCAACCCCCACGGCCCTAAAATACACACTCGCTCACTCATGCACACACAAAACATGCACACACACACACGTACACATTAGAAGAGACACACACAGATGTTCAGATAAAGGTTGGTGTCAGATTAAGTACTGTAGTAAATACTACACACAGTGAATATCAAACTATTTTACATACAAAATATGCACCGAATTCTCATTGTGATGCACATTTTATAACTAGAGAGTTCGGTTGCACGTTCGGTTCGGTTGTCTTTTATTTGCTTTGCATTTTTTATAAAAAAGCTGCAATAGTTCTGCTCCTACTAAAACACAGATTTCCTCCACAAAATGAGTGTCGCCACCCGTCGATAAATTGAACTGCATAGCATTTTTCCTTAGCAGCTGAAGAACTACAGAAAGTGGTCATAAAGTGGTCAATTGCACTGATGGCAACAGCGTCACTCCTAGCAACCTCTTGCCATCACCTATATATATATATATATATATATATATATATATATATATATATATATATAAACATAAGACATAGAAAGTCGACACAAGCAGGGAAAGCCAGGGCAGGAAAGAAAAGGCGATGAACGCAGAATTTTCCAGACTGAGTATTTACACAATATCATTTCGGTCACTTCTCCTCCCCCAAACACCCTTTCTTTTCTCCTTCTTCCTGCTTAATCCCTGCCCACTTCACCACATGTTTTCTAATCCCAAATATCAGAGGTATCCCCCCTTCGCCTTTGAGCTCCTAATGCTGTTACCTCCCTTGATACAACCTTTTTTGCTTCCTCTTGCTCGCTTTTCTCCTCGTCTTATCACTCACGCACACTCCCTGCACTTGCTCTACTGTGCCTAGCATCTTTTAAAATTTAATTTGCTTTGTGCATCTGTTTGTGCATTAAAAATCTTAATAATTTTAATTCTTTTCTATCCATGCATCTTGAGTACATGCAACTTTTTTAAATCTCATGGCGTACTGCATATCAAAATATGCATTCACCCACTCATACACACGTAACTTCGGCATGTAAGCTCACGTTGTTGAGTGTCATATCAATAGGTTAATAGGCACGGTGTCAAATTCAGTAAGTCCCTGATTAGTTGGCACTTCACCAATCTATACACCAGTCAGAAGTCATAGACCCTTCCGCATTGATTTCCCCTCTTCTGCCTTAAGAATGAGGTAGAGGTCGAAGCGAGGTTCAGGTATTGATCGACCCCAAATCACAACCCACCCGTTCCGCGTCAACCTGTGCCACTGTTGCTATCCCGTGCTTTCGTACAGTAAGGCAATGGACCTACACTTTGCTTTCTCTTCACCTGATTGGCTAGATGTCACTCGGTCAAGGTGCATCCATAATTGGGCCTCGTCTTGATTGACAGCTAGATTTACATGCTTAACCATGGGTGAGTGCCCCCGTGTTTGACCATCTGATGGGACCGTTGAACCAACTGCTACACTCGCGCATAAAAGACACGGCCCCGTATATTCGATCTAACCTTTGACACCCTAATTTGCTTAGTCACCATTTGAAGTTGTGTGATGGTCCATTTAGGTTGGCTGTTGTCCATAATGGAGTCCTCTTGCCAGCTCTCGTTCATTATTCGTGTCAAATCTTCCCTCCCGTTCTCTTTTCCGCCCTCTTTTTCTTCCCTGGTGATAATTGCATGTCAAAGTCCCCTATTTTCATCCACTATTTTTCTTCATCCGCACCCGTTTCATTGACTCCATTTCCCTTTCTCTCGGCCACTTCCCTCTATCAATGTTGAGCTCTCGTCTTCCCTACACTTCCCGATTCCCAGCTGTAATCTCATCGACACACGGTCTCCTCTCCCTCTCTCTCTCTCGTCTTCGCTGTGTAAGCAAGAGAGTAGAGGTTGTTAAACATTTTTCTTCTCTCTTAATTGTTTTGACTTGTGCCATCGGCATCCCGATTAGGGCCCATTGATTTCCTAGTGCTAAGTGCATTGATTTCTACATTTCTTATTGATCTCGGTTCTAAATCTACCCACACAGTCTCAATGCACAGGGCGAGACAGACAGAGAGAATGAGAGAGAGAGAGAGAGAGAGAGAGAGAGAGAGAGGAGTCTGTTAAATATGTCATATTATTAGCCACAAAGGAGTACTAAATTGTTAGAATTACCAAACAATTATGTGGGTGTTATTGGTAGCTCAACTGGTGAAGCGTTGCGTTCCCGGTGCAATGGTTCTGCATTCGTTTCCAGGGAACACACATAGAGATAAAAATTTAAATTGTACCCTGAATCCACTGTAAGTCGTTTCGGATCAAAGCATATGCTAAATTCATGAATGTAAATATATAGTAAAATTGTATAAAATGTTTTAGCTATTTTATTAAGTTATTTATTAGTCATTGGTTGTTTTGGGTGTATGTGCGTAAAATATACAGGTCAATTTGACCCAAACACATATAGTATCTTAATACTCACACACACACACACACACACACACACACACGCACACATTCACAAATATATATTGTAAAAATTATATTTCCATATTTAAACTGTTAAAAATTTCTGTAGAAGTTACAGTATAACCTGCAGCTGTTTTCCAGTAACTTACTGTATATTTAAATGTATGTTATTTACTGGCAAACGTTTATTCAAAGTTAAATGAACATTGAACATTTTTAAGTCTTTATCTTTACAGAATAAAACTGTAAAATAATAGCCTCATGCAAACATTCTGGAAACCAGAAATCGTCATCAACCTTTTTGTTTTATCCTTCAGACTTTGGTTCCCAGAATGCTTTGCATGAGGCTGTTATTTTAAGGTTTTATTTTGTAATGATAAAGACTTATTAATGTTTAATGTTCATTTACCTTTGAACAAACTGTTGCCAGTAAATAACAAAAAATTAAATCTACAGTAAGTTACTGGCAAACAGCTGCATAATTACAGCAATCTTTTGTGAAATTTAATTGTAATTAAAAATTTGCTGTAATTATGCAGCTGGTTGCCAGAAACTTACTGTAGAAGATAAAGACTGAAAATGTTTCATGTTCGTTTAAGTTTGACCAAACTGTTGCCAGTAAATAACGTAAATGTAAGATCTACAGTAAGTTACCGGCAGCTAGTTGCAATTACTACCCAGTAATACTGTAATTTCTACAGAATTTTTTTACAGTGTACAAATGTATTATAAATAAAACACTTACAGTCCATGAAATACACCTTTAAAAAAACACACACACACCACAAATACATTACAGCATTATATTGCTCAGAATAAGCTCTTTAGCTTGTCCTCTGCGTAAGCACACAAACACACACACACACACACATATATTTGGCACCCCATAAAGATCACAGACAGAGTATTGGGGTTTTATCCTCTTCTACTGTACGGCTAGATCACATATTCAGCAGGCCTCTGACGGGGTAAAATCAGTTCCCCCTCTCAAGCCAGCCTGTGCTTTACTGATAGCCCCATCCATGTCATAGCATTAGGCCGCTTCAGGCCGCTGCGGGCGAGACACATTGCCAGCACTTTGGGGGTCGTGTCTTTTAACAGCACTGACTGCTTGGTCTTCAGCAAGACTTTGATCGTGTTAAAACTAGCATGGCGTGGATTGACGGTAGATGTGAAAGAAATGGGAAACACTTTACGCGGTACTATTTGAGGTAAAGGCTGCACTAATGAAAAAGAAATAAAAATCTGATTTGTGAATTGTAGCCCTCGTAAGCAAATGTGTGAAATTGAGATATTGTAAGAACGTTTGGCAGGCTTTGGAGGAAATGCAACAGATGTAAGATGCCTACATCTAAGGGGAATGCATGGCGAACCACAAGGAGTATATATTTTTAATTGATTCATATGCTATTGTAATATGAATATCACAAAAATATTTATATCCTGTTAATATAGAAATAAAATGCTATAAAACAATGCTAAATTACTGTTGAGGATATAGGGTAAATGACAAACATATACACAAAAGGAATGGACTACAAATCCCTGGTATTGATGAGCAAACTATTGTATGTGTCAATAAGGCAAGAACAACATTAGCCATGTACAGTTATAACCCAACCAGCCCCGATCTGTGTGTTTAAAGTGAGCTACGACACAGAGGATGGATTTGTATTAGAGTTATCGGCAGACGTGAGCTCAGTATTGACAATATGTCAACACTGATCATTAGATCAGCTCAATGGAGAGTGTGTAAGAGTCTCTGTTTGAATCCTTTACTTATTCAGCAAATGAACAGATGATGACAAGCGGAAATTTCGGCTAAAGTTGTGTATTTCAGCAAGAAGACCTTTTTGTTGGGTGCATGTAGGGTTTAGTATTGGTAACATGGACCAAAACTGTTCAATAAAAATGCTAGTCTGTGCATGTGTGTGTGTGTTGAGGGTTGTTTCACAGTGATAGTGGGTCCTGGCCACAGTATTAGCTGCTTGTTACAGCAAGACAGGGTGTTGATATAATTGTAAGCTGGTATTGATTGGGGCGCCTTGTTATTGATGAGAGAGAATTTAATTCAACCAACGCATTTGTCAACATGACATTGCCATTTAACGATGAACTCTTTCACTATCGCTGTCTGGTTCAGCCACCCAGACACACGCAGGCGGAAGTTTCTTTTTTTGTGGGTACTTGGAAGAGATTATTTCTATTGATTGGCATGGTTCCTTTAAAAAAAAAATCACAACTAGAACAGCATGAACAACCATAATGGCATCAATAATTGCCATCTCTTAACTTAAAAATGCTACACAAAGTTAAAACAAAATAGGCCTATAGTGTGATCTGGCATAATTGACAAAAAGTGTCCCAATTTATCTTAATCTCAATAAAACTTGTAACTTTAAATCTGCTGCTCACACATTTTTTTTTACTACAACATACATTGCTGTTGGTGACACATAAACAATAGTACAAGAAGAATTTTCTTTTTTTGCAACCAAATGGAAATGTCATATTTTCTAAACCACGTTTCAGTTTTCCGCACCTTCTTCCTTTTCCATGCTATAAACGCGCAAAACACACTATATTCTACAAGAAATAATTGCTTTTGTCTGGAAGGAGTTTGTATGGGGGGCTCTGAACGCGTGGCCTCTCAGGCGAGGGGGGTTTGTGAGGGACAACTTGTCGCTGCTTTTTTCTTCCTATTCCCCATCTCGCTCGTTGGACACGCGGATGTCATCTGTCAAATGGGGAGGGGGGGGGGGGTGCTTGGGGACAAAGCTCAAGGAATCATCTCGAGTCTGTTGTGTTACAGCAAATTATGATTTTTCAAAAAAAAAAAACTCAAAAATGTATGTATTTTATATATTTTTTCTTTTACACACAAAAACAATGTGATATTTTGCTTTTTTGATAGCAATAATTTTTAATCCAGTCATTACGCAATTTCCTAATTTTTATGATACACTGGCAAATAACTGATCTATATCAAATCTCTCACATCAGATATAGTGGGATAGATGGGCAAATAGATAGAGATAGAAAGAGAGATTGGGGCGAAAGGAATGGGGAGGGGGGATCAAGCTCTGTGCTTTCGATTTTTTCCGTATTGACTGCGATGTTTAGCGTATAGATTTTTCTATTTAAAAAATCCATGTCGACAATAATCTGGAGTGTAAGTGCGCGACATAGATTGTAGCTTTATTACTGACAGCATACAATCTGTCGAAGGAAAGAGTAAGAGAAAAGAAGAAAGAAATGTGGGAGAGAAACAGAGATATCCTCACAGAACAGCAATGGAGCAAATGAAACTTTTATGAGGTGTCAAAAACAATTTTTAGTGTTGATTTAACCAAACCTGATCACGATATATCGTTGTTGATGTTGTTATTATAATATGCAACCATAACATGTCAATGGCCGCTTATATATTTACAAGCACCTTATACCTGCATGTATATGAGGTTATAATCACCTGATGTAAGCCGCTCTGTCAATGTGTAAGCTTATCGATCAGCGGCCCACCGCGATCATCAGAGTCATCATAATGAAGAGTAATCAAGCGATCAATACGCAGGATAGCTCGCCTTATATGGGATTAGTAAAAAGAGGGAGGGGAGGAAAGTGGGGGAGGTATGGATAGATGCAGAGAGGAGGGGGAAAGAGAGAGGAGGCGGGGGTGTATAGCGGCTGCTCCTCTCGTTTCAGTGTTGCTTTCGTACCGGGAGGCGGACAGAGCTCGCGAGCTACCGGGTTTCCCAGATAACGGGACTATCGTGACGGACGCGCACACACACACAGACGGATGGTGGTGGGACAGAGCTAACGGGCTGAAATAGTCTCAACGGGTACCGTGTTGTTTTCTTTCGTTCAGTTTTAACATTCCGGATTGTTTATTTATTTATCTATCCATCGATTTATTGCGTTTTAATTAGCGGCTAGTGAGTATACGCGAAGGGGGAGGGGCGTATTCAGCCGCTTCGTAGCTTTACGCTTACGTGATTATTTCTAATATATTAAACGATTATATTATGTGTTTTATAAAAATGCTGCTTGATATGCATGCACTGTGCGTGAGATAAACCACACAGTAGGACAGCTACAAACCAAATATTTTTGTTAAACACTTGTAAACTGTTTTAAAGCAAACCCTGCCAGCATCCACGAGTCGAAAAGGATAGTTTTTCACTGATGTGAACTGGATTTTGACTCTCGATTTGCTTGTAAAGAAAAACCAAAGTGGACAAGAACGTAGCGCGCGCAAGGCCATTGTGACGTTTACCGTCCGCACACCTGGTCTGGCGCGGGATACGCAAAACGCGACGAGCCTCTGTTATTACGGAAAAAGTCAGCTTTGAATTAAAACCAGGCAGTTTATTTTGTCTGCCCAGGTCCATATATCTTAGCACCGCTACTTTTATCCTATTGTGCAGGTCAGTTTAGCGCATTTATTAGTAGAGCAATTGTTAAAACCAACAAACATTTATACCAACAAACCTGACTATCCGTCTGTGTGTCGGTCCGAGCTAGAGCATCCCTAAAAAAGGCGTGATGACAGAAAGGCACATTACCAAAAATGTAAAGAAAGCTTAAGCCATTCTCTTTATATATAGTAAATTAACCAAAATACACATCGTTACCAAAAAAAAGAAAACACTCAACCAAAATAGTCTACGTGACAAAAGAAACCAAAGAAGAAGACAAACAGACTGAAGACAAGTGCCAAATCAACGAAACCATAGAAGAAAATCCCAGACGACAGCGGATCATGTTTGTTCCCTTGCCGGTGCCGTTAGTGTTTCAGAGAACCGCTCCTGACTTTGGCGCCTGGCGACTCAAGTCTCCTCTACCGCTGCGCTCCGGTAACTCCGGTAAGAGACCTCACTTGGTTCATGTCGCTAACAGCTTTTCTTCTTTCTGATCAGTGAAAAGAAAAAAAAATCTGCGGAGCCATAGCACCTGTTCAGCCATAGCCAACATGTGCACACTCAGTGCAATCCATTAAATATTTTTAGGTTTGTTAATATCGTTATTTTCCTGTTTTAAATGTGCCACTTGATGAGTGCATATAGTGTTGAAGGCTGAGTTGAGTTGAAAGATGTCTGGCCATAATTGCCTTGTTTAAATGGTTCGTCTCGGCCTCTTTCGGCTTTTCATCCTTCTGTCTTCCCGTATCTGCTTCTCCATCTGCCGTCTCTCTTCTCGCAGCCGGTCCAGGGAATATTCATGCTAATTTATCGATTCCGCCGAGATCGATACACGCAGACCGCGGGAATAAAGCACCGAGAGAGAGTGCGAATTTACCAAGTTTAAGAATGATGACTGTGAATGTCACTTTATTTCCCATCGTGTTTTAAAATCCAATTTTAAGTGCTTTTGCATTAGGGTTGAATTACTTAATTAACTACATTTCATTTAAAATTACAGTCATCACAAGTCCCGACTATGACTTATGAAATACTTTAAAATTGCATCGATATTTTTTTCACTTTAATAAGGTAAAAAGTGTTTTATAAAGACTTTACTATACAGTGTTCATGTTGTAGGCATACTGAGTAATACATAAAAAAATCAGCTTTCTTAATTTATATTAGTTTGTTATATGTGCTGCTTATAATTTTAAATGTTTTTTTTTGTTATAATTATTAATATTATAATAACAGGTTACGCGTAATGAAGCCACTGTAATATGAAGTTTTACAAATAGTTTATTGTAATTTCCTATTGTTAGCCTTGAAGTAAAAGATCAAAAATGCTTTAACAAAACTAATACTATTTTTTAGTATTTTTACTTTTATAAGGAGTGCTCCTAAAGTGCTGCATTAGTGAAGGGGGCAGGGGCGCGCAATGTGTGCGCGCAGCGTCTGGCCTTCAGCGAAGCGGAAATTTTCTACCGGCAGATGGATTAAATGTATGCGGAACTTACACAAAATCTGTCATTTTAAACATGTCAAACACTCAACTGCTGAATAAATAAGACAAGTACAAATAATACTTTGGGTTGCCGAACTCCTGAATAAAACAAGCAATTAAAAAGTATGCAACATACTTTAAGAACTGAGACCATAGAGACTTTAATTATCTACTGGCGCCTAAACGAGCAAAGGGCCAGACGTTAAACTTTCACAATATAATAGGCCCACATGGTGATCCTCTTTCATAAAATGCAGGTAGTGTTAAAATTGGATTGGGCTGCTTGTTTGAAACTGCTTGGGATTTGTCTTTAAGGTCAGAAGGTCTTCTGAATCGAAGGGGAAAGAGAAATAAGGATATTTTTTAGATTCCTGGTGTTAAATGATAAAGACAGATCAGGTTACTTGGTTCACAAAAGATAAACATTATAGTGAGTATTGTTCATTTCGCAGCATCTTGTTTTTGAACATGGGCTAATGGTGTTTTCATGTTTGTACTGCAGACGCATCATTGATCATGTGTGTTTTTGTGTTTACTGTTTGCATCACGCTTGTGTGTTTGTTTTGTCTGCTGTGTTTGCGATGATTAGCCTCTTTAATGTCTGGAGATCAAATGGCAACCTCTTTCCATGTTTTATAAAGTCAAATTGTTGTTGTTTAAAATAATTTTAATAAGCTGTTCTCGTGTGTAGGCTGCAGAAAAGCAGGTGTGCTGCTGTAAATGTACTTGGATTAAACCTTTCAGCATTGTGATTATATAGCAAGCCTCAAAATGGACACCATGTGTCAGAGCTGACATTAAATGCTGCAGAGGTCAGATTGGCAAGGAGAACAGCCAATAAGAGTCGCTATATTTTCTTGGTAAGGAAAGGCACATTTATGTCTAGTCTTAAAGATGATGGACACTATGAAGGGCATCAGTATAAGTTTTTATTGTTTTCCGCCCTCTTAATGACAATATATCGGCATAGAACAGCTCAATTTTTTTTACTCAATGTGAAATAGAATACTTTAAAATACCTCGTCAGGAAAATTTTTATGATTGTCTGCACACTATAGTATATAATGGAGAAGTGTGTGCTTGAGGTGTTAAGAAATATACACTGTAAAAAATTACAATATTACTGGGTATTACTGACAACTAGCTGCCTGTAACTTACTGTAGATTGTACATTTATGTTATTTACTGGCCACAGTTTGTTCAAAGTTAAATGAACATGAAACATTTTCCGTCTTTATCTTCTACAGTAAGTTACTGGCAACCAGCTGCATAATTACAGCTAATTTTTTTACAGTGTAATTTTCAAGAAAATCGTCATATGTTATATTTAGATATGCATAATTTTTGATCCATAGGAGTCATATATTAGAGCAAATTAAATACTAAAGACATCACCTGCCCTTAAGACTTGCATATAATTGTAATGCAAATATTTGGTGACATTGCGTAAAAAAAAATACTTTTTTGTTAAACGTTGTTTTGTTAGGTTCTGTAAATCTTCTGTTGGATGTAGATAAACCAACATGAAAACTTTGGAGATGTTTTCAAACATTTCAGATGTTATTTAAAATCTGTGGTAGCTTTTTTTGTAAATACATAAAGTTTTAAAAGAATTCAGTTTTAAGGGAATAAAATCAATAAAAAAGAAAATATGAAATTCATCAAAACATTTTCCAATCAAATTATGGTGCTATCTAAATTAGAAAGTATAAAACTGAAGGAGTTAGCTTGTCGTCTCAGCTTTTATACCCCACTTTATGTGTTATCATTAGCTTTATCTGTATTTATTTTCATAAAAACATCTAATGTAGCTAAAGGGAATCTGATCAGGCCAATTCGGATGTATTTGTAAGATATTGTTTTCAGGAACGCTCCTATTAGGTCTAGTAGTTCATCAAAAAGTTTTTATTTCTCCCTCTGTGCTGCAGATTGCTTTTATGAAATAATAAGTTTTTGTATTTCTTACACAACAACTATTTCCACGGCCCATTCAGTCCAACCGCAAACTAGTTTTACTTTGCGACCAAAAACAGGTATAAAATGCTGATGTTACAGGAACATTAAGGTGTCTGCTATGGGACTGGCTGAGGTCAAAGGTCAAATTTGATCGGGTCACTCGATAGTTCGTTGCATCCTACGTCGATCTGCGGATGTTAAACCGTTTCAAATTTACAGTTTGATGCTCCGCAAAGTGTTTTAACCTCAAACAGGTATCGATTAAGGAAGATCAGCCCGGCCGTCCACAGCCTGTGTGTGTGTGCACGCATGTGTGTGCGTGCGTATAGATCGGATTTGAGCGAGAACGCCGGTGAGTCCCAGTGCTAACGTGATTGCGAATGACAAAATGTCCACCCGGGTTTGTTAGGGACATAATGGGGAATCAATAGACACAACAGAGATGTCAATACAACATGCTTTATTGCATTAAACCACCTCTCTGTTCCGCATCCTGACACCTAGCCTTTCCCTCCATGCCTGCGCTCATCTACCAATTCGCCGCTTTTTTTGGATGTTGCATTTACAGGAAACCGACATTATATGAAGTAATGCCCTTATCGCAGTATATTACATGTGCATTAAAACAAGCACACATACGTGCCGGTTCCCTGCTGAGAGGCCACCTTTCCGATCGACGCTGTCTCCATCCCCACCCATCCATCGCTCTATCCCTTTTGAGTATCCATGGAGACATTCATAGGCCATTAAGCAGATGGTAATAAAGGGATGTAGGTAAACACTCTCTCCCCTGTGCGGGCATCACCTCTGCGATAGAGACCACCATCAAGACTACTGCCGACTAAATGGACCTCATTCGGGCTCCAATACCCCATATCTGACAGGGCCAAGTGGTTTTGCCGCGCTATAGTGTGTGTTTGCATTACCTGGTGGTGTGTAGGTGAGGACGTTTGCGCAATAATCGCTGGAGGGACAGCGCGCGTCGCACGATTTCTGATAGCTCTTAACGCACTGAGCACTATTACGCTTCGGCCGTCTGAAATGGAATCTAGTGGTCATATTGTGACAGCAGAATCTCTCTCTTTCCCTCTCTACGGACCTTTATCAGACTCATAAACCAAATAACACATTTTCTCTGGTCAATTGTGCTCCGTCTCGGTTTCTATTGGACAACCAGGTCATGCTAGATCAGAAACATATTGTATGTAATCACATGAGCCTCAATTTTAGACGCTGTAAAGTGTCAATGCGAGTATGCGTTGCATTGTCAGCCCTATCACGCACGTTTTTGTACACTGCCTTTTTCTATGATCTGTTTGTTTTATCTTTAAAGTCAACCTCGGTCATGACAGAGCAACAGTTGTATTTTATACCAGGGTTATCTTGGTTTCCCTATGAGCGTATCATCCTTTTCGCATTTTATTTCCTTTTTAAATGTCTCTCAATCTTTTTTCTCTCTCTCTGTGTGTTAGCATTTTGTGAAAAAAGCTGTAAGGTTTCTCATCCAGCCTTTTAATTAAGCTAAGAAATCAAATTTATCCCAGCAAACTCCCATCATCCAACTATCTAAACCTCCTAAGACCCAAGCTTTGGTTGCTTTTTGTAAGATTTCTACCAGCTTTTTTGGGGTTAGGAAGAACCAATAAATATAATAACCAAATAATTTTCTTTGAACATGAAGCAATTTAATTGTCCACGTTTGTGTACAACAGTTTACTGTGGGTTTACACCAGACGCGAGTTCAACGATTTGCGCGAGTAGATTACATACAAAGTCAATGCAAAGATGCGATCTGAAGTGTCCTCGCGTGGGGCGATGCAAATGGGGCGATATGGTTGGCGCGTTTGCCGCAAAAACATGCGCTATTCGCCTCAAACGCTTGTAAGCCCAAGTTGAAAATATTCAACTTGTGCGAAAAATTTGCATGACACAAAGTTAAATCCCGCGAGTAATCTAGAGCGAGTAACGCGATGCCCGCATATGGTGTATACGTAGCATTATGGTGCAAAAAACAATGTGATCTTCAGGTCTGAGGAGGTTAAAGGAATAGTTTCACCCAAAAATGAAAATTCTGTCATCATTTACTCACTCTTATGTTGTTACAAACTTGTTTTGATGAACACGAAGGAAGATATTTTAAAGAATGTTTGTAACCCCATTCACATCCATAGTATTCTTTTATCCTGCTATGGAAGTGAATGGGGCTTATGATCGGTTTGGTTTCAAACAATCCTCAAAATATCTTCCTTCGTGTTCATTAGAAAAAAATAAATTTATACAGGTTTGTAACAACATGAGATTGAGAAAATTATGACAGAATTTTCGTTCTCTTCATACTGTAGTATGAATCCCTATCCCTATCATAGTAAAATAAGCTCTTAAGGTCAGGCTTAACTCATTTTATTATGTGGAGAGAGAGGAATCATGAGCCATATAGATGAGAAACTGTAAGAAGTTGAGTTACTTTGAGCATTCAAGGTGTGAGAACAAAACAAGTTATGAAAAGATCAAGGTATCGTGTACACATTCATATTGAAGCATAAAACTTACTTTAACTTTTACTGGTTTTATCTATTTAGTCACTTTCATAAATATCTACAACCTCACGTTCGATTGAAATCACCCCTTCATCTCCCTCGAGGGTCCCAGATTGTTTGGGTGGGTTTCAGCACCCACTTTAATTTAATTGAAAGGCTGTATGAAAATGAGCATGCGCATGTATCTCTGTGTGTATATTTGGACCTCAGGGACGGGTTGCCCTTCCTTATGGCCCTGTACAGCGCTTATAGTCGGGTTTAAAGGGAGAAATTTAATATCCCTCCACAATGTATACACAATGAAGGGACAATGGTGCGGAATAAGAGAGAGAGAGGGGTTTCGAGCGGCAGCTTTTAATAAATCTGAGTGCTTTTGCGCTTCAATCTCCTCAAAGTATCCGCATCTTTACCCCCACCCTGATACGCATGCACATAATGTGAACATGTCTCTTTCACACTTTTGACAATGGATATAGCCAGATGAATGCATTTCAAGACAGCTACGCACAATAACACACTCAAGAACACATATTCATGGAAATGTTGTAAAGAACCATGCTTCATGTACTTTTTTGAACGTATGTAAAAATACGAAAATTTCTATGTTATTGCTTTAAACCCATTCATGTGGGTCTTAAGGAATGCTATTACATGAATACACATTACAATTGTTAGGTCAAGGTACACTTTAAAGTCTTCACACAAGGACGTGTTTCCAAGTACAACATTTTATTTTCTTGCTTTGGTTATTCCACGTCCACTTAACATTCCTTTACTCTTTTCTTACGAATCCTTTTGATCCGGAAACAAAAGCAATTTACAGTTAAACAATCTGCGTTTTCACATTATCCTCCTTGTTATCTCTTTCCTTCTTTCCTCGCTATAAAAGTCTGCCATCTCCATGAATAATGTAAAGGTGCAACACAACCCAGAACAAAGCGTTACACACACATTGTATATACAGTACATGTGTTGCTATAGCTTAAGGCCTGAGTATTGTATTAGCAGCGCAAAGGACATGGATTTGATCACAGGGAACAAACACACATATTTATAAAGTGTATATCTTCTACCAAATGCATATATGTAATACGTATCACTTTTGTAAGTCGCTTTGGATAATGTAAAAGTAAAGGAATATGCAGTAATATGTGAATAGTAGTTTACCTTAATGCACAAACAGGCTTGACAAGATGACTAATATACTAATAGCTCCTTCAAGGAATTGAATCCCATGCACACAGATATGTCAAACTCGGTTTTCAAATTTTATACATAGCACAGTATTCATTTACTTTAACTTTGTTTTATGAATACTTCACACCCTGTCTCTTCGCATCCAGCTTTTAAAAGCGAAAAACGTGTATAAAGCAAGTTTCTAATTTCCTAATAGACTTATTTGCATTCATTCATCATGTCATTTTTGATATGTGCATATATGTATGAATAATAGGTGTTTGTGTATGTTGAGAATAACTGGGTCAGGTGACCCCCCATCACTTTCACTCCTCCTATTGTCTATCTATCTTCCCCGTTCCATATGCAGGATGAATATGGTAAGTATACGTGCCGGTCAGCCGCATAATTCTATAAAGAAATCCTGCGCTGATTACCCAGGAGGCTAACCAGGGGAACGGGGCAGTTGGTGTGGGGAGTGGTTTACCTGACAGACCGCCTGGCTAATCCCACAGATAAGATAAATGGCTAGCGTAGCGCTGGACGTAAGTGGACTTGACCTCCGTCGGCACGGCAGCGGCGCATGTTTTAAGATAATGAGGGAGACGCAACGCCGACTTTTCAGTGTATACGAGAGTAGAGTTGTGTTATCTTTTACTTGAATCGTAACATGGAGCGACAAAGAAAAATCTTCAGGCGCATTAGTCGCGTATTCAAAGGAGCTTATGTGCATTCGCGGACCTCCGCATCGGCTTCTGAAAGGATGGCACTTGTGAGCACGGGTGTGTATTCAAATTTCTCTTGTTCGAGACCTTGAAAAGAATTTGAATGTCTCAGCCGGGTAAACGTCCTCAAAAGGATGAGTATAAGAAAAGACGCTCTTTTCTGCGTGTGACTCCCCGATTGGAGTGTGCTCACCAGTTGTCCATTCAGTCGTGCACTCTGACCCCTCTCGCCTCCCTTTGTCTGCCCGTCAGGGGCAGTGGGGGTTGACAAGTTGACCCCTGACCCTCGCCTCGGCTCTGCCCCTCTTTCGTCCCTCTCCTGTGCCCCGTCCAGCATGCATCTACTCATCTGTCCCCCTCCATCTCATCACGTCTTTGTAAAGAGTCGTTCTCTTATCGACTCGCTTGCTGTCTCAAGTTCAAGGCCTTGCTCGGGTGAGCGTTGAGACAGGAGTGAGGTAACCTTGTACTAACTTAATTTTCACCAAGTGCTTGAATTGCAATCGTCCAAATAGGACTGCAAGATTAATTAACAGAAATTTTATAATATACAATTACTGAATGATTTCAAAAAGTTAAGTATAGTCCCAGTTTTAGGTTGATGCAGATAGCAGAAAGAGATGTGAAACAGAGTGACACTTTCCTTTTCCAGAATGTGAAAATATATGTGATCATTATTCAAATTAATTTTACAAACTTAAAGGGACACTCCACTTTTTTGAAAATATGCTCATTTTCCAGCTCCCCTAGAGTTAAACATTTGTTTTTTACCGTTTTGGAATCCATTCAGCTGATCTCCGGGTCTGGTGGTACCACTTTTAGCATAGCTTAGCACAATTCATTGAATCTGATTAGACCATTAGCATCGGGCTAAAAAATATCCAAAGAGTTTTGATATTTTTCCTATTTAAAACTTAGTTTTTAGTACTGTAGTACTTAGTACTGTAGTAACAACGTGTACTAAGACCGACAGAAAAGTAAAAGTTGTGATTTTCTAGGCAGATATGGCAGGAACTACACTCTCATTCTGGCGTAATAATCAAGGATTTTGCTGCCGTAACATGGCTGCAGGAGGCGCAATGATATTACGCACTGCCCGAAAATATATAACATAGTGCTCTAAAATAGTCCCCATGTTAACTTTCAATAGCAGGGGACTATTTTTGGGCACTACGTACTATCATTGAGCCTACTATCATTGAGTCCTTGATTATTAGCCTAAATGAGAGTATAGTTCCTAGCCATATCTGCCTAGAAAAATCACAACTTTTAATTTTCCGTCGGTATTAGAACACAATGTAACTACAGAAGAGTCAAGTTTTAAATAGGAAAATTATCCAAACCATTTGGTTATTTTTTAGGCACGACGCTAATGCAGTGTCCCTTTAAAGCATTATTGTATTGTACTGTATCGCATATCCTATATCGCATCATTTAGTATTTTATCACACATCAATAACATGCAACCCTAGAAACGAGAAAGACATGGTCCGTCACTGTCTGGAGGATAACTCGCCAGTTGATAAAACATTTAGTTCATTAATAATCTAGTATGTGTTCATTTTCTGTCATAGTTTCTTCAAAATTGAGTTTTATTTGAGTGTTTAAAAATATATATTTTCATCATGACGCGTACACCCCGCCCCTTTGATTGCCATGCCCCCGGCCCCGCCCACACACACAACCCTACCACCTTAACTAACAAATTTTCTGCGGGAAACCCTGAAGAGGTTGTCATGCAACTTGTCAAGGCTGGCATCTAACTAATTTGCCAATAAGTAACACATGAATTTGTCCCAAAAATTGTATAGTTTGAATAAACAGCCATTTCATCAACTTCAAAGAATATAAATTAGATTTTCCATTAAATTCCACAAAATGTATTTTGCAATTTTAACTACACAGAGTTATAAAGTTTGTTGCAACTTATTGTTTGGATCTGCATTCATCATCATAACTGAAAGAATTTCTTTTTTTTTTTATCACATTGAACGTGAGTGTATTTAACTGTTCGAATGAATACAAAAGTATTGAAATCTCTTGCAAGCTTAATCAAAAGCAAAAACCAATAACAGCAAAACTGAATGAACCGCAAAATACAGGCAATTCAGTAAATACCGCAATCTACAAACGTGACCTTTTACATTAAAGATGTCCAGGCTCTGACAAACATGCCAAAGAAATGCGGCTTTCTGAAGAGACTCAAATACATCCATTACACACTTGCACACAAGGGTCATTATTAGCGTTTCTGCAGACATGCATTCACATACATTGCCTCTGTTTGGTTCAATACGGTACGAGAGGTGGAGGTGAACCGCATGAATTGCTGAATGGCAATGAAACGTGCGTAAAATGAGAGGGAAAATTAATTGAGAAATATTTAGGCATGTGACCCGTGTTTTTGTGTGAATGTGATTTTTGTGTTTTCTCTTTGGTTGGTATAATTGACTGATTATTGGAGTGGCCTCATGGTTGATGGTCGAAACTAGAAAAGAAAGAAGAAAGGATGCATAGACGGTGATAAAAAGAGAACGATTAAATTTGTTGTATTTTGAAGCAGGGAGGTTCTTAATGTCTAGAGTTGTAAAGAAGACAGAAAGATCTCAAGGTCATGCAACGTTTTTAAAGTATTTAAATCTACAGGATAGATCATAACCTCTGAAACACTTAATTTTTTGCCTGTTTGTATTAAATGTCTGTTTGTATTAAATGCTATTAATTAAAAAGTACACATTTTTGAAGACCATTCTTGTCTATGGCTTAAACTAGCTTTAGAGTTTTTAATATTTCAGTAAAACTACACTAAAACATAAGAATTAGATCGACTGACCATGGATAAAAATAACAGTGTATTGTGTCACCATGAAAGGAAATAAAACACTTCACTCTGCACATGCACAATTTGTAGGTACAGTTTTAAAAACACACACACAAACATAGAGACACACACTCTTACACACACACATCAACTGCGCTTTCTGTCCTAAAAGCCCCTTTTTACTCCCTCAATTTTGTCCATTTCTCGTCCATCCTCTCTGCTTTTATATTGGAAGTCGGTGCGACACAACACTAAAAAATAACAAAAAAGATGTGCTTGTACGAATTATAAACCTCACCCCATACATTTCACCTTGAAGATATTCCACAGTTCCTTTTTAACCCATCGGAAATTACGTTTCAAAGACAGCAATTATTTGTATCGGTGCACTTATTGTTAAATTGGAGTATAAGGTCTTGCGCTATAACTATACGACTGTCGAAATGGTACATTGTGTGTCATTTTTCACTGCTGGAATTATTAAAACATTTGTCACACTGACGGAGTGCTCAGAGACGCTTCTATCTATCTGTGTTGTGCTTTATGTTATTTCAGCAACATACATGTTGCAATGAGCGTACGGTCATTAGCAGAGAGCACACGTGTTTGGATAAGGGTGTAAACACAGTACATCATTTCTAGTGAATATAGAGAAGCAGTATTTAATGAGTGTCCTTAAAGAATAGTTCTCAAAAAAATGACAATTTTAATAACTTAACAAAATGTTTTCTCTCACAAATGTATCACTTCACTTCAGAAAACACTCAAATCATTTGGATTACTTTGGCGATGACAATGCAGATTGTGTTAAGCTTAAGAAACAAAGGCAAAGCCATATACAAAATTTGTATTTTCTTGTGAACTATTCTTTTAAGTGCCATTGATGCATAATGAAGTTATTGTGTAACCGATAGCCTGTTGTGTATGCTTTTATTAAGTACACACATACTGTAATATTTTCAATCTTTGTACTGATGTTATAGTATTAAATTATTGCAATTTTTAAGCTGTTAAAGTATTTGTCCATTTTCTTAAAAAAAAATCCAGATAATTTACTCACCACCATGTCATCTAAAATGTTGATGTCTTTCTTTGTTCAGTGGAGAAGAAATTATGTTTTTTAAAGGAAAACATTCCAGGATTTAAAGGACTTTAATGGACCCCAACACTTAACACTTTAATGCAGTTTAAAATTACAGTTTCAAATGACTCTTAACAATCCCAAACGAGGCATAAGGGTCTTATCTAGCGAAACGATTGTCATTTTTGGCAAAAAAAAAAAAAAATGCACTTTTAAACCACAACTTTTCGTCTTCCTCCGGTCGTGTGACGAGCCAGTGCGACCTCACGCAATACGTCATCACATTAAGAGGTCATGGAGGACGAATGCGAAACTACGCCCCAGTGTTTACAAGTGTGGAGAAAGAGGACCGTTCCGACGTTGTTGTATGTGGAATGATACTAATTAATGTTTTTGTGTCAGTTTTTTGTTTAAAATGGTCTGCAAATGTGCATTTTATATATGTAACACGTGACCTTTCCACGTAATTACGCAATTACGTGAGGTTGCGCTGGCTCGTCACACAGCCGGAGGAAGAAGAGAATTTGTGGTTTAAAGTGCTTTTTTGCCAAATATGACAATCGTTTCGCTAGATAAGACCCTTATGCCTCGTTTGGGATCGTTTAGAGTCCTTTGAAACTGCAATTTTAAACTGCATTAAAACTGTTAAGTGTTGGGGTCCATTAAAGTCCTTTAAATCCTGGAATGTTTTCCTCAAAGAACATAATTTCTTCTCGACTGAACAAAGAAAGACATCAACATTTTGGATGACATGGTGGTGAGTAAATTATCTGGATTTTTTGAATAAATTGTGCTAATCCTTTAAAATATCAATGCATACAAGTCAAAACATGAAACTTACAAGTCTTTGAACAGGCCATCTTAAATTTTCATATGAAATGACAACATGAGTTATTCCTTGTGAAGTTGTTGAAGTGTAAAGTAACTTTTAGTAAGAAACGGTTCATTAACATGCATTGGCATGATATTAAACAAGTTGCCGAATTAGTAAATGTAATGAATGCAAGTTATAAGTTAATGTTATTAATAGAAGAGGGTCCTATTGTATTGATGAAAGTCGTTGCGCATTTCCGTCCAGTTTGAATCCGAAATGAGAAGGCTAGTTAACAGGAAGGGGGGAGGTGAGCGTCCAGGGTTCGGAAATGAGAAATGACCCAACGCCACACCACCAACCCCTCCACCTCTCCCCTCTGTGCCTGTCCCATCCCCCTCTCCTTTATTCTTCCCCCAGGAAAGAACGAAGGAGAGATGGGTGAGGAGAAGAAGGGGTGGAAAAGGTGGATGGGGGAGAGAGAGAGAGAGACAGAAAGCATTAAAATTCATGGCCTTTTTTATTTTCCCCACTGAAAATCAATACTGTCTACTATGGATGAGGTGAACAGTGGACAACAGTGGTTGTGGGTAAAGAAGGATGGGGGGATAGATGGATGGATCTTGGGGTTGGGGGGGTTGTTGTTCATTAAGTGTAAGCTGCAGTGATGGGGACCCTCAGTAGGGACCGGAGCAAAGGCTATTGTCCAAATGGCCTGGGAAAGAGGACGCAGAGACAGACGTCTGTGTCCGGTAAGGCCGGTACACATGGAAAGCACATACTTCCAAACCTCACCATTAACAACACACACTTACCAAAACGTTACCAAAGCATTAATAAACATCTCCTGACCACCTACCTGCATAACCGAACTAAAAATATTGATTTGGGATAACAGAATCTACAGGTTTTGCAAACACAACACTCAGTTGAGCTAAAGGAACATTTATCACTTGCCAAAAATGTATGTATACAGATTGGCCAATCAGAATCAAGTAATCCATATTTTGTCTCGTGTAGCTCCTGACCAACAGCTTGTTCACACTCGTCAGCGCTCTAGTTTCTCACTTCGGCCTGGAAACATATTCACCTCTCACACTTGCTCCCCAGGACACCAGGAAGCCCATTACCATTGTGCATACATGTATGTCCGAACGCACACACGCCCACCCGTGTACAGTATATATGCGGATATATGTGCTCTGTGGGGTCCCAGCTCACTATGCATTTACAGATCTTGTGAGGTCGGTTACTATGGGGATACGTGTAGAGGTGTATGCCCCAGCTTTTTTTCCAGACGTGAGTAAAAGAATCATAAATAATGAAAAGGAAACAGCATTAAAATGCAAAGGCTGAGGCGTAGACATGTGGCTCGTATCGACATTTGTGAATTCTGAGATCCACAGACTGTGGAGTTTCTATCTTAAACATGCGGTGCCTGAAAGGGGCCAAACGTAACCAGATTTCTACAATGATAATGATAAGTTGGCGCATAATAGGTACGCCAAAGATTTTTTTTGAACTTTACAAAACCTCCAGTGCCTCATGTTTAATTCATTGTAGGACAACTGATGTTTTTGACGCAATGCTTTTCGCAAATTGCAGAGTAAGTGGTTATAAATACATTGCGTAAATAATTACTAATGGATAAAGTCTTTGGCTATTTGTCTAGGTTTACAGGGCTTTTTGTCACCATAATTTGAGAGTGTGCCACTGAATTTTACATCCAGTCGCACATGTGCAACCAGTAAATTTGACCTTTTTTTGTGATGTGACACTGATTTTAAAACAGCAAATTTTCTATCATCAAAGTATTTATTAGTAATACAGTGTATAACTTAGTAGAAATATGAATATTTGGTTAGTATGTTGATTTACGGTATGTGCCCCTAAATTTTCTGGTTGCGCCCCTAAAATTTTCAGTTGGGGGCCACTGTGCTCCTAGTGAAAAAAGTTAGTCTGGAGCCCTGCATTTACGCATTTTGTAGATGCTTTTATCCAAAGCAACTTACAGTGCATTCAAAGTATACATTTTATCAATATGTGTGTTCGCTGGGAATCAAACCCGTAACGTTTTTCGCTGCAGAAACACTTTATTTTGTGGTACACATTGCACACTTTGAATTCAGATCGCTGCTAACGTAGAACCAAATAGCAAATATTCCGTTTTACGAATCTGTTTCACTGCAAACTTCGAAATTGAATCACAATTATTAAAACCGCTTTTAATGTTCTGGTTTTCTCACGTCACTCACTTCCAGTGTTGATGGGGCGTAATGGCCTTTTAGATGACAGATAGAGGTCTGAATTGCGCAGTGAATCACATTTTAAGTGGCCTTCTTTATATCTAAGATTACACACGAAGGTGGACGGCACGAATATAGGCCTGAACTACAGATAGAGGTTGGAGTGCATTTCATGCTCACAGGTGAGGGCGAATGTGTATGTGTGTATAGGTGTGTGCGTGAACGCGGACCCTTTGAAGTGGAAATGGCCCCTGGTTGGCAGTAGGCCAGTGCATCAATAAAGCCAACTGGAGTTTGAGAGCCAGTGAGAGGCATTTAAGTTCCATTTCTCCCAGGCCTTACAGCTCAGGAAAGACCCTTTCTCTCTCTCTCTCTCTCTCTCTCTCTCTCTCTCTCCATCTCTTTCTCTCTCTTTTCTCTTTCACACACACACACACACACAGTCGCAAAAAGAGAGAGTAATCAGGCCAGAGTTGTGCTCTACAATGTTCGAGTGTGCCATAATTGAATATGTGTGCCCAGGTGTTTATGTGTGTGTGATTGGTTGCTGATTTTGAAGTGGCTTGTTAGACACACTAGCACAGTAGGGTTGACTTTCAAGTTTAATCAGGAGAGATGTGTTTGTGTGCAGGACACACAACTGCGCAGAGAGACACAAACACACATTGGTTTTCACTGATAATCGGGCTTCACATTGTCACTAATAGGCACAGTGTGCACACACGCATCTTACTTTGTCCATCCGTTTCAATTATAGAGATTTGCAAGTTACCCACACAGTATAATGTGCATAATGCTTGATGATAAAGCTGTACTTTCAGCAAATTTAAAAATCAAAACAAGTTTTAAAAAGTATATTTTACGCATCCAAATGATAGTGTCTTTAATGTTGGCCTTTATTGAAATTTTAATGTTTTGAGGCTTGTATCTATGTTAAGTGTCGATAGCGAAATCTGCGAGATGGCAGGAAACCAGAAGAAAGAAAGCCTACAGATGAAATCTCTTTAATATTTAAATTATTTCTACTAGATGTCATTGAGATTATACTTAGAGGAAATGGAAAATTTTGCTCAAGTCTTCTGCTTCTTAGATATTTCTCACGAGAAAAACACCCAGGAGTTTCAGACTTGCCAAGTCTGCAATTAAAATTCAGTATTATTTAAAATGTCAAAATTAACTCAAACATTTGTCTTTAAATTGTATTTTATCTATTTAATCTACATAAATTGTACAGTACCATACTTTTAATATATTCTAACAATTTTCACAAACATGGCACATCTCCTAAATCAGTGTTTCTCAACCCTGGTCCTCGAGAACCCCCTTCCTGGAAGTTTTAGATGTCTCCTTATTTAAAACACCTGAACCAACTCATCAGCCTGCTTTGTGGAAGGGGGTCCTTGAGGACCAGGATTGAGAAACACTGTCCTAAATCAGTAGTTCCCAAACTTTTTCAGCTTGTGGCCCCCCTTGTGTACGGTGCATTCCTTTGCGGCCCCCCAAAGAAAATTTGTGACAAAAAATTGTTCTAAAACTCAACATTTTAATAAAAAAAAACATTAAATTATACAAAAAAGTAGTGCTTTTGGTTAGTAGCCTTATTTTTTTTTTTTTTAGGTTTAATTACACAGAATTCATGATAAATTAATGTATTTCATAAAATGTCATAAAACTGGGCCACCCCCTGGCACCATCTCGCGGCCCCGACCCCCAGTTTGAAAACCACTGTCCTAAATGACCATCAGGGCTCTACAGCACATGCATTATCCGAGCCCATGGCATCTACCTTAGTTGGTTAATTTTATGAAGTTTTTGTAACTCAAAACTTTGAAACATATCTTTTTTAATTTGCACAAAGATAGAATAAGACCACAACTTTCCATAATGTTTTTACTACTTAGTTTAACACTTCAACAACTCAAGTTTTACTGCCACTAAACAAAAAACTCTCATATCTTTGTCGAAACGGCGCATCACCATAGCACTTTCTGTCCCTTTTGCTCCGAACAACTGTTGCATCACTCAGCTGTTTTTTTCTGCCAACTCACAACCTATTTGCAGTTCCCCCACAAAACACGCAGGCGTCTGCTCTTTCTTTCTCTTTCTCTCTCTCCCTCTCTTTCTCTCTATTGATCTAGTCATAGTTTTCTGTCTTCAGTGTGCTGGCTGGCTGGCTTTAATCAATACAGATAATTGTCTGCTTTCTCCCGATGCCAAACAGTCTGTGTTTTTCTCAATGAATCCAGGTCTTCCCCCAACTTGCACACATACACACGCAGGGAGCCCACCTACCCGGGATTCCCTCCATTAATGATGGGAGATAACCTGCTTTCCTTACCGATTTTTCCTCCCCCCCACCCGCTCCCCCTCTCATCGATTGCCGTGAGATATTGCTCCACGTGCCGCTCTCTCTGTGTAAACATGGCGAGCACGTGGTGCCGGAGCTACACGCCCATAAACGAATACGGAAAGTGCATTATGCAAAGCACCATGTTTATGTGTGTTTTAATGTTTTGTTCCTTAGCATGCGTTGCTGAAATGCCGAATGCTCCTTAACTACCTTTACTAACAAGCCAGGCTTAGACAGTCAGCTTTATCAGCAAGACCTTGCTGGTCACCCAACTTGACTTTGAAAGTTTTGCTGGTGGTCCACCAAAGAGGCCAGCATCACACCTGTATGAACTACACATTCACTACTTAAAATTTATATCTTTTTACGTGGTTAAATAGCTTACAGGTTACCAACTGTACAGGTTACTTTCATCCTACAAGAATGTACTACAACATAGTAAAAAAATAAAGTGTTAAATATGATCTAAGTCTGGCATTGACCTTGGCTAACTTTTTTGTAGACTGTTGTGTAAGCCCAGCATCCTGACTGCAAAAACAATTTTACATGCTCGATCTGGAAAGTTATAGGGAAAGTTATAGACTTACTTATTTCTTACAAATGTTTTCCCTGCCATACCATAAAAAACAGATGGTAAACATTGCAGGTCAGTAAAATTGTCAAGGTTTTCCTGCAGTTTTCCAATAGCACCATTGCTTGACATATTGTCAGGCAAGAGACAGTAAAGCATTTGTTACATATGAAGGGCTTATCCACCTACCAAGCTTTTTGTTCGGTGTCACTTCATAGGACTAAGACGGTTTGAATGCCACATAAGAACTGAGTCTGAATTACTTTTAAAAATTTGATCAAAAATGCATTGAGCATCATTAACAAGAAACTGCAAAATCAATTTCTTTCTTAGGTTTATATAAGATGGTTATGTTATACTTAATAGCATTCATATGTTAAAGACAACACGAAATCAATATTGAGTCTATTTGCTTTCTTAATAAATGCGCCTGGGCTTGTGCATGATTTATCAATGCATGCTGTTTTGAAGAAAAAATATGTGTGGTTTCATAATCTGTCATCAAAAGATTGTTTTTCGTCTGAAATGAACTTAATGAACTTTTTGTAACTTCGGCTGCGTCGGCAGGGAAAATTTGTTAACCAATATTATTAAAGCGCGGCATGTTCATTGCCACTCAAATGAAATATGTGACCTGGTTTGTGAAAGTCTAAAATGAAATATTTAATGTAATTATGAGATTCACATATTAAAGATATCGAAGATTATATTTTCACTTAATATTCTTTACATTATGTAGCATGATTTTATGTAGAAAACAGTCAAATTACTTAAGCTGTTTTTTATATATCTGGATGTGCATGTTGTATACTTTATTGTATGCACATTGTTATCACTGTCTATGAAATGGCAATACGGTCAAAAAATAAATAAAATTTAAAGTCCTCCCTAACATTGTTTCCTTGCTAAATTTGATGTTTTACTTAAAAGCACTTTACATTTTGTATGCTAAAAGCATTACCTGTTGTGCATTAATGTCTTTACTGTCATTAACTATGTTATTTCCTTAATATTGTTGGCTTAGTGATATTAGTTTTTCCTCTAATCATTAGTCAGCGGTCCAGTGTCCTGTATCGCCCTACTAGAGATTCAGCCATTTTGTGCGTCTGATTTTTTTGCTGGTGCAATGAGAACATGGCCTGATCCAATTTGTGTTGGTCACCAGTGTGAAATGGCGGTCGACCAGGGGACCGGCGCTCTCCAAAGCCTCTCAGCTCTCTTCCTTTTCTTGTCTATCTCTCTTTCGCTCACTCTTTCCCTCTTTCTCTCAGCTGGTGATGTGCCATTCATTCGACACCTTACTAGCTCTGGCAACTGGCAAAACCACAGCCCCTCAATCCCGAGAAAGTCTATATAAGCTCATGTATATACATTTGCACACACACAAGCACTAAAGAATATACACTCTTTTTATCGTTTAGTATTCTTATTTCTATTCTTATAACTTATATCAGCTCCTACTGTAACTTTAATTATACATTTATTTAATATATGCATATTAATTAATGAGCCAGATGGTTATTACTTATTATTTTTAAATAATTTTGGCTTAAGAAATTTTACTACAGGATGCAATGTTTCAGTTTTGCATACTAAGGAGTATCTTTGGTATATGACTGTATTAATTAAATTTGCTTTATACATTCATGTGACATATATTTAACTACAAAGCCAATTAGATTCAGCCTGTGCATTGTTTTTAAATGTGCCCTATAAATAAATAAACTTGAATAAACTTAAAGACAATAAGATGCATAAGAGACAGAATTGAAATGACTTCACCAAGTACTTTTGAAGCACAATGAACCGAGAGAGAGAGAGACACACACACTCTATTTTCAACATCTTTAACTCACAAACATATCTTACCATTTACCCTTCAAATACACACATTCACTGTGATTTTGGCAAAATTGCCACGCTTGGCGACCATATTGCCAACGACATAGCAACAAAGAGAAAGCAATGGATGGGGGTGTGTGTTGGGGGCTGTTTGTGTGTGTCATTTGGTGAGTGAACATAAGTGGCTCTGAGGCGGTAGAAAGGTAGGCTGATGGAGAGGGCGAGGTAAAATTAGACAGGAGAGTGGCCACCTTTTTGTGCAGGCAGAGCTTCGGACAGCCTCTGAGCAGAAATGCAACCATGAACCTCGTGAGTGTGAGCAACACAATTCAAAATGGAGTTTTGTTAAATAACCAAGCAGAAACCACCGAGATAAGCTCAGGTGCTGTGGTCGAAATGGACAGCACATAGTACGGAAAGATAGAAAGAAGAGGTTTAATGCACCCCGGGGAACCATGGGCAAAAAACCTTGCCCAAGGGCACAAGCTAGAGTACAGGGGGCCTTCATCCATCTCTTTTTTCCTCCCTTCATTCTTTGGAAGAATTGTCTTCATTTACACTCACCATAATGTTACGGTGCCGTTAGCATCGCTATGCTAGCTGCGGCGAGCGTAGCTACCTAACAAAATGCTCTTGATTCCATAGAGGGAGGAAAATGCGTGTATCTGTTTCGATTGATCTCTCTTTTATTGTGTAGTGGCACAAGGTTTGTCTCCTCCGTTCATAGAAACGCTGACATTTGTTGAGCCTACATCAAAAATAATGTTTAACAAGGTAAAAAATGACCAGGAAATGAAGAAATCAGGTTGAAGACAAGGGAATAACAGATCTGTAAGTTTGTGTGTATTCGTCCGTGTTTGAATTGCGAGGCCCGTTGTTGATTCGACTCCCTGCCGCACTTGTGTATGAAGTGGTTGGGTAAATATAACGCAGCCGTCTTCGTCAGCTCTCAAAACAGATTCTGTGGATTTAAATCCCTGAGTGTATCAACCACAAAAGAAAGTGCATGTGCTTGAGTATGAGCGAAAGTAGAAAAATAAGAGAAAAGAACGGAAGAAGGGGGGTAGACGGCATTGCAAAAGTGCCTCCAATGTGCGTGGCTCTGAGCTCCCTCCGAGTGGAGCCCCGATCGATACCAACTCGGAGCAATAAAGCTTTCTCCCTGTCATCTCCACAGAATACAAAGCAGAATGGGGGAGAGAAGGGGGGGTGCTGGTGGAGGGGGGATTGAGGGGTGAAAAGCTGTTCCGCTAGCCAGACCAATTTCCTAACCCTCCCTTCTCTTCTCCCTCCACCTTTTTAGCCCTCCAACTACTACTATGTACACCAGCTTTTCTCTCTCGTTCCCCGCTTTCTTCTCCAGACTTCTACCCATCTACAGTGAGCCGAAGTGTTGTGTCTGGTTATATTATTAATAGTGTTTGAATAAATAAACTTAATAATTCATCGCCGCAGTTTTACACAGATTGATAGCAGGTGAAAGACCCAAAGAAATGAAAGAGGGGTGCCGAGGGATGGGGCACCGGGTTCGAACAGGGGAACGCAGAGACGGACCAGGTTTGAGGTCGTAGCCTCAGAGACCGAGGGAGGCAGGGGAAAGAGTGAACGCAGGAGGCGGAAGAAAAAGGGGGAAAATATAGGTGAGAAAGAAAGACGGCACGCAGGCGAAGAGGAAGAGGTCAAATAAGTGTTCTCTTTAATTGAGAGCCAATTTAAGTCCAGTGCAATCGATAAACCTATACACCAAGCAATCTACCGTCCCCCATAACACATACATCATGCTGTTTAGTTGCTTAGTAGATTCTGTCATGGACAGACACTGTCCTCGGCCCCCAGATGGGATTTGTGGACACATTAGATTGGCTCGGCTTCGGTGCTTACTGAACTTGGACTTGTGTGCATTTGCGCAGGAATTAATTTCATTTTAAATTCACATTTTTTTTGTACTTCAAAAGGATTGACAGGACGCTGTCATAATTATATCTCTCCCTTTCTCTCTCTGGCTGATCCCCTCCATTCTCCTCGGATCTGCTGTTATCCTTTATTAGGAGACAGCTGTGTAAATCTTTCTTGCCTTCTCTTGTCATTCCCCTTTTATTGTACAATCAAAACGCGTCCGTTTCCTTCCTCATCCTCTCTTTGTCTTTCCGCACTTTTTCCTGCATTTTCTCAAATTTTGGACTAATATCCTTCCAGGCACTCATACTCTCCAAAAACCCTCCATCTCTGACACCTCGTGTCAAAGCAAAATAATAGAAGGACAGAGGGTCGGGGTGGACGGACAGAGGGATGGAGGAAGGGTGGAAGCGTTGGCCTCCCTCCCTGTTTCGTGCGTTCCCCCGGGGAGGGTGGTAATAATGGTAGCCATACAGGGGAGGGGGGAGAGAGGAGCGATTATTGTCTTGTAGGGAGTCAGAGGTATCGATCGGCCCAGAAATATGTGGTGCGCGAAAGAGGTACTGTATCGGATATAATATACACTCCTGAGACGGTAGACGCAGAGGCACATACACACAAACTAATACAAAATACCAAGCGAGAGACGCCCGCATACACACACAAATAAAAATACGAAATGCCTTTCGCGAGAGAACTCGCACACAAATATATTTACGTGAAGCCAGAAACACACACACCCCACAAATGACCACAGCCGAAGGCATAGAAAATACCCTCAGTACGCTACCCTGAAAACACACACATGCAATACAGTAATACACTTACACCCCTAGCTATCCAAACGTTTGTTCACCTCTTGCAAATATTAACATTCAAAATGCTTAATGCAAACAAACAAAAAACATATTCATAAATATGTTAATAAGATTAAAAAAACATGCATTGGTAAATAATATTATGACTTTAATATAAAATGCTTTGAAGCTTTTAAATAATTATATTAAAACAAATATTAAATTTACAAAGCCGTGGTGTAAAATTACAGTACATTCTTGTAAACTGTGGTCAAATGTTTGAATACGGTATTAAATAGAAAATATTGCCAAGACCAACTTATTGCTTAATCACAAAAAATTCTCGCTCTTAGTTTGATTATCACATACAGTAAACGCTCACACACACACACAGAGATGCAGGTCTTTCACTGCTGTTGCCTGGCAACGTGGCTAGGTGTCCTATTGGCGAGCGGTAATGTCCAGTGATGTCATGACCACAGCTGACCAGCACTGATGCATGTTATACAGAGAGAATGAGGGAAATATACCACACGACTGAGGCCTGGAGTTTGCGCGAGGCCTAGCGTAAATGTTTAACAAATTCGCATAATGCCATTAGTGTTAAATGTTCGTTCGAAAAAGCGTCTGTTGATCAATTATATAAATCTAAACTAATATAAAATGCCGTACTCTCTGTTGTTTGCATGTATTTTCCATGATAGTATCACATCTGAAGTGAATATTCAAGTAAATTAAATTCAAACCTGATATGATGAATATGAAGCAACTCTATTAGTGTATTTCATTTTAGTGAGAGAAAAAGCGAGAGGACGAATTTTAAACCTGTACTCCTCTATTGTTCTGCTCTATTGTCTTTAAATCAGGTCAACAGGCGATACGATTTAACACCATAACCTGCCTCTGCATCTCTCCTTGAGGGGAGTCATGGCTGTTCTTATAGGTTTTAAAGCGCTATGTTTATCTTTTGATTTGTTGTTTTAGTGTTGCATTAGTCTGGGTTAAAAGAATAGTCTGGGTTAAATACAAGTTAAGCTCTATCGACAACATCTGTGACATTTTATCGTTTTTCTCTCTCAGTTCGTAAAAATGTGACTTAAAGTCTGTACACACTTCTTGTTTTTACCAACAATAATTTTTTCTGTACTATAGGAACGACCGTTCTCGATTGATCCGATATTCATGTAATATAATACATTTTTGACCTCCTGGTGTCAACTATTACATTACAAACAGACAGCTTACCCGTACCGGCTAATGTATTGCCATCTCACGTTTTTGGCAGCCTCTTTATCAATTGCACCATTAACTAATTACATAGAAACTATATAGAGCAGCGCAACTAGTCTATGAACACCGGCCCACCATTATTTATAGAGCTGTCCGTAAGATATACCCCGCCTCCTGTTCCTCCAGGACAGACGTACCCCCTCACCGGCCTCCCCAAAGGTTAAGGGGGCCAAGACAAAGGGGAGGGAGATGAGGGAGGGTGCGCGGCGAGGTGACCCTTGACCCTAACACACGCCACCCAGCAGCCCTCTTTCAGTCCCTCACACGGACACACACACACCCACGCGCCGTCTGTCACGGCCCTGACAGGCGTTACCGAGGAGGTTGGGGGTACATAAAAGGGGGCCCAAAAACTTGCTAAACCCCTGACCGTGACCCTGAACGTTATACACACACACATATGCTGAAGACGGACTCATTATGGGGAGCGGGTTAAAAGGCTTAGAGCAAAGCAGAGGACGCATCCACTGTCATGTTGGCGTGTGTGTGTATTTTAATATGAATGCAGGTAATTGATTGACGGGTGTAACTTGGATATTGCATTGTAAAATAGTTGGTATATAGAAAAAACTAAGATATTAGCATTTATTTTACTTGACTGCTAGTAATTATGATTGAATTATATCAAGTGAATTTTGGAAATTATTTGGAAGTGTAGTTTTAATAAATTAAGTTGTTATAAAGTCTTTTTGCATGCAATTGGGGGCAAAAAATATAGAAGGAAAATCAAAAATCTAAATATATAAACATCAAGGTCGATTTTTACGTAAACATACAAAAATTTATGTGAATATTTGGTTTAAATACGCATTGTTACCTCAACAAAATAAACAGTAAAAGTGTATTTTTTATGATTACTGTTTTAAATTACTATAGTTTTACCACAAATATCGTGGTGAAACAATGGTTACTATAATACGACCATTGTAAACTTGTGGTTACTATCGCCTTACCATAAATACCATAGTTAAACTACAGTAAATGAGTAACCGTTAGTAAAACCGCGGTTAATTTTCGTAAGGATGTCCTTTTTGCACAGATCTTGACATAAACATACACATCACTAAACGAATAAATACAAATCACGACTAGAGAAAACAAACCGTAAAATATACAAATTGCCAGATATATTATCAAAAATTACCAGAAAAGGCAGAAAGTTGTGAAGAGATGAAGAGATCGATCTGTCGTTCGCCGCACGTGCAGCTTGATGCTGATGATCCTGACGTAATTTACAAACACGACTTATTTACACTAAAACCAAAATGAATATCCTGATACGCATACAATTCTATATCTATATTAAAACAGTATTAAAATGCAAATAAAAGTTTATAAATCAGAATAGGATAATCAGGCTTTTTACGGTGTGTTTAGCGTGAAGCAGCCGGTGTTTGATGTATGACATTAAAGGCGTTTGCTGCCCCCTCGCGGTCGCTTTCCGCCATTGCAGTTTCACTTTCGCCGGGCAGACGCAGTAATTTTAGCTCTTGAGAGAGAAAGCAGTGGAAAAGAGAGGCGTGTGAAGTGAGTGAAGAACGAGAGAGAGATATATGCTGTGTTTTTCCTTTTTCTGATGTATATTTTCCAGCCACCCCAGCACTTTCTTTTGCTGACAAGAGCTTCACTCTTTCTTTTAAGTCTCTTTTCTCGTACAATATTAAACACCACTTCAAACCAGCCTTGACACCTGCCCACAATAAAACAAAACACAAAACAAACAGCTTTTGTATCTGAGTTATGTCTCTATATAATAACTCTTTTACGTTTAGAGTAGGTCGATGTGTACCCATCTTCAAAGGATGTCAAAGGAAGTGTGGCGGTATTTGGGGGTGAAAAGAAGAGGCAGGTGGGTGGGTGGATGCTTAAATTAGGAGAGAGTGACTATCTCGTGTTTAACCGCCCCTGTCTTATTCATTGTCTCCTTTCTTTCAAGCACAAATTAATTTGAGATTAACAGGCTTGCATGAAAACCAGTCTGGGTCTCTTAATTTCAATAGTTTAGACTTAAATATTGAAATAATGGTTTGAATATTCAATTCCAAGTTTTAAGCAAGGAAAGACTTGGGTGTCTCGTAGCATCATGGTGATGTGGGCCGATGTCTGTTAGTTCTGTACACTGGTAAACCTGATGGACTCAGTAAGACAGAAGGCTGTGGTTTATTTAGAAAATGGCGGCTATGGCGAAATGTCTGAATTCCAGGTAAGTCAATGTCTGTCTCTCGGGTTTTTCTTCTCTCTAATGATCTCTCGAGAGGGGGCCGCGGGGTTAATTAGCTTCGCCTTCACTAACACACCCTGCTAATGAGAGAACATCAAAACTAACTGGACTACACTGAAATGTCAGGAGCAACTCCTTAGAGGAATGCATGAGATTGGAATATATGTGTGTGTGTGTTTGGATAAGATGTACCTGGTAAGCAATGTGCACACATTTGTTTATACATGATAGGAATTTATGAGATACACATGAGTCATTTTCATTGAACGTGTTTGTGTATTTGTTTTCGGAGGTTCTTGTGTTTGGATTTCCAAGCAGAAAGTTTATTACAATCAGGGCAGTGGTTTTTGCTGTGTCTGCATTTACGCTTGGTCTTTACTCCATGTAAGACTGAGAAAATATGATTAAAAAATGATGAAGGTTTTTCTGTAGGCAGGAATCTTTACAGTTTTGCGGTTTACGGTAGTGTGGTTTCGTTTTTTAATAATTGAATTGTTCTCACAAGCCTGCCAACACTTAATACAAAACACATCATTGCCTTTACTGGACTGAGAGCATATCCTATAAGAATACAGACTTTGTTATCCCCCCCCTAATTATTTAAGTAATATTACATAAAATTATTTTCTTTTCAGTAATTACAATCATAAATGATTTACAAAGCACAAATCATTTAGATGTAATAATGTACTGATTTACATTTATGCATTTGGCAAATGCTATTGTCCAAAGCCTTTTAAAGTGCATTACATGCATTTTATGCATGCATCTTCTTAATGTTATGTGTATTATATGCAAATGAGTTCATTATTTCGTGAATTTTGTTTCATTGTGCAATCAAAAGTTCTCAGAAACATGAATTGACTTGTCAATTTGTTTCCTTCAGTCAGCCATAACTTATGTCTCTCTCTCTCTCTCTCTCTCTCTCTCTCTCTCTCTCTCTCTCTCTCTCTCTCTCTCTCTCTCTCTCTCTCTCTCTCTCTCTCTCTCTCTCTCTCTCTCTCTCTCTCTCTCTCTCTCTCTTCTCTCTCTCTCTCTCTCTCTCTCTCTCTCTCTCTCTCTCTCGTGTGTGTGTGTATGTGTGTGTGTGATACCACAGGTTTAAACAGGAAATGTGAATGACACTATATTGACTCATGTAGCAGAGAGGTTTGTGGGTAATAGTGATACACAATATATGGCATGTGACAAAAACTGTCACATTTTTCCAACCGTTAATTAAAGTGTCATCAGAATAATAGATCAGATATAGATATCACAGCACGTGTTGGGTATTTTAAAGGTTTTGGTCAATTATTCATATATTATATTGTGCCCTTAAATTATTAACAAAATTACCTTGGCTTAAACCTAATGTAAAAAAATTATTTTATTCTCTTTAAAAATATATTTGATGTTAAAGTGTGTTGTAAAACTTATTTTTTATTCTTCAGTGAACCTGATATCAAATTAAGTAAATAAAAAAGAAGTCTAGAAATAAAATATTATACATAAATATAGTGATATTAATATATAAATAAGTGTATAATATATAAAATGGGCTGTTTGAGTAATAAAAAAATACACAAACAGTTTTATTACTAAAATAAGTAATCAAAACGATTTCAGTAATAAATGCTTCTAAATATTTACACTGTAAAAAATGCAGCATTTTTGTCAAACCAACATATATTTTAATGTTACTTTATCATAACAAATTAAGTTAAACAATTTCAACTTGTTTTTATAAGTTATGTTATTTTTTAAATTAAATTTTAATTGACAAGTTGTTTTAACTTCATGCTGCATTTTTTTTATGTCTAAATTAATTTAACCAAAAGTTTTATTTTAAACACAAACTTTGCTCTCTTCTTCTTGTCTTGTCTCTTTAGTGTTTTTTAGCAATATTGTTAAAAACATTATTCCTGTAACATTATAATACATTCAAATCATAGTGTTAGTTTCTGATATGTTTTCTGAAGAGCTTTAGGTTTAGGTTAAGCTTCAGCTATGGCTTTCTAAATGTAACCTTTCATTTCAAAGTGATGGGTGGTCTTAAGCCAGACACAGACAGATGAAGGAAGTGCTAGACACTTTTATGTAACCAGCACGTCGTATTTGCCTCTCTAGGCCTTTCGTGGCTTCACGTTATGACAATTCAGTGTCACGTTGACTGTGATTTTACAGTGTGCTGCCCATCTACAGTTCACCTCACCAGCGTGACTGTCTGGAAGCAGGTGATCAATCTTTTCTCTCATTTGAACTCATTTGACTATCAATATCAGTGAGTAATTCATCCTAATTTAGTAACCGGCTCGAATGCGGTGGGTGGCGGAGGAGAGGTTTCGTTTGCTACGGTTGGAAAGAGGCTTTAAATCGAGTTTGCCTTCTATGACTAAAGCTAGTGAAATTTGTGAACCACCAAAAATCTCCCACAGTCGTGATAGTGACCTATAGGGTGAAGCAGTTATTCTCATTGACTGTACAGAGGACTCAAAGAGGGAAAACATTACGGTGAGTCACAAGTACACCGACCTGCGATACTTCATTTGAGAAATATATCACGCTTAACTGACATACAATACAGCTTATTCAACTGCTAGTTTTACTGTTGGGTTAATACATTGCTTGTGTTTATTTGTGGCTGTGTATTGTAAGTGCAGTGGGAAAGATTTGGGAGGGATTTTTCGGCGAGTGTTTCATTTTTGAAACATTCATTAAAAATATATTCAGTTTAAAAAGGGAATTTTGTTGAATAAAGAATACTTAATATTTAGTTTGCTTATATTAAGATTTTTTGACAAATTTTAAAACTTAAATTACTAAAATTATTAGCTTTAGGACGTGCATTAAACTGTTGTGTAGGCAAACTGGTTGTTTAATGGTTAAATAAAATGTTGTTTATATATTGTTGGCATGATTCGTTTCGAAAAGTAAAATAATTTTTAGTTTCTTATTTGTTTATTATAATTTTGCTTTCATGCTTTTCACTGCTTGGTTGCTTCCATACATTACATATCCTTTTTTAAATGTCTTTTATTGAAGATTAATGTTGTATTATAAACAGTATAAAGAAGTATATACATATATGACCTAATTCAAGGAAAAATAAACTAGAGGCTCATGTATTAGTTTTTGGAAATGACTGTGTGGATGGTTTAAGGTGGTCATCAATTTTACCCCGAGTAAGAAAGAGAAAAGCTGTTATCCGTCTGTGAAGTGCACATGCTCTCACGGGATGAAATCCTCTCCCGTCTGCATTAACAGCTATTGGTACTGTGCTTGCGTGTGTGTGTATCTATATGAATGATGCTGTGCAGGATGGGACATGCTGCTATGTTTCTGCAGCGCTGTGTGTGGCGCAGGTGCTGTATTAGGATGAAGAGAGTGTCAAACAGGACCAAAAGCACAATGAAATAGAAAATAAAGGAGAAAGAAAAGATGGATAGAGCTGTGGAGCGGGATGCTGAATTTTGGTTGATGGTGGAATTGAATTTTGGGTTGAAGGTTAATTGCATTTACTTACACTGTGCATTTCTTTAGCCATTTTTATTCAATTGTTGGGTGTAGCAAGAGCAATATTTCAAATAATGTCTAAACGGCGTACATTGTAAAGTCTTGAATTATTACGTATACAAAAATTGGATGTAAAAGTCATTTCAGGCTACAATTGAAAAAATTTGATGAGTTGCTGTAACATATTCAAATTATTTACTTATTTTGATGTGTTAAAGTATTTAAAATTGACTAGTGATGAGTTGCATGACTTATTTCAGGTCAATGAAAAATGATAACATTTCAGGCAGTTCAGGTGTAGTTGATAGTCAGGTAGTTAATATGAAGTTCCCTTCATTTAAAGCAGTTGTGAACAGAATTTGTTTTTATCAAAAAAATACAATTTATAGACAATATGGCATATTTGCAATTTCATGTCATGTGTCATACCACACATATAAGTAAATTGCAAAAATTTAAAGGTGATTGAAATCAGAAACACAAAGAAATTGTGACCAGTTACACTACTTGTAACACGCTTTACACTACAAATTTCTATAATCTAAATTATATTTTATATTCGATATTTTGATGTGTTAAAGTATTTAAATTAGACAATATGGCATATTTGCAATTTCATGTCATGTGTCATACCACACATATAAATTGCAAAAATTTAAAGGTGATTGAAATCAGAAACACAAAGAAATTGTGACCAGTTACACTACTTGTAATACGCTTTACACTACAAATTTCTATAATCTAAATTATATTTTATATTCGATATTTTGATGTGTTAAAGTATTTAAATTAGAAAATATGGCATATTTGCAATTTCATGTCATGTGTCATACCACACATATAAGTAAATTGCAAAAATTTAAAGTGATTGAAATCGGAAACACAAAGAAATGGTGACCAGTTACACTACTTGTAACACGCTTTACACTACAAATTTCTATAACCTAAATTATATTTGATATTTTGATGTGTTCAAGTATTTAAAATTGACTAGTGATGAGTTGCTTTTTGACTAATTTCAGGTCAATAAAAATTTCTAAAATTTCAGCCAGTTCAGGTGTAGTTGGTAGTCAGGTAGTTGACATAAAGTTCCCTTCACTTAAAACAGTTGTAAACAGAATTTTATCTTTAAAAAATAATAATTATAAAAGAAAACATGGCATATTTGCAATTTCATGTCTCATGCACAAAAATAAGTAAATTGCAAAAATTAAAAGGTGATTGAAATCGGGAAACACAAAGTATTGGTGACCAGTTACACTTGTACCATGCTTTACCCTATACATTTCTATACCCTAAATTATATTTTAAATTCGATATTTTGATGTGTTAAAGTATTTAAGATTGACTAGTGATGAGTTGCTTTTTTGACTAATTTCAGGTCAATGGAAATGATAACATTTCAAGCAGTTTATGTGCAGTTGGTAGTCAGTTAGTTGACATGAAGCTCCCTTCATTTAAAACAGTTGTAAACAGAATTTGATTTTTGTTTTATTATAGACAATATGGCATATTTGCAATTTCATGTCATGTGTCATACCAAATTGAAAGGTGATTGAAATCGGAAACACAAAGTAATGGTGACCAGTGACACTACTTGTAACATGCTTTACAATTTGCATTTCTATAACCTAAATTATATATGATATTTTGATGTGTTAAAGTATTTAAAATTGACTAGTGATGGGTTTTTGACCAATTTCAGGTCAATGAAAAATGATAACATTTCAGGCAGTTCAGGTGTTGTTGGTAGTCAGGTAGTTAATATGAAGTTCCCTTCATTAAAAACAGTTGTAAACAGAATTTTATCTTTTAACAAAAAATACAATTCATAGACAATATGGCATATTTGCAATTTCATGTCATGTGTCATACCACACATAAAAGTAAATAGCAAAAATTGAAAGGTGATTGAAATCGAGAAACAAAAAGTTATGGTGACCAGTTACACTACTTTTAACACGTTTTACCCTACACATTTCTATAACCTATATTATATTTGATATTTTGATGTGTTAAAGTATTTAAAATTGACTAGTAATGAGTTTTTGACTAATTTTAGGTCAATGAAAAATGATAATATTTCAGGCAGTTCAGGTGTAGTTGGTAGTCAGGTATAAAGTCCCGTTCATTTAAAACAGTTGAAAACAGAATTTGATCTATTTTTAATTTATAGACAAATTGGCACATTTGAAATTTCATGTCATGTGTCATACCACACATATAAGTAAATTGCAAAAATTGAAAGTGATTTAAATCAAAAGGGCAAAGAAATTGTGACCAGTTACACTACTTTTAACACGCTTTACCCTAGACATTTCTATAACCTAAATTATACTTTTATATTCGATATTTTGATGTGTTAAAAGTATTTAAAATTGACTAGTGATGAGGTTTTGACCAATTTCAGGTCAATGAAAAATGATAACATTTCAGGCAGTTCAGGTGTTGTTGGTCAGGTAGTTAATATGAAGGTCCCTTTATTTAAAACAGTTGTAAACAGAATTTGATTTTTTTTTTATTATTATTATAGACAAAATGGCATATTTGCAATTTCATGTCATGTGTCATACACACAAATAAGTAAATTGCAAAAATTGAAAGGTGATTGAAATCGGGAACACAAAAAATGGTGACCAGTTACACTACTTGTAACACGCTTTACCCTATACATAACCTAAATTATATTTGATATTCTGATGTGTTTTTGTCAGCTACTCTTTTATGTGTTCCTGTCTAGCATTGGCAGCGCAAAAAAGGTCATGAAAATGTATGAATGAATATATAAATGTACAGTAAATGTTTCTAAGGATGATTGATATCTGTTGTAATAAGTGTTAATCAGGCAGTTTCTCTCTTGGTTTCTGCAGATATCAGGATGTCAAAAGCCGTAATAGATGACAAGACGGGAGCTGAGATTCTAATGGACAGTACAGGTAAAATTATTTTTGATATGATTTTCTCTGCATGTGAATACTCATTAAAGGCTTAATATTTAGGCATTCATAATAATATTCACTACAAATGTCAAAGCACAATTCAAATGTCAAGATTAAATGTTTCCACGTGTGATATTGTGGGAGAGATTCGCCGATCGTGTTTCATCGCCCCCTGTGAACTGTGATTCATGACTATTCTTCGATGTGATGAGATTTTGTTTTGTCACAATTCTCACATTTTCCATTTTGTGTGAATCACACACACAGAACACTTTAGTCAGCAGGGGCCACCAATCTGATATCCCCCCCCCACACACACACAAACCAGCAAAAGTAACTCAGGTTAAACGCTCCATGGTATTCCAATAATGCAATGCCTCTGGCTAACCAGACCATGCTTTGTTGATGTAAGGGCTGGAGCCTGAGGCGATACTCTGACCTGATGTCTGTGTGTGTCTGTGTGTGTTTTACAGACTCTGAGAGGAACAGTCCAGAGGCCGGTGATCAGGTGTGTGAACATCTACACAACTCACTTCAAGTGTTTTATTAAAACAAACTATAGCTATTGTTTCCACTATGATTATTAGATTTTATGAATATCAAAAACTGATACAAACACCATTTTTAAAGAGTTTTACAGAACTGTTATAGTTTAATACATAAAAAACTTGTATAATTCAACATAAATACATTTATATAGCACTTTTTGCAATGTATATGACAAAGAAAATATAAAACAGAAAACAGAAATTCGATATAATACACTTTAATGTGACACTGTTAAATCACTGTTAAGAAAAAATGCGGCATGAAGTTAAAACAACTTAGTTTTGCAAGTTAATTCAACCTACTTTTTTTGGCTTGTGAAAAGTGGACATAACTTATAAAATCAAGTTGAAATGGTTTATCTTAACTTTTTAAGTTAAAGTAACATAAAAATATATGTTGTATATGTTAAAAGGATTAGTGGTGCAATGTTCTGTGTATAAACCAAAACAATCATTTTTGTAAGCACATACAAATATTATGAATTATGTTCAGCCTGGAGTCGGTAAGTTGTCTACAGAATGCATTTATTTAAACTTTAAATGCGTTTCTTATGTCTTAAGAGAACTAATATTTCATTAGTGCATGCACTGTAAAAAATATGAAACATTTTTGTCAAATCAACATATATTTTTTGTTACTTTATTTAAAAATATATATATTATGTTGAAATGACTTGCAAAACCAAGTTGTTTTAACATCAGCCTGCGTTTTCAGTTTGATTTTAATCCTGTTTTAGCATCTGTTGACAAATAAAATGTCAAGACAAAGCAACATACACTGTTAAAAAATTCTGTAGAAATTACAATGTTATTGCAGCTAGGTTGCCGGTAATTTACCGTAGATTTTAATTTATGTTATTTACTGGCAAGAGTTTGTTCAAAGTTGAATAAATTTTAAATATTAACAAGTCTTTATCTTTACAGAATAAAACTATACAATAACAGCCTCATGCAAAGCATTCTGGGAACCAGAAATCATCATCAACCTTTTTCAGTTTTTTGCTTCAGCTTTTGTTTCCCAGAATGTTTTGCTTGATGATGTTTTTTTAGTTTTACTCTGTAAAGACAAAGACTTGTAAAAGTTTAATGTTCATTTAACTTCGAACAAAATGCAGTAAATAACATAAATTAAATCTACCGTAAGTTACCGGCAACCCAGCTGCAATTTCTACGGATTTTTTTTTTTACAGTGCTATGCTTTATTTTATCATTTTGTAATTGAAAAGCTCAGATGCAAACCCCTCTAAGTGTGTTTTCTTGTAAATAAGCATTTTTATCAGACTCTTTATGGATTTCTTAATGGATTTTGCAAAGAAACCGGTATTTCTGAATGGCCTGAGAGTGGGATTAAGCGGATTTGAAACGAAATTATATGATAAACATATAATACGTGCCGAGAGCATTGGGTTAATAATATATCATTATCTTGTTTTCGACAAAGGTGGTGTTTAGCAGCTTTTGCATTTGTGCTCCTCGATTGTTAATGAAGTATTAGAATAGCTTTTTACTAATAAGGAAGATTAGAGAACGGCACTTGATATACATTCTGAGTCACTAAAGACCCAAATATGTAATAATGATTGGTGATAATGACATTCATGCATTTAAAGGTAGGGTCCATAATCTCTAAAAGCCAATGTTGACATTTGAAATCACCTAAACAAACACGCCCCTACCCCAATAGAATCTGGACCTTCTTTTGATAGACCTGCCCCACACATACACAACCCAGGCAACGATGTTATTTAGTAGCACGCCCCTTTTTGCTGATTGGCTACAAGTGTGTTTTGGTAGTCGGCCCGACTCTCTTTACCAAAGCGGTTTTTCAGATATCGTGCACTTCGCCTTTAGGGGTTTAACTTCCTAAACCACCCCATAGAGATATTTTAAATATGACATTTTGACACCTGTACATAATAGGTTCATTGTATTATACATTTTCTTAAGATGACATAGTAATTATAGACACCTAATAAAAAGTAAGACTGTAATTAGCACAGATACAACAGTACAGCCCTGAGACAAGTAAGGAATGGTGTGTAGGCAGATGGTTTACTGTAAAACTTTTTGCTGAGTTATGTAGCTGTTTGCCGGTAACTTGCTGTAGATTAAAATGTATGTTATTTACTGGAAACAGTTTGTTCAAAGTTAAATGAACATTAAAGGAAAACACCACTGTTTTTCAATATTTTACTATGTTTTACCTCAACTTAGATCAATTAAAACATACCTATCTTTATTCAATGCGTCCACTTTTAATCTTTGTAGAGAGCTTCAGGGGCGTCAGTTTGTGTTGAAAAGTGGTGGGGACAAAAGATCAGATGAAAAAACATTACAGCAGAATGTTTTAAAAAATGTTGAATAACGGCGCATCAAAAATGTGTAGGCCGGTCAACAACACAAAAATACTCAGCATAAAACCCTCAACAATGTCGACTGCACATGTAACAGTCCCTGCAACACCAGCTCAACCGAACAGTGCCAAAGCACCATACTGTAGAAAACAGCAGCACGTTAAGTCAATGATTACAATAAAATTCATTAAGAAAACACACAAAAGCACACAACGCAACATATGTGACCCTGGACCACAAAACCAGTCGTACACTGCAAAAAATGACTTTCAAGAAAAATTTTCTTAGTATTTTTGTGTTGTTTTCAGTAAAAATATCTAAAAATTCTTAAATTAAGATGCTTTTTCTTGATGAGCAAAATGACCTAAGAAAATAAGTCTAGTGTTTAGACTAAAAATACCAAATTTAAGTGATTTTGTGCCTAAAACAAGCAAAAAATCTGCCAATGGGGAGAGCAAAAAAATCTTGAAAAGTTTTCTTAAACACTAAATTCAAGAAAATTTCAGGAAAAAAATGCTTACCCCATGCAGATTTTTTGCTCGTTTTATGCACAAAATCACTTAAATTTGATATTTTTGGTCTAAAAACTAGACTTTTTTTCTCATCAAGAAATATCATCTTAATTTAAGAATTTTTTTATATTTTTACTAAAAACAAGACAAAATGCTAAGAATTTCTGCCAATGGGGTGAGAAATGTTTGCTTAAGTTAAGTGTTTAAGAAAAAAGAAATCTTATTTTGTGATTTTTTTCTTACCCCATTGGCAGATATTTTTGCTTGTTTTAATCAAAAATTTACTTAAATTGTATATTTTTTTGTCTAATAACTAGACTTATTTTCTTAGGTCATTTTGCTCATCAAGAAATAGCATCTTAATTTAAGAATTTTTAGATATTTCTACTAAAAACAAGAAAAAAGTACTAAGTAAGAAAGTCATTTTTGCAGTGTAAGTCGCACAGGTATTGTCTGATATTTCAGAACATTTTAACCAAATGCTTTCAAAAAGTGGTGGGGACATGTCCCCTGCATCCCAAGTGTAAATGACACCTTTGGAGAGCTTCTTGGATGTGTTAGCATTTAGCCTATCCCGATTCATTGCTTTGGCTCCAAAAAATTTTTTATTTTGTGCCACCATACTTACTCGTGTAACTACTCATTTAACAGTCTTTAAATAGGGAAAACATGGAAGTATTTGGTGCCTTCTAAATTCATCCCTGTTTGGATCCTAAGGAATGAATGGGGCTAGGCTAAATGCTAATACATTCACGATGCGCTGTACAAAGAAGAAGTGCACGAATTGAAAAAGATAGGTATGTATTAATTTGTCTAAGTTGAGGTGAGAACATAATAAAATATTGATAAACGGTGGTGTCTTCCTTTAAACATTAACAAGTGACCTACTACTTCCGGCCAGATCCCAAAGTGTTACTTTAATGCAATCCTGTGAGCCCCCAAGAGAGGAGTTATCTAACGAATAAGAAGACGGAGGAGCGTTGTTTTATTCAAAAATTCTTTAGAATTTTTTTACAATGTTATTATCGCAAAAATAAGCCAGACAGTGTGATAAGGATTATTATTTTGCGATAACAACCGTCTGTCTGTAAATTTTCACGCTTATTATGTGTCTGTTTACCTCGTAAGTAATGTAAGGAGCATTTAATATTTATTAAATATTTTATTTTACTAATTTTTAGCGAATGCCGACCTTCCATGAGAAAAACCCATTTACTTTTGGTTTTAAGATAAGACGCTCAAATGTCACAAACACATTATTTGGTTTAATCATATATATATATTTCAGGCGATTGTATCTCGGAATAACATACCTTGGAATGTCGCGACGGCCAATCAGAATCAAGCATTTTGAAGAGCCGTGTGATAATCACAGATAACACATTCATTTGTACTAATGTTTATTGCTGTCTGTTTAAGCTGTTCTTTTGTCTGTCCTATTTAGACCCAGCCTATGAAAACAAGCCCTTTCTGCCTGTCTCCTGCTCCCAGCAACACAAAGGTGTGTTACCTAACGCTTACCCTTTATCTCCGTTTACTAACACGAATGTCCTCAGGTGATCTGCGTTGAGATGGTAATATGCAAATGAGTTTCTTTAGTACTTCAGCATTCCTAACTAGATGTTAGACACAATACATGAGATAGATAAAGAGACAGACAGAAAGAAAGAGACAGACAGAAAGAGAGAGAGAGAGAGAGAGAGAGAGAGAGAGAGAGAGAGAGAGAGAGAGAGTTGACACGTGTATGGTAAATAAGAAAGGGAGGGATTGATAAAGGAGAGTGGGAATGCTGCATTAGTTCAGACACTTCTGTTACTGGATTTATACTAACTGCTTAACCAGTGTACTCCTGCTCTTCATCTAAAGCTGTAAGTAAGCTACTAGTGAAAGTTAATTTATGGTTATACACTTTGTGTGTTAGTTTATTAGATTCATTTGGATTTAATTTGTTATACAGTAGCCTAGATGGTTACTATACATATTTATCAATGTGTTAATTTATTTAATAATAATATTTATTATTATCATATATCTTTATTGGGTTAAAGTTGTGTGGTTTTATGTTGTTTGTGTGTATACTGTACTGTGTGTATATGTATGTGTGTGTTTGGGTTAAAGCAAACTCAGCAGGTTTGAGTATTCATATGCATAAATGTGTGTTTGTATTTAATAGGTGAGCTCTGAGGATCAGTGTGTTTTTTATTGTGTGTGTTTGTGTATGTGTTTTATGTTTAAAGCAGAGACTTTTTGTATATGTTTTTGTATATTTATGTGTTTATATTTGTGTGTGTTTAGGTTAAAGCAGAAGAATCTGTTGAGATGACCAGTGTTCATGGTCCTCCACCTCCACAAGCTCAGCCTACTCTACAACACACACAACTCATGCTGGCTGGCAGTCAACTCGCAGGGGTATGTGATTACACAAGCACACGTACACAAACAAGCACGTGCAAACACAAACGCACGTGCACAACACACACACACACATATATATAAGGACCTCACATAACATGTTTTTATGTGGAAAACACCAAAGTAGATATTTTAAATATTTTTAAATTGTTGCGATAGAAAGAAGAAACGTATACAAATATTTAAAGGACCGATGTGTAGATTTTTTGTGGCATCTAGTGGTGAGACTGTGAATTGCAACCAATCACCCATCCCTTTCAAAACGCATAGAAACAATCATGTCATCGTCTGAGACAACGAAGTGAAAAACGCGCTCTATAGACAAGTTTGGACTACTTCAAAACATGGCTGCGCAAAATGGGACTTCTATCTAAGGGTCCTTGTGGTTTATGTAAATAAAACGACTAATTCTAAGGTAATAAAAATAATACAGTTCATTATGTAAGGTCTTTATACACCATTGATAATATAGTTATGTATATTATATTGCATATCCGTCAAGAGATCCTTCTTAAAGGGATAGTTTACCCAAAAATGATTCATCATTTACTCACTCTCATGTTGTTACAAACCTATATAAATTTCATTGTGAAATTGATGAACACAAAGGAAGATATTTTGAGATATGTTGGTAATCAAACCGTTTGTGGACCCCATTCACTTCCATAGTAGGAAAAACGAATACTATTGAAGAAAAAGGGGTCCACGAATTGTTTGATTATGGACATTTCTCAAAATATCTTTCTTTGTGTTTATCAGAACAAAGAAATTTATACAGGTTCGTAACAACATGAGGGCGAGTAAATGATGACAGGCTTTACATTTTTTGGTGAACTGTCCCTTTATCACAGGTTACACATTGCACCTTTAATAATGCCTGATCTACAATTGTATTAAACAGTTTATTTATTAATATAAAATAACTTCTCATGGCAATTCATACGTATTTTACAAGGTGTCTACTTCGTATTTATTTATACGACCAAATTTGTGCATTTTTGTACAAATTGCTTTTGCCCCTGTGACATTGGGGAAGGGGCAGGGTTTTTATTGTTTTTTTTCTGTAATGTTTTTGTACGATTAACTTTGTGTGTATTCATACGCATTAATTTACAATCACTTTTGCTATGCAGCGTACCGATTGCAATCATTATTGATTTTCAGAGTTCATACATTGCAAAAAAAGATTTTCAAGAAAAAAAAATTTTTTCTAAAAATTCTTAAATTAAGAAGCCTTTTCTTGATGAGCAAAATGACCCAAGAAAATAAGTGTTTTATAAAAAATAAAAAATCAAACAAGCAAAAAAATCTGCTGATGGGGTAGGCAAATTTTTCTTGAATTTGTTTTCAGAAAAATGTTCAAGATTTTTTTGCTTACCCCACTGGCAGATTTTTTTCCCCTGTTTTATGGACAAAAACACTTAAATTTTATATTTTTGGTAACTTATTTTCTTGGGTCGTTTTGCTAATCAAGAAAAAAGCATCTTAATTTAAGAATTTTTAGATATTTTTAATGAAAACAAAACAAAAATACTGTTAATAATAAGATTTTTTTTCTTGAAAATAATTTTTTGTAGTGTATAATGCAGGGGTTTCCAATTTTTCTCTTTTTGTAAACTAAATTGTAGGAATTATTTAATTCAACAAAATCCTTTCTTTTATTATGTAATATTTCAACTGAAAGCTTTCACTGTTTTAAAAACACAACATGATCTCATGGAAAGTCGTGTTATTGTCACGAAAATTTTTATGGCACGAAATTCAGCTTTTTTCATATAATTCATATAATATACATAACTATAATGTCTTTTTCGTGTCACTCACACAAATTTCTATAAATAGTTTTCATGTCCCTGGCACGACTTTCTTTTTCGTTTCATTTTATGTATTGTTTTCCGTTTTAAAACTATTCGTACCTTGAGTTGGGGTTAGGGTTGGGATTTGGGTTAGGATGTCAAAAAATTTAACAGAAAGTGATTCTAACCCCAAGCTCAAGCGACAATGGTAAGAAAATTGAAGAAAAAAACAATACATAAAATTACACGAAAGTCGTGCAACGGACACGAAAAACTATTTATAGAAAATCGCACTAGTGACACGAAAAGACATTCATGCTCAAGGCACGAAAAATCTGAATTTCGTGCCATGGACACAAATAAATTAATAAAATTTTCCGTGTGATCAGTCTTGAAAAACAACATGACACATGGATACACTGATGTCTCTCTTGCTCTCTCTCTCTCTCTCTCTTTCTCTCTCTCTCTCTCTCTCTCTCTCTCTCTCTCTCTCTCTTTCACCCTGTGCTTCTGGTAACTGCTTTTGGTTAATGTGTGTCCTGTAATTTCACTATGCTTTACCATAGGATCTTTAGAAACTACCCTGCATGCTTGGGATCTCCTGAAACAATGCTTTTAGCTTCTTTTGCTGCTTGGTGACGCTGTTCTCTATCTTTTCTCTCCATTTTTCCCTCCTCATCTTGCTCTCCTCAGCTGGCCGCTCTGCTCCCTGCACAGCAGCAGCTGTTGTTGCAGCAGGCTCAAGCGCAGCTGTTAGCTGCGGCCGTGCAACAGTCCAACGCAGCGCATGCCGCCCACGCAGCTGCAGCAGCCAATCATCAGCAGCAGCAGACGCAACAGCAGCAGGCCAATCAGGCAGCAGCACATGCCCAGAGTCAAGCCAAAGCCGAGCAAGCTCCGCCTCAACTAGCTTTATCGCAGCCTATCCAACTCACTGCCCAGGTACAGCTGCAAATCCCAGTTTTTTTAAAAAAAGTGTATTTTTGATTGGAGGCTCGAACCGCCTTACAGCGAATCAGCTGCTAGTAGGGTATAAATAAAGCCTATGAGAGAAATGTGCAATGTATTAGGGATTGTTTGTAGTGGGGTGCAGTTATAGTTTTTGGATGGTTGTAAGTTATTTAAAGGGCAATTAAGGGTTATTTAGTCTTTTCTTGTAGCTTAAGGGATAGAGCATTGTGTTGGTATTGTGTTAGAGTAAACGTCATAGGTTTGATTCCTACTTATATTAATTCAATATAGTTTAAATTCACTGTATAAAGGGTTATTTACCATAAGGTTAACATTTTTATATGAGCCTTTATCCACTACAGAGAAACTAGCGCTTAAAATTTTTTTTGTGGAATCAGTTAGGCAGACAAAGAGCCTTTCAGGAACTTAAGTCGAAGTCGTTTTGGATAAAAGCATCTTCCGCATATCCAATGTAAAGGAAGAAATTCCCCCCTCATTTTTGTTCTGTGTTTCTTCTTTTCATCTTCATAACTGTCTGGTTTTCTCTCTGAAGGACATTCAGCAGTTGTTGCAGTTACAGCAGTTGGTTCTGATGCCTGGTCATCATCTACAGTCACATCAGTTCCTTCTGCCTCAGGCTCAGCAGGGCCAGCAGGGTAACACATGACCCTTTATAATTTAATTATCATATGATGAACAATCTACACCGTGAGTTTTTAACAGGGGGTCTGGGGACCCTTGGGGGTCCGTGGTAGTATTACGGGGGTCCTCCAAATATTGTTTGAATGCAAAAAAATGTTTTGGGAAAAATGAAATTGCATTAATGGGCTAGTAATTAAAACTTAAAATGAAGAGCATAACATTGGCTCAATAAAATCTATGTTAAGTTAAAGTGACATTTTTTATTTTAATATCTTCGTAACACAACCATCATAACAAAATATGTGTTATAAACAGTGGCGGCTGGTGACTTCTTTTTTGTGGGCGCTCGATGCCAAGTTCATCACAACATGTATGTAGCCCGTAATTTTAAAATATGTGTTCGGCGTCTCGAGAGATCCTATCTGCTTCACGTGTCTTGTCAAAATAAGTGCCTGCTGCAGATGCGTCTAAAGGGTTTATGATAAAAGAGACGCTCGTGTTTGCCAGTAACTTGCATAATCTCATGCGTAATCAGAGTTTACTGTTAAGGGAGTGTCTTGTGTGTATTTTGTGAGCGTGAGCGTCTCTTTTATCATAAACGGTTTTGACGGGTGTGCAGCAGGCACTTATTTTGACAAAACACGTGATGCACATGGTTCACATGATGCAACAAACACATATTTTGAAAACACAAGCAACACACATGACACTCATATTATATTTGCACCCCTCAGATGAGCAGTCATGAGCCGCCACTGGTAATAAATAATAATAATAAATATAGTCTTACTCTTAATATGACATGTACTAGGGGTCCCTGCTCCTTCTTTTAAAATATGCAGCATAAAGTTAAAACAACTACTTCAATATTTGAAGTTTAAGCTTGTGATAAGTTGGCAAAACAAGTTGAAATTGTTTAACTTAATTTGTTAAATTAATGTAACATAAAATATATGTTGATTTGACACAAATGGTGCATATTTTTACAAAATTCTTGGCCTAAAAAGTTTAAAGGCCTTTTATCTACATTGTTATGTAAAATTTGTTTAATGAGTTTCTAAGTCATATCTATGCATTTACCCTTATACATACACATACAGTATATATGTAAGGAATAATTGAAGAAGGGCCATTGCATATATATATATATATATATATATATGTATGTATGTATATGTATATATATATATATATATATATATATATATATATATGTATGTATGTATGTATGTATGTATGTATGTATGTATGTATGTATGTATGTATGTATGTATATATATATATATATATATATATATATATATATATATATATATATATATATATATATGTATATATGTATGTATATATATATGTATGTATATATATATATATATATATATATATATATATATATATATATATATATATATATATATATATATATATATATATATATATATATAATATAATAAGTAAATAAATAAATATATTTATATTACATTAATTCATTTATATTTCTGCCTTTCTCTTTCTCTTCATCTCTCTTTTTCCCTGGCTTACTCTCAGGTTTGCTTTCGACACAAAATCTGATTTCACTACCTCAGCAGAACCCAGGGAGTCTGTTGACCCCCCCACCCAGGCTGGGGCTCCAAGCACAGGTAAATTAATAGGAAACACTCCATCTTATTGTCAGAAACACTTAATATATGATTAACAACAATCATGAATTCAAAACATTTTGAATGGAACAGATTGACATACTGTATGAGGAGCTCAGGATGCAAAAGGTGCTAAACGGCCCCTCCATCAAAAATGAGAGAATGAAATTAAACAAATGCTCTTGACTTTCGCTTCAAATCCGCTCTATGCCAGCCTCAGGCCATTTAGAAATACCATTGGTAAAAAAGAGTCTGATAAAAAATGCTCATTTACAAGAAAACGTCAGACGCACTTAGAGGGTTTTGCATCTGAGCTCCTTAAATGTTACCAACTGAGCGTTTACAATAATACTGAATATTTGCATACTGTGGATAGTATGTATAGTGTACCTTAGTGTAATTGTATTTAATTTGAACATAGAAATGTAAGTAAGATTCTTAGTTTTACCAGAAATAATTTACTGACAATGAGGGCCTGGTAGGAATCAGAGGGCATGTAAAAGAATCTTAATGAAGAATTAAATGGAAAACTTCTTGAAATATGTTTGTAATGGAAGTGTGGTCTCAAACTACACACGTGTTTGAGAAAGTAGTTTGTTTTCCCAATTTGTGCTGTAGCATCATCTTGACGACAGACTGTGGTCATTTCAGAGGGAGAAGAGCGTGGAGAGCGTTGTAAGCCCCAAACCTTCCTCAGCCCCTCCCCTGACATCCGTTTCCACGGGGACGCCACATGCCGAGGAGCCCAGCGATTTAGAGGAGCTCGAACAGTTTGCACGAACTTTCAAACAGAGGCGAATTAAACTGGGGTTCACACAGGTGCGTTTGCCTACGTTTGATTTTTTGTAACGAAATATATACTTAAAGGGGTAGTTCACCCAAAAATGCCATCATTTACTCACCCTCGTGTTGTTACAAACCTGTATAAATTTCTTTCTTTGGCTCAACACAAAGGAAGATATTTTAAGAAATGTTTTTATGAAACCATTGACTTCCATAGTATTTTTCTTTCCTACTATGGAAGCCAATGTGATTACAAATATCTGTGTTCAGCAAAACAAAGAAATTTATACTGGTTTGGATCAACTTAAAAATGAGTAAATGATAACAGAATTTTTTTGGGTGAACTATCCCTTTAAAATATATTTATTGATAAATAAAAAGAAAAGATAAATCTTTTTTTCGAAACCAACTATGGTAAGTCCACAATAAAGTTGTATACATTAGCATTAGTTAAAGCAATATGTGAAGAGTTTATTTATATACTAAAATGAGAGTAAAAATATCAAAAAATTCTTAAAAAAAGATATATTTTCTTGATGAGCAAAATGACCTAGAAAAATAAGTCTAGTTTTTAGACAAAAATATACAATTTAAGTAAATTAGTGCTTTAAACAAGCAAAAAAGAACCTGCCAATGGAATAAGAAAAAAAATTGAAATAAGTTTATTTTTTCATAAACACTTAAATAACAATTCAAGAAAATCTTTCTTATTCCATTGGCAGATTTTTTTAGATCATCAAGAAAAGACATCCTTATTTAAGAATTTTTTGATACTTGTACTGAAAACAAGACAAAAATACAAATTAAGAAAGTCATATTTTGCAGTGCACTGCACACTGCAAAAAAAAATGATTTTCAAGAAAAAAAATCTTAGTATTTTTGTCTTGTTTTCAGTAAAAATATCAAAAAAATCTTAAATTAAGATGCAAAACGACCCAAGAAAATAAGTCTAGTTTTAGACCAAAAATATCAAATTTAAGTGATTTTGTGCATTAAACTAGCAAACCAATGGGATAAGTTAATTTTTCTTTAATTTTTTTTGAATTTAGTGTTTATTTAGTAAAAATATTTTTACTTACCCCATTGGAAGATTTTTTTTTGTTTTATGCACAAAATCACTTAAATTTGATATTTTGGGTCTGAAAACTAGACTTATTTTCTTGCTCATCAAGAAAAAGCATCTTAATTTAAAAAAATTAGATATTTTTACTGAAAACAAGACGACAATACTAAGAATTTTTTCTTGAAAATCATTTTTTGCAGTGTAAGCAGAATTTTGGCACAATGTTGTCCAAATTATTAGATGAAATGCATGCTACAGTAACTGTGATTCATTTCTTCATGTAGGGAGATGTCGGGATGGCCATGGGCAAACTGTACGGCAATGATTTCAGTCAGACCACCATCTCACGCTTCGAGGCTCTCAACCTGAGCTTCAAGAACATGTGTAAACTCAAACCACTGCTGGAGAAATGGCTGAGCGATGCAGGTGTGTGTTTGTGCATCTGTGACCTGTTTCCTATCACTAATTCACAGTCATATTCTTCATGAATAATGTTAGATGTGTATTTGACAGAAACAATGGCGATCGACAACATGCTGCCTAGTCCCAGTTCACTGTCGTCACCTCTGTTGGGCTTTGAAGGTTTGCCCGGACGTCGCCGGAAGAAACGCACCAGCATCGAGACCAACGTCCGCATAGCCCTGGAGCGCAACTTTATCTCGGTTAGACACACATATGGCCGTACTGTTTTACAGAAAATCACTTATTTATTTTGGTTATTATGATTATTATTTCACACAGCATATAGTTTGACTTTAGGATTGACCTCTCTTTTGCTGCATCGTGATAAAAATATATTGCTCATGTTTTTTGAAAATGCTGATGCAATTTTTTCTCACTCTCTCTGGAGAAACGCAGGTCTACTCATTTATTGCAATACATAGTATAAGAATTGTTACCATAATAAACAACACATTTTCTGGTTCCTCTAAAAATCGTTCAGTCAGCTTGACCACGTGTATTTGGCATGTCTCATGTCACCCCCGCAGAACCAGAAGCCTACCTCTGAAGAAATCCTGCTGATGGCCGAGCAGCTCAACATGGAGAAAGAGGTCATCCGCGTCTGGTTCTGTAACCGGCGGCAGAAAGAGAAACGTATTAACCCGTCCAGCGCCACTCCCCCCCTGCCCAGCCATCCTCCGGCACAGACGCACAAAAATCCCTGCTACAGCCCGCACATGGTACACCAGCTTACATCATTTACTGTTGATTTAGCCCCAAGTCATTTCGGTTGACGGCTGGCACTGAAATCATGTTTGGATGAAGCACTGTTGAGAATGGGTGCTCGATTTAGTTTACAGAAAACATGTCTGGTCATGATGGGTTATGAAATGTAAAAAAAAGGTTTTATTGAACAATACTTTTAAAAACGCATATAAACTACAGTGACATGATTCATACAGTTGTTTTTTTTGTTAATTGCCAGTTCTGCTTTAGAAATATGGTTACGTTATTTAAGCATTTTTGCTGCCTTGAATATTTAAGTTTAATCAAATTGGAATAACAACTTACTATTTAAAATTTTGACTTATTTTGACATATTTTAACTTCTTTAAATAATCAAATTAAAATGTCAAATATTAAGTTCGAATTATTTGCATAGCCAGTTTGATTAAACTCTACAGTGATTCCTTTCATTTTTCATAACTAAGGATTTAGTAATATGCCACTCCAGTGGCGGCCGGTGACTTCTTTTTCGAGGTCACATGATGTGAAACTCGTCACAACATGTATTTAGCCCATCATGTCAAAATATATGTTTGGTGCATCATGTGAACCATGTGCATCATGCATCTTGTCAAAATAACTGCCTGCTGCAGACGCATCTAAAGGGTTTTTGATAAAAGTAACCCTCGCATTTGCCAGATACTCGCATAATCTCATGCGTAATCAGAGTTTAGTGTTAAGGGAGTGTCTTGCGAGTATTTTATGAACGTGAGCGTCTCTTTTATCATAAACCCTTTCGATGCTTGTGCAGCAGGTACGTATTTTGACAAGACGCATGGTGCACATGATGCAACAAATACATATTTTGAAATGACGAGCAACACACACATGACACTCCGAACACATATTTTGAATTTGTGCCCCTCAGAAGAAAAGTCACTGGCCGCCACTGTGCCAATCTCACTATTAGTCACAACCCAGCAACACTGCAAAAAATTATTTTCAAGAAAAAATGTTCTTAGTATTTTTGTCTTGTTTTAGTAAAAATATCTAAAACATTTTTAATTAAGATGCTTTTTTCTTGATGAGCAAAACGACCCAAGAAAATATGTCTAGTTTTTAGACCAAAAATATCAAATTTAAGTAATTTTGTGCATAAAACAACCAAAAAAATCTTCCAATGGGGTACGCAAATTTTTCTTGAATTTAGTAAGATTTTTTTGCTTACCCCATTGGCAGATTATTATTATTTTTTGCTTGTTTTATTCACAAAATCACTTAAATTTGATATTTTTGGTCTAAAAACTAGACTTAATTTCTTGGGTCATTTTGCTCATCAAGAAAAAGCATCGTAATTTAAGAATTTTTAGATATTTTTACTGAAAACAAAACAAAAATACTAAGAAATTTTTTTCTTGAAAATCTTTTTTGCAGTGACGCAATTGCCATCATTTTTATCGTCTATGTTAATTAACTATAGACACGATATAGTCTGACAATTAGTAACCAGTAAAGTATTTTTGTTAAAATAACTTCATGCCATCATAGAAGCAAAGTCAACAGCAAAAAAACATTACATTTAAATGAATGTGTGCTTAAAACAAGCAAAACAAATATATGCCAAAGGTGTAAGCTAATTTTTCTTGATTTTTTCTTGTATTAAGTGCTTAAGAAAAAATATTTTTTTGGTTATTTTAAGCAAAAATGTTGAAAATACAGAAATGTAGAAATTACAGTATTACTGTCAGGTGTTTGCCAGTAACTTACTGTAAAGTTAAATGTATGTTATTTATTCTTTACAGAAGAAAACTATCAAATAAAAGCCTCATGCAAAGCAATCTGGGAACCAAAATCTTAAGGAAAAAACCAAAAGGTTGATAACGATTTCTGGTTCCCAGAATGCTTTGCATGAGGCTGTTTTTTAATAGTTTGAATAAGCTGTTGCGAGTAAATAACATAAATCTATAGTAAGTTACTGGCAAACCGTTGCATAACTACAGCAATTTTATTCTGTGTAGATTTACTTTCTTAGGTCATTTTGCACATCAAAGAAAATACATCTTAATAAAAAAATATATATATTATACTGAAAACAAGACGAAAGTCATTTTTGCAGTGTAGATGTCTATTAAATTTTCCCTGACTGATCAAATTTTGCCTTGTTTTAGCCTAGACGTCTGGACTGTGTTTAGACGGCTATTAGACATCTGTTAAACACAAAATTGCTTGCTGGGAAGTATCCTAAGAAAGTTGGCTTGATTTTCGTTTATTATTCGTACAGACCGTATCTGATCTGCTTGTGTGAGCTGTTGTGTAAACAGGATGATTCAGTAGTCACACCTGTAGTAAATAAACCTGTCCATTCCAAACCCAACAAAATTGTCACTTTTATTTTGCATTATGCAGTTTTCTTAAAAACTAGATTTAATTAATTATTTTCTCTTTTAGATGTCCAGTCAGGGAATAGCCCAGGCTACCACCAGCCTCAGCACAACAGGTAAGAGTCCTCTGAGAAGTGTTGTACCAGATTGTACTTTATGGTCTTTTATTTGTGGTTGACTCTTGACTTTTTATCAATATATAACAGTCAGTCCCACACCATCCGTGGCCTGCACTCTTAACACCATTGGACATGCAGTAATGAGCTCCGCCCCTTCTTCTGTGACTCCGCCTCCTCTCAGCACACTTAGCCCAACTCCACCCAGTCTCAGCAGCCCTGGTCTGAACACAGGGTAAGGACATGTCTATTAAAACATCATAAATGATTTTAGTCATCAGCACCCAGACAACAGACGACTCTGGGCCGGAGCTGATCCGGTGCAGATCCGGCCCGGAGTCGTCTGCTGTCTAGGCAATATTGTCAGTTTACAGCAGCTGTGATTACTTTGAGAAACACTCCAGCTACTATTTCAGTATCCAGTGTTCAACACAAAATCGAAGACTATAATTACAGGCTATTTTTCTGTCACCAGCTTTTATTTATACCAACGTTCAGTGCTGAAATAATTACCCCTTTACTATTTTGGTATATCTGTGTTGGTACTTTTATGTTCTCTTGCTTTGCCACTGTGAAATAAGCCGCATGCTGTATTTCTTTCGCTTTGGTTTTCTATCTTTTAATTCTTTCCAGCACAATGGCACAGTCCACAATAAGGGCACGGTCGCACTTGAAATGTCACTAAAATGCTTGCTTTTCTCTGCATGTGTGAATGGCGTGTGTCTGTGTGCACGTGTAAATGACACTCAACACGTTACAGGAACACAATGATGGGTGTAAGCACAGGAATGAACCAGGCTCTCATCAGCAGCAATCCTCTGGCCACAATGCAAGGTTTGTCTTAGTGACAGGAAAATGAAAAAAAGAGAGAGCAGAGAAGGGAGAAAAATAATGATTCATCTACTGAAATAATACTAGAGAATAAAACGTAACACTTTACAGTAAGGGTCATTATCATTAATAAATGTATGAATGTATGAGCAGCATTTATTAAGTAAGGGATAACATTAAGCCAGAAAGAATAAATCCTGGCAATGTGATCAGGACCCCAACAGGAACCAAAACCAAAGGAAAACATATGCACTGCAAAAAATTATTTTCAAAAAAAAAAATCTTAGTATTTTTGTCTTGTTTTCAGGAAAAATATATAAAAATTCTTAAATTAAGATGCTTTTCTTGATGAGCAAAACGACCCAAGAAAATAAGTCTAGTTTTTAAACCAAAAACGTGAAACTATCGAGTTTAGTTTTGCGTGCGTACGTGAAACTTTCGCGTGTTCACGTGAAACTTTTGTGTGCTCACCTGAAACTTTAGCGTGCTCACTTGAAACTTTTGCGTGCTCACGTGAAACGTTTGCGTGCTCACGTGAAACTTTTGCATGCGCACGTCAAAATTTTGCTTTCACATGCGCATGTGAAAGTTTCCTGTGAGCATGTGAAACTAAACTTTAAAAAAAAATTCTGAAACTATTGCATGTGCACATGAAACTATCGAGTTTAGTTTTGCGTGCTCACGTGAAACTCACGCGTGCTCCCGTGAAACTTTCGCGTGCTTACGTGAAACTTTCGCGTGCTCACGTAAAACTTTCGCGTGTGGACGTAAAAGTTTTGTACGGAGCCCCTAAGGGGACATGGAGCAAAAATTAAATAAAGTTTAGTTTCATGTGCTCGCGTGAAACTTTCATGTGCTCACGTGAAACTTTCATGTGCTCACGTGAAACTTTCATGTGCAGATTATTATTTTTTTGTTTAGTTTCGCGTGCTCGAGTGAAACTATCGCGTGTTCGCGTGAAACTTTCGCTTTCACGTGCGTGCGCGATAGTTTCAGGTGAGCACGCGATAGTTTCACGTGCTCGCGCGATAGCTTCACGTGAGCACGCGAAACTAAACTTAAAAAAAAAATTCTGCACATGAAAGTTTCACTTGAGCACATGAAACTAAACTATAGATTTTTTTACTCCAATGTCACCTTAGGGGCTCGGTAGTTTTGCTTTCACGTGCGCACGCGAAAGTTTCACATGAGCACGCAAAACTAAACTTTAAAAAAAAATTCTGCACATGAAGGTTTTGCCTGAGCACATGAAAGTTTCACGTGAGCACATGAAACTAAACTTTAGATTTTTTTACTCCAATGTCACCGTAGGGGCTCGGTAGAAAACAATACATAAAATGAACGAAAAAGAAAGTCGTGCCACCGACGCGAGAAACTAGACTTTGTGCTCAAGGCACAAAAAAAAAGAATTTTGTGCCATGGACCCAAATAAATAAATCACATTTTTTGTGACTATAACACGACTTGCCGTGAGATCAGTCTGAACCTGGTAGAAGTGGTTTAATAGGGAATACTGCTAATATGTAAAAAAAAGGATGTAGACAGTTCAGTTATCAATCAAACTTCTAAAAGATAAAAAAAGTATTAATCAAATGAAGGCTTTGACTACTATATGCTATGTAGTTATGTTAGTGGTGAATTTATAGCAGACCAGAGAAATAAAATACTTTCACCACAAATTCATCACATTGCATCTTCATCCTCAGTGCGTACATACATGTGTGTGTGTGTGTGTGTGTGTGTGTGTGTGTGTGTGTGTTTATGTTTATGTATGTGAGAGGAAGTATGTTTGTGAATCTTGTCCTGTCTTCCATAGCGTCTGTCTTCTCATTGTCTTCAAGTCAACGTGAAATCAACCTGATATTTTAATATAAATATTCAAGTCGATGTCTCCTTATACATTAAACGTATTAAATCAGAATGCATACAGTAAAGATGCTCTTGACTTTGACTGTGTAAAAGTCATTTCATGTTGACTTTAAGCAAATTACATCATTCACATCATCATCATCATCACTTAAATGAATTCAGGATGTGTACACGTACTCTGTTTTATTCTGTCCTCTGTATCTCTCTCATAGCCCTAGCTGCCAGTGGTGGTCAGATGCCTCTTTCTGCTCTTGACGGCAGTGGTCAGATGTTTCTGGGTGGAGCCGGAGGTCCAGGAGCTGGACTTCGCCAGTCCCTCTTCCTAAACCGTCCTACTTTGCTGCCTCTGGCGACTGGTGCGGGCATGGGTCTGGTTAACCACCCCAGGGCTTCTCCGTCCCATGGCGGCAGAGGTGCGAGCCCAGACTCGTGCTCCATCTCCCCCTGCTCAAGCCCCGCCTCTTTCTGCTCATTAGGCGATGCTTCGCCGCCACCCCTGGGCGGAGCTATGGCAGAGTGACGCCCACGTCGACCTGCTGCGCTCGAGGGGAGTCGGAGGGGCAGTAGAAACACGAAAAACAAAACTCGCCTTTTCAACCAAAGCCATCTCTCACTTCCCTCCATTGCTCTCCTTTGCTCGCTCTCTCATTAAATCTTTTAATGCCAAAAATACAGATAGATGACGGGAGAAATGAGCAGAAGGGAATGGGGATAAGGAGAGAATAGGACTGTTTAAACCAAAAAATTAATCTATACATGCAGCGGGAGGTGGCTACTACAAGAATGTACATTTATTTCTTTCTGAATGAGAAAAACAACTCACCTACATGAACTGATACAATTGAGGGCAGGGTTAAGAGCCAGAATAAACTTTGTGGTTGAATAAGAAAGCAACAACTACAAAAACATAAAAATAAAAACGGGTGGCGAAGAAAGGAACAAAGCAAGGACATTTTACAAGTGTCACCGGACGGTAGAAGGAGAAACCAAAAAAATAAATACATGGAAGAAGAACGGAGAGACTCACAAAGACAAAAAATGACGAAAATGCCAAAATTGCCAAAAAACCAAAACCAAAAATCGGAGAGAAAAGCTTTACCTAAGACTTTTAAACCTGACTTGTCCAGGATCAGATTAACTCCACACCTAACACCAAAAATGTATTTTTCATCCACCACATATTACTTAATCTTTTTTCTTTTAAAGATTTTGTAAATGTCTTTCTCAATCTACCTCTGCTGTCAGATACTCATTCATTTTTAAATCCATAATCACTCTTGATTAATAAGTATTATTCATTATACATCATTCAGACCAATAACAAAACAGGAGGGAGATTCGAAATACCTCCACTTCCATAGCTTCATACGCATAAACACTGTAAAAACTGTCATTTAAGTTGTCCATCAGTTCAGTACTCATCCATGACTTTGACTCGCTTTCTTGGATATACCAAAGCATTTGTCTGACCTTTCGCGTCAGCCAAAAAGTGCTCAGACGACGAGACCTCAAACGTGTAAAACCACAAGGAGACGAAGAAAACGATACCCCCTTAGCCCCCAAACCCCTGCCCTCCATCTTCTCTGTAAAACACGGGATCAGATCTCCAATAGGACGAGCGAGACCAACGTCAGGCCCGAGGAGCAGAAACTGTGGAGCGCTCGGGTGGGGAAACTTCAACGTGATGGGAGACATGTGATGTCGTCGTTGTCGCTTTTTTATGTTTCCGACACCAAAAATGAAACCAAAACCAATGGACAACTAAACTTTATTCAATTGAAATGAAACCAAATACAAATAGGAGGTGGACATGCAAGCTTGCGATCGCTCTGACTTGGAGATGGGTCCATCGTCTCCTCCCTCCTTTCCGTTAAATCGAGGCTTTAACTCTCGTACCTGGACGGGAGACTAACTATAAACCTCATCGAACTGAACTTCAGTATATATATATGAATATATTGTTTAATTGCTTTTTCTCTTGGTCTGTCTGTTTATGCTGTATGACCTTGTCTCATTCCTTTATATTTTTGGGATAATGGGGTAACGTATTGCCTATTTTCATATTTCGTGTGTTTCGTCATTTTGAACTTATCGTGCTGGGGCGTTTCCCTCATCAGGCGGTTTGAAACGATACTGTGAAAATGTAGCTTCCAGGTTTTGCTTCGATTGAGAATGTGATAAAACGATAAGCCAAAACTGAAAAGAAAATACCAAAAGCGAGATGTTTTTTGACACACAAGACGAACCAAATAGCAACCCAGCCGATGCACAACGTGTGGAGAAAGACTATTGTATTGGTGCTAGGGAACAAAAAGTAAAAGATTTGCGTGTGAATGTTACTTAAAGTGTGTGTGTGCGTGTGAACGTGGAAGCTCATGTCCAGCATGAAAACCAAACCGATAAATGATCAGTAAGCCAACGTGACATTCGTTCAGCGTGTCAGCTTTGACCGCCGTGTCCTACGAATGAATATTAAGTAACACCAATGAGAAATGTAGTGCGGGGTGTTGGGGTGGGACGGGGTTTAAAATCAACTGAAATTCTTGAGTTGACTTCTAGAGGGAATGTACCTGTTAGTGCTTTGATAGATTTTGTAGGAAAAAATCTATGTTCAACTGCTTATTATTGCTAATGTAAAAAAAAGGCTGTGATAAAAAATAGTCCTTATGATAATGATGACTTGATTTTAGACCAAAAGCTTTAAACTGTCTCTCTTTGAATTTTTTTCCCTCAAAAATTGTGTATTTATTGTGCGAGGGGAGGGTGTGTCGATGGTTTATATGTTGCCGACTCTTCATCTTATTTATTGGCTTATTTATGTATTTATAACGTTTTAATTTATCGATTTTAAATTCGTAAAACCAAACTGGGGAAATGTGGGGTCATTTTAAACACAAACCATCAGTGTCATTATTTAGATAGTTTACAAAGAATCAAAAAGATAAAACGACATCTTTTACTGTATTTTCCGTCGTGTATAGCCCACACAGAAAACCTTGAATGCCCATCATTTATCCCTTGGGCAGATCGTGATGTCCAACTCTTTATTTCTTTGCTTGTTTCATTTTAGATGCATATTTTTTTTTATTTCGTGGTTTGAGTTGGATGAGGGAAAAAGAGCGAGAGAGATACGCTTCTGCATATACCTCATGTCTGATTAGAAATGCCAAATAGATGGGAAAAAAGCTTTAAGAATTTGAAATAGGAGAGCAGAGGAGATGTAGCTCAGGAGAGGGTCTTATAAGAGTCTTTTGCGTGAGTATAAGGGTTCACAGAAATTCCCCACGTTATCTTTTCCAAATCCAGTCTGAGTTTATGGCCCAGCTTGATATTCAATTACGTGTCCGCCTTTGAAGAACAGTCGACTTGGTTTTATTTTTTATTAGTGTGCATTGCTCATGTGCATATTGCTTTTTTGTATAGCTATATCTTTGTGTGTGAGGGCCCTGATTCAAACCAAAGTTAAACTTCTACTGTTGGACCTCTCGCATATAGACACATTTCAATGCATGGACATTTTTGTAGACATGCAAGACATAAAATTGCATAGCGGGAATGTCCTGGACAGCAACCGACATTGTTAAGTGCAGTATGCTGTTATACATTGTACAACATTGGCCATAAATTTACGTTTAATGCATATTTACATTATTAGTACTTCAAAGCCTTGTTGGTTGAAAAAAATATCAAATGCAACGTATTAGTTATTGGTTTTATTATTGTATGCATTATCATTCATTTGTTCGCCTCCAACCAATACAGCTTAAATCCAAAGGTAAATGATTAGGTCAGCAAAGAAAGATTTCAATGCCAAAACCTCAAGAGTTGAAACCAAAGAGATCCACCGTAACTTTTACAGTACACGTTGTTGTCGAGAGACATGCAGATCCTTTTTTTTTTCAGAAAATGTACCATTTATCTTTTTTTACATTCAACGTTGTTGTTGATGATGATGATGAAGATGATAATTTCATGATGAAGGTCACTTTTGACTCTGTAACTTTTCCTCTCTGTGTTTGTGTCTCACTCTTACCTCAGAAGCTCTTCGTGGGATTTGTAATCCGTTTTGGATCTGAATCTGGATTCTGTTCAGAACTGTTGAACTGTCTCTTACTCATCGCTCTCTGTGTGCCTGTTGTATGGGGTGGGAACGGGGTGGGGAAAGAAGGGAGGGGGCAAACAGCCAATAAGTGTTAGGATTAAAGTGCAACTTTAGACCAAAATTGTGTGTCCGTCTGATTCTGTTTTCTCATTTACCTTCGAAAGCTGGAAATTGCTGATTTGCTAACTGTTTCTAATAGAGAGCAAATGAAACTAAACACAAGGAGCAATGCAATAATCTTTTGAGATTAAATAAAGTTAGCTATATGACATATGAAAGGAAACACCAGTTACGCAATGGAAATTCAAGTCCTTTGGAGTATACACGTGTTTAGTAAAAGAATGTAAAGCATTTTCAAATTCCAAACTTTATACACTAACAAACTGACAACTACTGAAGCTTGAATTGCTTGCTTAAAAGCTGGTTATGATATGTTTTGAAGAGCCGGTCAAGCACCACTTTCTCATATTTACACATAGTCTTAACCCTTTTCAATGGATGACGACATTGTGGTGACGCTTTTAAAAGTGATGCATAAATAGTTGGGGTATATTTATACCTTTTGCCTAATGAATGACCTACCTTACCTTAAATAGTACTGTGGTAGTACCATGTTACATAAGTGTATCATGTAATATACAATAGAATGATACAATGGTATAAATGATAGGGGTGGTTTTCTGGACAGGGATTACCTTAAACCAGGACTAGGCCTTAGTTTAATTAGGAAATAAAACTAGTTTTAACAAACATGCCTTACTAAAAACATTATTGTGTGCATTTTAAGTCAAAACAAAGGGCACTGATATATTTTAAGAACTGTCAGTGTAAGTTGTTTTCAGTTTGGACAGTTCTTACTTTTATTTTAGTCTTGGACTAGTCTAATCCCCCTTCGGGAAACCACGTAAGAGACCGGGTTTAAGACTAGTCCCAGACTAAAATGCATGTTTAAGGTGGTTTAATATATAAACATCTTACACCGACATATCTTAACATATATCAGTGCAATAGTTTAGTCTTAAGATGCACACCAGTATTGGTTTTTGTAACGTTTGTTTGTAAAAACAACTTTAATGTCCTTATATAACTAAAGTCTAGTCCTGGATTAATCTAAATGCACATACTCTGAATGCTGGGTTGTTTCAATCCATAGTAGGGTAAAATATGAACAAACCCACCTGTTGTTTCAAATTCAATTTAACCATGTGCTGACCCAGCATAGGTAAATGCAAAATTTTATAACTTCAGCCATTTCTAAACATAGTTTAAAAGTCACAGATCTATATACAAACACATTACATGAAATCTGTTCATCTTAAAATATAAAGTGGTATAAAAAGCAATGAAAGATAAAATCTTAGAAATAGTTTTGTTTTGATGGTGAAAATTTACTTAAATTAATTGGTTAAGGCAATTTACCTCACACTACAAGCAAAATTGTCAAATATTTTTATGTTGTTCTGTGTAGTCAGTGTTAATCACTATCCAAGTTTATTTATAGGCTATTTATAGGCACATCATATAAAAGGGTCATTCAAAAGGATTTACATAGAAAAAAGTAAAATTAAAAAATAGTTAAAAAAAATGTAATGATTTGTTATTATAAAGTAAAACATACATAATATAACAATAATAGTAAATACTAATAATAATAAAAATAATTATATATATATATATATATATATATATATATATATATATATATATATATATATATATATATATATATATGTATATATATATATATGTATATATGTATATATATATATATGTATATATGTATATATATATGTATATATATATATATATGTATATATGTATATATATATATATATATATATATATGTATATATATATATATATATATATATATATGTATATATGTATATATATGTATATATGTATATATGTATATATGTATATATATATGTATATATGTATATATATGTATATATATGTATGTATATATATATATGTATATGTATATGTGTATGTGTATGTGTATATATATTATATATTTAATATTATATATATAATATTAAAATGACTTATAAATGCGTATTAAAAAAAAAAAACATACAGAAATGAAAGATAAACTAAAATACTAAATTTACTGAAGACTTTGCTGTCTTGGAAAAGAAGATGTTTTTGTGTGCTTTATTTTGTATCATAAAAATTTTACAAAGCAAGCATCATCAGTCGTAAAGGATTACAAATAACATTTAAAATAAAAAGAATACAATTTACAAAAAAAAATAATAATAATAAAAATAAAGACATTCTACAAAATAAAATAAAAATAAAGAGGGTATACAATACAATTCTTTCAAAATTAGGAATTTAACGCATTGTTATATGCCATAGACTTGGTAGAATAACGATTTGAAATAAATCTTCATTTGAACCTTAAATTGAGTAATATTGGGATTTATCCGAGCCCATTTGCATTTATTACTGTAAAACTTATCATTAAAAAAAATATGACCTATAAAGAATTCGTTTGCTCTATAAAAGAAAGAAAAACATATTCATTCTGTATTTTGGTTTTCTCTCCACAGAATAATTCAAATAAATGTTCAATATTAGTCCAAAAAAATCTTTGGAAAAGAAGATGCAGTACAATCGTTCACCAGCAGGTGACGTCATCACTCTGCGGCACGAGCGCTGACTGGAGGATTTCAATCTGCAAACCAACCACTGACTGCGGTGTAAACTCATGTAAATAACCTTTTGACTGTTAACTTCCAATTTCGTGACTGAAGTCGTGATCCGTGGCTTGTTTTGAATATATATTTGAATGGTAGCTGTGACTCTGAATAGTGGTTTAAACCGTGAAACAGCGGCATATGGGCGATATCCTCACGACAAGCTTTTGTTTGAGTACTCCAAGTTAAAAACACGACATAAATGATCAACCTAAATTATATTTTATTTAATTTTCAGTTCTAGCAGATGCATTTGTACAGGAAGTCAAACTTTTAAACTGCTTTAATAGTCTTGAATGAATATAGAACTGCGAACAAATGGCTTATATAACTATGCTAACAAATTAGTTGGAAACCAAACATACCAACCCAAAAAAGTACTAATATTTTGTGATGTAGCCTAGCAGCACTACATTTAAATTCTTTAATGTTCCTATTATCGAATTAATCTTTTTGAGGCAAAATTCACATTGTAAGCATGTTATGGCAGGCATTTAAAAGCTCTCAATGAGAATACGGCATAATGACAGACATGCATATTCTTATAAAAGCGAGCTATGTTAAGATAACTGTCTCTGCTTTCTCACCCTCACTAATTCACTCAGTCACGGCCTCCACATTTAAACACAAAGCCTTTAAATTCAACAAACAAGGTCGTTCACAGTCAGGTCCTTGTGTTGAACATCAGCTGGCCAAATGTGTGGGCTGGTCTCCATACACACAGAAGAAAACAAGATGAAAGAGACATGGACACAATGTACACGTCTGCTTCCAGTTGGGAAAATATACAATTACAGGTAAACTACAGCTGCAATTATCCACTTTTAAAAAGGTCCTAATATGTACCATTTAAGTATGCTATGTATACATTTGGTATTAATATTTATCTTTGAGGTACTATTAATATGCACTCTTTCGGTGGACTTTTTGAAAGGGTACCTCAGTTTTTCTGAGAGTGTAGAATATTATATATTTATATTTTTCACATATAAGTGTCTATAAAATAATTTACAAAAAATTATAGCTCCTTGTCGTATAATTTAAATATTAAAATTAGTGCTGGGCAAAGATTAATCGTGATTAATCGCATACAAAATAAAAGTGATTTGTGCTGTGTGTAATTATTATGTAAATATTAATACACACACATTCATGTATGTATTTAAGAAACATTTACATATGTATATATATTTATTTATATTTTATATATTCTATATTATATTTAAATTACTAAAAAATGTGTGTGGGGTTATATATACACTCACCTAAAGGATTATTAGGAACACCATACTAATACTGTGTTTAACCCCCTTTCGCCTTCAAAACTGCCATGGCATTGATTCAACAAGGTGCTAAAAGCATTCTTTAGAAATGTTGGCCCATATTAATAGGATAGCATCTTGTAGTTGATGGAGATTTGTGGGATGCACATCCAAGGCACGAAGCTCCCGTTCCACCACATCCCAAAGATGCTCTACTGGGTTGAGATCTGGTGACTGTGGGGGCCATTTTAATACAGTGAACTCATTGTCATGTTCAAGAAACCAATTTGAAATGATTCGAGCTTTGTGACATGGTGCATTATCCTGCTGGAAGTAGCCATCAGAGGATGGGTACATGGTGGTCATGAAGGGATGGACATGGTCAGAAACAATGCTCAGGTAGGCCGTAGCATTTAAATGATGCCTAATTGGCACTAAGGGGCCTCAAATGTGCCAAGAACACATCCATTACACCACCACCAGCAGCCTGCACAGTGGTAACAAGGCATGAAGGATCCATGTTCTCATTCAGTTTACCAGGGATGGAAATTAACTTTTTCCCTTTTCACACCATTCTTTGTAAACCCTTGAAGTGGTTGTGCGTGAAAATCCCAGTAACTGAGCAGATTGTGAAATACTCAGACCGGCCCGTCTGGCACCAACAACCATGCCACGCTCAAAATTGCTTAAATCACCTTTCTTTCCCATTCTGACATTCAGTGTGGAGTTCAGGAGATTGTCTTGACCAGGACCACACCCCTAAATACATTGAAGCAACTTCCATGTGATTGGTTGATTAGATAATTGCATTCATGAGAAATTGAACAGGTGTTCCTAATAATCCTTTAGGTGAGTGTACATAATAATTACACACCGTAAACACACATATTATCCAAAAAAAACTTTTATTTTGTATGCGATTGATCACGATTAATCACTAAATTATGAATAAAGACATAACGGTATAGTAAAAAAAAAGAAGTAGTGCAGATGCCAGATTACATGGTTAGTAATAGTGGCAGCTTTTCTTAAAATCAAGTTTTTATTGTTGTTTATAGGTTTATGTGGCGATTTTAATATATTTTAATCCATTATATTTGAGTTTTTCAAAGACATCTCATTTCCGTGGTTTCGAAATCACCTTGGTTTGCTACGTCACACACACCTAACCAATTACATTTAAACACTTGTGCTGAACGTATGTGCGTAATAGTCTAACCTGTTAACATCAGCCCTAAAAACAATTACTGCTGCAAACACGCAGTTCATGTATGCATTATCGACTTGGACCTGGCAGTAATGTGTCTGAAACTACCTAAATTAGCATCTACTTACGCGTTCGAAAGTGTGGAGGCAGGATCCGAGCTGTGGGACTAAGTATAGGCGGAGACTAATTTGCATATTCATGGCTCCATGTATACTAAATTAGAGAATTACATTCAAGCAGTTTTATCGACTACTTGGAGACAAATAGTTCACTAAAATATGAAATTTCTCCTAATTTATTCACCCTCACTTCGTCCTAGATGTATATGACTTCCTTTCTTCAAAAAAAAAAAAATACATAGCCTACATCAGGGCTAGTCAACTGGCGGCCCGCGGGCCAAGTGTGGCCCTCCAATCATCTTTATCCGGCCCGCCGGTCATCTTTGGCCATTACTCAATCTGAAGGCTGCAGCCTCCAAAGGTCGCATATGCAAACTGTAAATATTTACGATTTTAAAATCTGGCCCCCGCAGAAGAGTAGTTGAAGACTCCTGGCCTACATCCATCATTAAAGTATTTTTTCATATTTTGGTAAACTACACTTCTTACTAAAGAACTAGATGTAAATAACATCTTAAAAGGGTCAAATCACAACTAAATAGTTGTCTCCACATTAAAGAGGCCTACGAGCTAATTTCGTGGTTACAAATATTGTTCTTTAAAACCTGCAGTCAGTTTTCAAATCTAAAGCGTAGGCATCACGACAGCTTGTTGTTATGATAACATTTAATAATCATATATTATTAGCCTAGCTCATGTCTACGTGCGGCTGGAGACTAATGGCCATAGCAACAGACACGGCGAGGTGTTTCTCGACACCCGATGAACATGATTGAGGTTGGAGTATTGGCAAGCTGTCGGCACACCACAGTTATCCTGGCACTGGGTACGCAAACACATATTCTCACCCTCTTTCTTTATTTCTCTCCCTCTCACAAACCAACACTATGTTCCTCTGACTGCAACGCACACAAACACACACACACACAAATTTCCTCTCTACTGGTTGTGTTAAAAGGCAGGAGCGAGACTTCAGTGCCAGTGAGGTAATGAGGCCGCCGTTGCTACACAGTCTGCAGTGTTCGGCGGACTCACCCGGGCACCGTTTCACTCTTTCCGAACCCATCACTCCCACTCTGGTTTACTTTATACCCCACATATCACCATCATTTCAATTCCATCTCCATTTTTCCTTATCCCACTATCCCTTTGCTTAAATATAACTCTGCACTTTGTTGGTTTAATATGAAACAAATTTTTGGAGACTTTGACGACACATCCAACCAAAACAAACTGGAGATGTCGGTTAATGGCACCGTGGTTTTTTACTCCACGACTATTTTGAGTCATAAGCAAAGACAAAAAGAGAGCGAGTTCATGTGAGGAAAACAGAGAAAGCCGGAGAAGGAAGAGTAAGAGGAAGTTGCAAATAGTGCGACTGGAAATAGGAAGAGAGAATTCCTAGATGAGATACAGGAGACGGCATCAACATACATGCACGGATGTTGGGCCCGATATAGACTGACATCATTTGCACATACCAGCACATGCATACTCTCTCATAGCCCACCTCTCGCGTGGTCCTCAAACATTTAACCTTCCTCATGCGCACCTCATGTCTTTTGTGACCTGTGCTCCACGTCTCCGCTCCACAATTTACCTCTGTTCTCACTTTTAATTCCTTTCCCTCATTCCATTGCTCTCTAGTCTCATAGGCTTGGCACAGAGCTTGGCATAATGCCTGAAATGGGTCAAATATAACTTTCACATTCCTCTCCCAGTCTCTTTTCCTTGCTGGCTTATAGAGCCTCACACACACACATATCCAAACGCAGCCTGCCTCTCTCAGGGATTACAGTAGACTTTATTTACACCTAATCAAGTGGTCACAGGGCTCCTGGTTTTACCACTTTGGAAATGTTTACTTTAAATAGCTCAAGGGTGCTCATGTATGTGCACTTTGACACTGTGTGTGATGTATTAACACTGCATTCTCATATTTGCTTACAGGAAGGAGCTACTCAACGTCACCGGCTCTGAAATAGTACAGTATTCCCGATAGTTACGTTCCAGCGGGTTTGTATAATGCGGCTATATATATACATATGGTCTATATTTATCTTTTCCTTATTTTCCGGATAAAGTCCCACTTTTTCCAGCATTACTATTATGCTTCGAGAAGCTTTTACTTGGGCCTAGCAAGTGCATAGAAACACGCAGGCAACCATCCTAGCATACCCAGACAGCAGACAACTCCGAACTGTATCCGCACCGGAACAGCTGACTTTGCTGCGGATTAGGCCCAGAGTCATCGTTTCTCGTGGTAGCGACGGTGAGTTTTGCATAGGCAGCCCATGCTTAAAATTCTTTTGAGAAAATCCACATTTTTAAGGGTATGTTAACACAACAACAGTGTACTAAAAATGGAAAACGCTTTGTGACATGGTGTATTATCCTGCTGGAAGTAGCCATCAGAGGATGGGTACATGGTGGTCATAAAGGGATGGACATGGTCAGAAACAATGCTCAGGTAGGCCGTGGCATTTAAACGATGCCCAATTGGCACTAAGGGGCCTAAAGTGTGCCAAGAAAACATCCCCCACACCATTACAGCACCACCACCAGCCTGCACAGTGTTAACAAGTCATGATGGATCCATGTTCTCATTCTGTTCACGCCAAATTCTGACTCTCTCATCTGAATGTCTCAACAGAAATTGAGACTCATCAGACAAGGCAACATTTTTTCAGTCTTCAACTGTCCAATTTTGGTGAGCTCGTGCAAATTGTAGCCTCTTTTGTAGTGGAGATGGGTGGTACCCGGTGGGATCTTCTGCTGTTGTTGCTCATCTACCTCAAGGTTTCGCGTGTTGTGGATTCACCAATGCTTTGCTGCATACCTCGGTTGTAACGAGTGGTTACTTCAGTCAAAGTTGCTCTTCTGTCAGCTTGAATCAGTCGGCCCATTCTACTCTGACCTCTAGCATCAACAAGGCATTTTCGCCCACAGGACTGCCACATACTGGATGTTTTCTCCTTTTCACACCATTCTTTGTAAACCCTAGAAATGGTTGTGCATGAAAATCCCAGTAACTGAGCAGATTGTGAAATACTCAGACCGGCCCGTCTGGCACCAACAACCATGCCACGCTCAAAATTGCTTAAATCACCTTTCTTTCCCATTCTTACATTCAGGAGTTCGGGAGATTGTCTTGACCAGGACCACACCCCTAAATGCATTGAAGTAACTGACATGTGATTGGTTGATTAGATAATTGCATTAGTGAGAAATTGAACAGGTATTCCTAATAATACTTTAGGTGAGTGTATTTTGAATTTGCACCCCCGAAAAGCAGTCACATGCCAGCAATGTTCAGACGATAACGGCATGGTTTTCTAAAATGTGCACTTTAAAAACGATTTTCAAAAGTTAGCACGTTCATGCCCCCAAAACCTCGTTGTCGTGTAAATGAACAATCAAAACGAATAAAAGTTTTCAAAATAGCGTCATGTAAACAACCCCTTAAATTTACTGTCCTCACCTCCATTCTTTCACCTCATCATCCTTGGTTTACATCTATCTGCTCTTCCCCAAAGTGAAAGTGTGGTAATCCTATTAGAAATGTGTGAATACCAGCTGGGACAAGGACATTGAAGCGATTGAGAGGGAAAGTTTATGCATACTTGAAAGAGAAACATGAACGTCAATTTGCATGGTCCAAATCAGGAATTCCTGCATATTTATTTAAAAAAAAAGGACTATTATTGGGATTGCAGCACTATAAAATCTCTCTCTGAAGTTTGTGTAAAGTCAAAAGTGTGTGTTAGAGGTTAGCATGGCAGACAGCGGAGAGACAGGCCAAATGTGTTTCCTGAAAAGTTCAAGCGCCAAGAAAATAAACAAGTCTTTTGATCACAAAGAGTCTATTCACACACTTTTTACACACACGCACACACAGAGATGTATGCATAAACTCTCTCTTTTTTTCTTTGCCCCATTGCCCTTCCCCCACATTTTCAGGCTGCTGCTTTACCCCTTGCGCTCTTAGCATTTTATCCCCACCCCTTCCTTTCTCTCTTTCCCTGACACTCTTTCCTAATCCCTTATTCCCTTGAGAATTCCTCCCTGTTGGTCCCACACTACTTTCATATATCTCTCACCCTCTCTCTCTTTCACATTCTGGAACGCAGTGAGAGGAGTCCTCAAGGGCCATCGCTTCCCTCCTTTTTTTTAGATGGTAAAGTAGGTATGCTACTGGCCCTTACACCTTGAAACACCTTCATAACACCAATTACACACACACATAAGAAGCCTCCATCGTTGGAGCACAAAGCTCCCTTTGTGTGTTAGGATTCTGCATGCATGCATATGTGGATGTGTATATTGGGCCCCCTTCACAGGGTCAATGGGGGCCATTTACTTCTAGAACTATAGTCATGTTTGAGAGATGACTAAGGGAGGAATCCTTTGCCTATTAAACTTCAATCACATCAACATTGGATTTATTTAATCAGAAATCGTAATTTCCTTTCATTTGTTGCATTCCAAACCTGGCCACAAAATAAAAGTAACTGCTTTGATCAGACCTTCATTAACTTCTAATGATCAGTCATTGATCAGTGATTAATCTTTTCTTTGTGTGATCATTGGCTCATGAGTGATAGGAAGCTAATGGTTGCAATGATTGGGGTGTTGAGTAGGTGAGAAGTTGATAGACAACAGGTTAATGCTGCGTACACACCAAATGTGAAGTTTCTCACAGGATTTAATTCAACCTGATCTCAAGCATTTCCGTGGGATAGTCACGGAATTTTTTGCTAATTTTTCCGTGGCATTCTCACAGATCTCCACATTTTTCCGTGGCATTCTCACGGATTGGTTACTCAACTGTTTTGTCCTATTTTCTTACCATTGTCACTTCGGTTTAAGCTTAGATTTACAAAAAATGACATCCTTAACCAACAGTAACCCCAACGCCAGGCGACAATTGTTTAAAGTTTAGAAAATGCAAAAAAAACGTATAAACCAATACTTAAAGTGACATACTAACGCAAACAACAAATCTAACCCTAAACCGAAGCGACAATGGTTTGAAAATAGAAAAAAAGGAGTTAAGTAACCAATCCGTGAGAATGCCACGGAAAAGACAGCCGGAAAATGCGGAGATCTGTGACTAATTTCGTGTCATGCTAATTTTTTGCTTGAGTTGAATATTTTCAACTAGCGCGGACTTTGAGGCGAATAGCACTTGTCGTGCACCACGATTCTCGTCATTAGCATAGCTCGCGAATTCGCGTCTTTGCATTGACTTTGTATTGACTCAATCTAATCACGCAAATCGTTGACTTCACGTTTGATGTTTTAGACCCATAAAGGAAAACTTTGATTTGTTATTATGACAATCTTTACACAAGACAACTAAAGTAGCACTACATAACAGAAAACTACTGAAATTAGGGATGTCCCATAAAGATGTTTACATTTTTTTGGTCACATACATTGAAAAAAGTGAAACGTTGGATCAACTTAATCATTTTTTTTATTATTATTAAAAAATAACTTACAAAAATAACATATATTTTAAAAAATATATGTTTAAGTGAAAAATACTTGAATTGAAAAAGTTCCAACCGTTTTATATTTTTTAGTGTACACAATAATACACAGCATAAAATTTAGTGAAATTCTTGGTACAAATCTCTTCCTTCAGTTTACAATAAAAATGAGATAAATCAAGAATAAAAATTTTAATAAATAACAAAAAAATCTTAAAGTGTAATATTAAGAAAATTAGGATTTCAAGATTAAGGCAATTGTAGAATCTGAATCATTAAATAAGGAGAAAGACGAAATCTATGTATTAAAATAACTTAAACAAATAAAACAAAAAAGCTAACTGTGGTCAGAGCAGTTGTGATGTCAACGAACCTCACCGGACCAAGAAGTCTAGATCATTTTCTCATGAGAGTTTAAAATAATAATAATAATAATAATACATTTATGTTTATAAAAAAGTTCATTTACGCAATTTATACAACTAAGAAAATTGAATAATTAAATAAAATAGCAATTAAACATTTTAAGCTGCTTTCGGATTCTGAGAAGACAAGCAGCAACAATAACTTTAATTTCTGTGAGTTTAGTGAATTTTTTATTTACTGAAGTCCATACAAACATGTCCCTTTAAACTGTGACTTGGGTGCGGTGCCAAACAAACAAACTAAACTCTGACGGTGAACTGACTTGGGTTCATACCAAAAGCTGTAGTGTGAAAGCAGCCTTAGAAAAGTAGAGCGTAAAGGTTTGGCAGTTTCAGGTGTTCGCGGTGGTGGCCTTTCAGCCACTGCTGCTCATTTTGTTCAAATTAGCTACTGAAGTCAAAAACATTTGGAATTCATCAGGTCGTGGTGTTCCACTGGGGAACCGTCCAGCACACGCAGTGCTTTGGTTCAACTCCTGTCTTAACACGATTATGTGTACGTCAGCGTTCTGAATTAGGCTAAAACGCTCGGTGGAAAAAAACAAGACGTAACTTACTTCTCCCTATGAATCTGTCGTGCATGGATGTAATCTTTATGATGTGGGCCTACTTACGCTGCTATGTCTTTCAATCCCTTTGATATTCTTAGAATGACCAAATAAAGGGTTATTTTTTTGAAGTGCATGGTTATGGTTTCCATTAAGTCACTAGAATATATGAATTGCCTCTCATTAGTGCTGCACTACAGAAGCTTTATATTTTGCTCTGCGTCATGTACCACTTGTATGTTCCTTCTGTTTCTCTCCATCTTTTATTTCTCTCCCCCTCTCTTTCTGTCCTGCACGTCTGTCTGTCATCCTGATTAGAGACGGCGGGGTCGTGCCACAAAGGAGAGGAGTGAAAGAAAACATCTCCAAACGAGGGCACGAACCAGATCTCTTTCTCTGTCTTGCTTGTATTGAGTCATTTGCTAATGCAGAGGCAAATGGTTGCATTGAGAGCGTGACACCCAGGGCCATCTTCTCATTAACATCAATTACTTCTAGATGCCATTTTATTCTCTTAGGTCAGCTACAATCTTGAAATTGTATAATGAAATGCAAATGTTTATACTTTATTTGAACGTGCCTTTTGGAAAAAAAACAAGTGTGGGGTTTTGTTACGTTCCTGTATTGGGAATTCCCCGGAAATATGGTTAAAAACCGTGCAGGAGTCAAGGCCTGACGTGCGTGCGCTCGCAAGTAGTATTAACGCTGAACTGGTAATTTAGCACTTACGTGCAAATGTTTTACAAATGTCATTGGGTTTCCACTGACAACTGCTCGGGCTTTGAGAGCGAGAAAGGAAGGCGGTGGAGAAACAGAATGAGAGATAAGGAAAAGAGAAGGCCACCTACAGATTCACATTCGTTTCTCACTCCAGCCCACATTTAGCACTCTCAATAACAATTACCTTTCTTTAAGTAAACAACCTTGAAGAATATTCTGACTGGTTAAAACCATATGCTATGACACTCACACTTAACCTTGTACAAATGAATTACCGCTTATGGATCCTTTCCTTTTACTGCAGATGTGATTGCATGCTCTGTTTATTGCCATTAGCTTATTTTGTATGGCATTTAGACTTCATTAAGAACATATTCAATGACTACAATGTGGGTGTTACGTTTAATTGAGGAAAGACAGATTAATTGAATTCTGCAATTAAAAAATAGTTGTCAATTTACTTACCTTTTGGTGCTCCAGATCATCGGATCTCAAGCTTTTTGACCTTTGACCTCATAACAATATAATAGTAATATAACAGTATGTTCTCCCTGTTTACTCTTGGTACTTTGATTTCCTCCCAATGTCCAAACACATGCAGATTAGGTGAAATGGAGATGTCAAAATGCCTTTCAACTTGTGTGGATTAACTTGTTCTCGACATAAATATAGCTATAGATGCTGGAATGGTGTTACAAAATAAGTATATAATAATAATATGTTGTAGTTTTCTTTTAAAACTTCTTTTGTCTTATATTTAGATAATCTTTTTTTAAAGGAAAACACCACCGTTTTTCAATATTTTACTATGTTCTTAAAAAAACTTAGATGAATTAATACATACCTATCTTTATTCAATGCGTGCACTTTATCTTTGCACAGCGCGTCGTGAATGTGTTAGCATTTAGCCTAGCCCCATTCATTCCTTAGGATCCAAACATGGATGAATTTAGAAGCCACCAAACACTTTCATGTTTTCCCTATTTAAAGACTGTTACATGAATAGTTACACGAGTAAGTATGGTGGCACAAAATAAATAGTTTTTGTGCCATCATACTTACACGTGTCCCTGTTTGATCCTAAGGAATGAATGGGGCTAGGCTAAATTCTAACACATTCACGACATGCTGTACAAAGATTAAAAGTGCATGCATTGTAAAAGGATAGGTATGTATTAATTCATCAAGTTGAGGTAAGAACATAGTAAAATATTGAAAAACTGTGGTGTTTTCCTTTAAAGAGTACCTATTTTGTTGTTAAAAATAACGTTATTTTTTGTATTTGGTATAAAACAATGTGTTTGCATGGTTTATACCATACATTTTTGTTGCTCCAGATAAGAGGTCTTCTCGGGTCCAAAGAAATGTACCCGACCCGAAATGACCCGAATCACTTCATACCCGAACCCGACGTGCATAAATAAAAAAAATTTAAAGAAAGACCCGACCCGAGACAAACCCGAGAAAATTAGACCCGAGTCCCGACCCGAACTAGTGAATTTTTTTTTAACCCGACTGGAACCGAATGTAAACGGCACTGACGTGTGTGCATTCTGCAGACCCACGCGCAGCAGTCAGACAGAAAGAAACTCCGGTGGCCTTGCAACCAATTTGGCGAGCTGCTCCATTCATTTTACTTTGTTATCTGACGACGACACCAACGTAACCGCTAAAATGTACATTTATAATTGACTGACATGTTTGTCTCAACGAAAAATGAACCTTCTGACAACCACACAATGTCGCAAGCGCTTTTGGCAAACAGATGAGAGGTTTGAAAAGGACATTGACGCACACAGGCGAGGTGTTCGTGTCTTCTCGGGTCCGTTCAGAAAAAACACATTCATTTTTAAATTACCCGAGACCCGATGCCGCTATTATTGGACCCGACCCGTGTCCGAGGCACATGTGAAACTTTTTGACCCGAACCCGATCGGGTCTCGGGTCGGACCTCGGGTTTTCGGATCTAAGTGGACCCGTGAAGACCTCTACTCCAGATATCCCTGCCTTCCTCAAATGCTCTAATTTTGTACAAAGCTCACCGATCTGAAAAGCGATGTGTCCCTGGTTGGCCAGCTTACCAAAATATTGTGAAATGTGACGCTCCTTACCATGTTTTGAAGATTAGCTCACAATGCAATGCTGACAGGAGTTAATATCGACTTTACTACCTTATCAATATGAGACAAATCTGATCCAGAAAATGCAGATGACCAAGCTGATCGATCAACTTTGCCAGTGCCGCTTGAGCAGAACGTAACAGATTGGTGAGGTAAGGATACTAAAACATAAACCATGTCTGCTTTTGTGATCCTAGAAATGATAAACAACAAGAGCTAGTCAGTAGTAAATTCGTTAAATATTAAAATATAGTAATTTCAAAATATGTTTTCGGCCCATCGAGTGAACCTATGTGCATCACGTGTCTTTTCAAAATAAGTGCCTGATGCAGACGTGTCTAAAGGGTTTATGATAAAAGAGACGCTTGCGGAGCCAGTACCCAGAGAATCTCATACGTAATCAGAGTTTACTGTTAGTCTTGCATGTATTTTGTGAACGTGAGCGTTTCTTTTATCATAAATGGTTTTGACATATGTGCAGCAGGCACATGGTTCACATGACACAACAAACACATATTTTGAAAACACGAGCAATACACATAACACTTCAAACACATATTTTGAATGTGCGCCCCTTGGAAGAGCAGTCATGAGCAGCCACTGACTAATACACGCACAACAAAGGAAATGTAAAATCTTGAGTCAGATAATTGGTGCTCTTCAAGGCCCCCTTGTTAAAGGACAGTTCAACCAAAAATGAAAATTCTGAAAATTAATTTTCTCATCCTCATGTTTTTCTAAACCTGTATGAATAAAAAATTTTTTAGAAGATTTTTTCTAAATGATGGTAAGCACACAGCTGATTGTAACCATTGACATCAATAGTAGAAAAACAAATATTATGGAAGTGTTGTGATAAATGATAAAGAAGATCTTTTGATGTTTTTCCTATTGTGTGCTTGCCATCATTTTTCAAAATATTTTTTGTGTTCATCAACAAAAAGTTCATACAGATTTAGAACGACATGAGGATGAGAAAATGACAGAATTGTAATTTTTTGGTGAACTATCCCTTTAAGTAACAACGCTCCAGACCCTAATGACTTCAGAATAAAAATTACATTGTTTGAAAAAACATCATAAAACTATATCCATAGACATGAAATTTAAAATTTAGATTGAAGCTCAACTGTGTCACTTTTTTTTCTTTATTAAATAAGAGCATCATTGAGATTCTGCTTCATCCGTGAAATAAGAAAGCGATGTGGGTTTGGATTGGAAGAATATGGAAATTGCATTTTTACATTTAGCAGATGCTTTTTCCAAAACACTTAGGGGCAGTTTTCCAGACAGGGATTAGACTAGTCCTATAGACTAAAATGAATGTAAGTAATGCATGTTTTAGTAAGGCATGTTTGTTAAACTAATTAAACTAAGACCTAGTCCTGGCTTAAGCTAATCCCTGTCCGGGAAACCACCACATAAAGTGCATTTTAGGTATACATTTATTATCTTATGTATGTGTGTTCAATTGGGATTGAGCTGCTAATGCAATGCTCTACCAACTAGCTACGGTTTAGTACGTTTTAAATGACCTATAAACTATTAAGTATTATCTTGAAAGGGTAACATCAATTTTTAAAACTGAGGGTGACACTTTTACGTGCTGCCGTGCCATCACAAATGCAACAAGTTTTCAGCAGATACAAACTTTATTTGTGTTTAGAAAGCATCAACTTGTGAGACTTTGAGGAACGCTGTTTTGTTTTTGAACTGTTTGTAATGGACAGTCAGTCATCAGACATTTTCATCATCATTCTTGCGCCAGCCAACATCGGACAGCGTTGGCGGTCTCCATAACAACTCTACGTGCTGCAGTGCCGCCGGTAGGCGTGGTTACGCGAAATTCCCGCCCCTCCCTCCCCCGCTTACCGTGGGCGGCCCCGTGTGGCTGGAAGAACGCAACACGACACCCAGATAGAGGAGGAGGAGGAGGAGGAGGAGAAGGAAAGGAGGAGGGAGGGGGCAGACGGGAGAGAGAGTTTCACGGAGTGAGTGGAAAAAGAAAAGTCCGTGGAAAGAGAGGGAGAAAAGTGGATATCATCTTATTCTCTCTTCACATGTGTTTTGTTTTTTGGCTTGCCCGTGTGTTTCAACGTGAAGTCTTCAATATGCAACTTCGCAGAGTCGTAAGGAGTTTTCGGACACGGCGCTTCTCCATCGGCACGACGCGATCCGATATCTGACCGTAGCGGGTCTGTCCGGCCACAAGACAACAACGAGCGTCTCCTCCACGTTGGGGAGGAAAAACAAAACGCGAAAAGTCCAAACAAACTGTTGGAGGACGGGTAAAGGGGCTGGATCTGAGCAGGAGCGGAGGAGGAAAAGTTTACAGAGGAGTTTTGTGTACGCGATCCTGAGATCATCGAGAGGAAGAGGCTTGTTTCATCTCTCTCTCTTTCTCACTCGCTCTCTCTTCTTTCTCAGTTAGCACGACTGCTAACGAAGCGGCTACACTCGCAAACATGAAGACCCCGGGCGATACGGGTAAGTTGTCCTGAGCAACACTTTCATTTGTTTAATCAAATTACAAGAACTGTATCAAACCATCAGTAGTTTATTGTGTATTTTAAACAGTTTCGATGTGTGTGTGTCGCTTTTGGTTGAGTTTCGTACTGTTTCATTTGTTTTTGCAGCCCGCTAATTCTTCCTCAGGTTAGCTAGCCACTTTTTAACTTTATTTTGTTCGTGAATTTTAGTTTGCTTTGAAAAGTGTTAAGGGTCATACATGTCAGATTTAGGTTTAAGTTTGGTATCAATAATTGGAAATGCAGGAAAAAAACAGGCAGCTAGCTGGCAAAGTTTTCACGAGTTTTGAGTCACGCTAAAGTTGTACAAGCGTTAGGTCGTAAAGCATTTACATTTGTTTTTAATGTGCGATTGTCACCTCATGTCGCCCGAAAAGTTAACACGTAAAAAAAAGCTAAATATATTTGGGGGACACACTTTGCACATTGAACGTTTTTCAATTGAACTGTCCCGAGTTACCCAATCGCGGTCGTCTTTACTACGATAACGATCTTAAACGTGTTCACACTTAAACACTTTCATTGAAGATGTAACGTTACAGGGATATTTTAAAGTGCTTGTGTTGATCTAACTTAGTACCTCATCCACCATTTGCGAGCAACTTTCAGCCATTTGGCCCGGAAAAAGCTGGCATCCCATCACAGCGCCTCTCTCTGTATGCAAAAGGATTTTACACGAGATATTTCATATTTAGGTTTTCTTCGTGCTTCCTGTTGTGTGTCACTTGTGGTTGCATTTTGTACAGTTGTATTTCCTAAAAGTTGAAGTTGCAGGTGTCATAAATGTTTCATTTGGCCCCTGCTCGTATGCAAGCCCTAGTTGGCTTTGTTTACTGTTGTTGGTGGATGCTCGTTTTGGGCAAAGTGAAATACTTTGGTGATTTGCTTATTTTCATTCTGGTACTTCCAGAAACCAACATTGCTTTGTGAAGTAGAAGAATAAAGTAATCTAACCCATTGAATTTACTTCATTTTGTTGCTTGGAAAATGAGGCCAGATCACGTCTCGGTCGGGTATCTGAGCTCCACCAACGCTGAAGTTCTGCTCTTATGCATTAAAGTACCATTAGCTAATTCTTCCATGTGTCCTCCCCCTCATTGGTCTCCAGCATATAAAGTAACCCTTCTTATGGTATGGTAGAAGTTTTCCATGTTGTGCGTCGTGTCTGGGACACAAGTCTGAGTAGGTGTGCAGAGGTGGGGTTCAGTGCACACTTACTTACTCGTGTCAAAACCAAGTAGGAGCTTACAAACCGTACGCTGTCGTTTTCAATGATCCCGAACATTAATCCGTTTCACTGCAATCAATGCGTCTTTCATTAAAGTTTCTGCATGCTTTGTGGTGCATTATGCGTGAACACAATATGAATGGCAAACAACGTAGGTGTAATGAGTTTCTTCTTTGCCCAACCTTTTTCGTTCATGATTGGACAATACTTAAGTAAACAGACGGTGGAATGGGTTTCTGCCGGCGGGTATGAGTTGTATGATTGGTCATATTGCCATATTGTGTACCCTGCCTAAGTTGTCTAGCCTTTGAGATTGATCCCTACATTTAAGTGATAATCTAGAGTATTGCTGCTCTTATGTAATTTAATTATTACAATTTCCAAAACACATTTCTGGAATGAAACATGAGCTTTTGCTTTGTTAAAAAGTATGGACTACTGTGGAAGAGTATAGTTGCATTTGTTGCATCAGTTGCACTTTGGCACTGCATTTGTCCATCAACTCTTGCCCAGCTAAGCATGATATCTGTCTGTCTCTCTTGCAGGCCAAGAAGTGGTCTATTTTTGGCACTTTTTTCCAATTGCGTTACTCGTAATATCAACAGTTTGCCACATGTGGGTCTCACATCTGGAAACGGGTACTTTTGTTGTCTGTACCAGCATATGAAGGGACCCACATCATGGGCAATTAGCCAGACTTTAAGGAGGGTGCTGGTTAGTACCATTATTTTTCAAAGAAGGGTCTGGGAGGGTGTAGGTGTTGGTGTGTAATTTCTACTTAGCTACAAAGGTATGATTCACTTTCCTACTGGCAAGAAAGTGCCTTGGTTTTAATATTTTTTGGGGGGGAGGGGGGTTGCCTTTAGATGTTTCTGAGCTATGAGGCAGTTAATACTGTATTAAATTTAATCCAGACCCTAACAATGTTTGGGAAAGCATCCTTTTTCCACAGATGGACGCAAGAGATTTTCTTGACCCATGTAGAATTGAGAGCTCCGATAAATTAAATGTAATATTTGGAAATTAGTTTCTTTGTAAACACCATGGTTCGAGGGGGTTAACAGGGTTTTCAGGTTACCATGCCATGAAGTTACTTGTATAGTTTAGCACTAGAATCATTCAGGAGGCATGCATGTGATTGGTCGATGTTTTATGTGGCTCAGTGAATTGGCTAGGTTTCCTGGAAACACTGTATATACAACTTTCTAACCAGCCACAGAGTAAGGCTTGTGTACAGAGGTTAGACCTGTACCATGTTTAGGGTTTAAAGAAACAGCTGCACCAAAATACATTAAGCCTTGCCTGCCAAACCAGGCCTTAAAGTTATACTTCAGCCGAATTTTTAAACGACTCCATGATTTACTTACCCTCAAGCAAAATGACGTACACATGTCCACCATCTTTCAGACAAACACATTTGGCGTTATTTTAGTTAATGGACTTGGTCTTTCAAGCTTCGAAAGGATAGAAAACGGAGATAAGGGAACAATTTATGACTTTAAACCTCAAAAAAGTGCATTCATCCTTTTATAGAGGTATTCCTCATGTCTTCAAGGGGTTAATAAAGGTTTTCTGCAGTGAGTCAGTGTGATTTTGTAGGAAAATGTCTAAATTTCAGACTTTATGAACGGTAATACCTAGCATCCGGTAACGACGCCATCGTGGACTCACGCAATTCCCAAGAGAGTTTTATCATAGTGTGCATTGGTCCCATGGGTACGCTGCGCAGTTACACTCATGAATTGTGCAAATTCCAAGATGGCGTCGGTATGAAAGCTTTATAAATTTGCATCAATTGATTTTAGGCTGGAGTATCCCTTTAACCCCTTAGCATTTCTGAAAAAGGCTAAAAATGCCTTAAAAAGGACACTTTGTACCTACTGTGTTGATCATATCTTAAAAGGGTTTGCATCGTTTGAATCACAAGAATCTCAGCTTTTCAAAGATATGCGACATGTTAAGCTTGTTGTTTTTGAGTTATTGTATGTCAGTAATATTTCTCCCACCGCACATTGGACCTTTAATGGTTAAGCCTGATCCCTCACTATAATGCATGTTTGAGCTGTTTTACTTATGGTTAAATATATCAGTGCCATTGTTTTGCCTCTTGGTGCACACCAGTGGGTAACATTTATAAAAGCTACTTAAATATCCCAATTGAACTAAAACCAACTCCTGGATTAATCTAAGTTTTGTCTGCGAAACCATGCATAAATAATAAGATTTTTATTTTTAAAACTATGCAAGCAGAACTGAAGTGGATCAATGTTATGTGAGACTTGGAACTGGTTTGTAGTCGCATCTGTACACCTCTTGGCATTAACTAGTGACATAACTGGTTTTCCACTAGAGTAGACTTTGCCAGTGCTAAAGTTAGAAACACCGTTCCTTAAAATACGGTTGTGATGTATAATAGGAAAGCGTATCATGCATACGCGCCATCCTGTTGGGTTTCTTCAAGGTGCTTTCCAGCATTCAAGGATGGATCCAATCACTGGCACTCGAATAATACGGCATGTGTTTGAAAGTGGCGGAAATATCTTTTCTTTTTATCTCTTTGGAGTCAGTCTCATTTCTCAAAGCAGGCCTTGCTTTCCTGTCTTTAGTCTTGGATCAATAGCCCTCCCTGCGTGCTTGATGTCTGAAAGCATGGTTTTCTCATAATACAGGAATAGATCTTTTGATGAGCAATACCTTTTGTAACGGTGTGCTCAACACGTGTAGCTTTCTCACTCTCTTGCCCTTCAGTCCGGTCTTTGTTAGCTTTTATAAAAGCACAAGTTTCAACAATAGTCGGTTTAAGGTTCAGCTACGGCTCTTTGTTATTTCTAACGCCACACCTTTCTTTAATCTGTATAAGACCCAGGTGCTGGCGTATCCAATGCACCGTCCACAGGTTTTCTTTGTATCCCCGTGCCAAGCAGGCCACTAACCGAAGTTTTAGCACAAGCGACTTCTGCAGTGTTGTGTCTAGTGGAGACCACGGTTTTGTGGGAACTCTGAGGTTTTGTCGAGACTGCGGCTGACAGTTTTCCCCCCTGTGTGTGTTTGTCTATGCGAGCGTGTGGCTTTGGCCGTCCTTTTGGTGTGTGTGTGTGTGTGGTCATGCTCGTGTAACAATTTGTGAGCTCGAATTGTGTACACTTTCCTTGACATTTTCAAGCGCATTCCCCTTTAAAGTCTATGCCCAGACTTATGGTGAGGAAAGTTGTGAACTGTTAAAGACTCGAGAGTTTCTTTGCAGTTTAAAGCTAGCTAAACGCAAGAACAGGTTGGACATTTTTAACAGGGTTACTATGCTGGGGAAATGTATTTACGTGTTAGCGTAAATACCAAATTAGGTCTCCTACATTACTTACTTTCTAAAAAGCATTAGTCAGATCAGTGGTTCGCAAACTGGGGGCCTAGGTCGTGAGATGGTGCCAGGGGGGCCCCTCGTATTATGACATTTTATAAAATAAATTAATTTATCATGAATTCTGTGGAATTAAACCTAAAAAATAAGGCTACTAACAACAGCACTAATTTGTATCATTCAATATGTTTTGTTTAATTAAAAGTTGAGTTTTAGAACAGTTTTTTTTGTCATAAATTTTCTTTTGGGGGGCCTTAAAGGGATGCCCCGTACACAAGGGGGGCCGCACGCTGAAAAAGTTTGAGAATAACTGAGTTAGATTAACTTAACTAGTTAGTTGACAGTAGAGTTAACAGTGTGTAGCATGCAGCTTTGTAGCCAAGAGAACCGAGATGATAATCAAACAACCGCTTTGTTTTTGATTAATCTTTTGAATCTTTTAATAATCCGTTTATTTTGGTGAGCTGGTACACAAATTCATCCCTTAAAGGGATATTTCACATAAAAATGAAAATTGTGTCATCATTAACTCACACTCATGTTGTTACAAACCTGTATTAATTTCAAAGGAAGATATTTTGAGCAATGTTTGAAACCAAACTAGGGATCACAGTTAATCTATAGCAGAATAAATATGTGTGTGAACTGTGTATTATAACTTTGTATAGATAAATGCACACACGTGCATGTATATATTTAAGAAATGTTTGTGTGTATACATTTGTATATTTATGTATCGTTTATATTATATATAAATATAAATGCTGCCTTTTTCCTTTATTACAAATATCTTCATTTGTGTTCAGCAAAACAGATATTTATAAAAGTTTGTATCAAAATGAGGATGAGGAAATGATGACAGAATTTGCATTTTTGGGCGAACTGTCCCTTTAAATACAATGTCAATCCCTTTGTTTTAAACCTAGTTAAATAAAACTGGTTTCTAGATTATATTAGTTGTTTTAAAATGAAATTTGAGAGAGTCTCTTTTAGTTTTTGTCACAAACTGTAACTTTTGCAATCATTGCAAAAATCAATTATGTCCGATAGCCATTGAAACTCTTTCAAAGGGGTTTGTTTGGGGTACTTTAACTACACTTTTAAAACCTGCTTACACTGTGGGCTTTATTACTAGCCTGGGAAAATACAGTAATCAAATCGAAGCTTTTAAATGACTAAAAAGGTTTGTTATAAAGATCTTGGGGTGATATTTAAACTAATTTTTGTACACCCTGGCCTGTTGAGTGCCGCAGGTATGAAGTATTTTTGTAGGCCAACCCAGAAGTTAGCGGGATACTGGTTCCCTTGCAAAACAGCCCATTCATTTTTCCAATACACTTTTGGATTATCGCAAAAAATAAGCTCTGTTTAACAAAAGTTTGAAACTTTGTCCCACAAGTTAATCCTCACAGATGAATACAAATTTTATGAATTTTAAAGTGTAAATGCATTTACTAAAAAATATAAAAAGCTGAATTTTCACTTCAAAGCTCATATACATTGTGTTTATCTGTAAGGACTAACTTATTGGACAAAGCGTGTGTCATAAACGTTGGTTAAACACAGAGCTAATTTTTGGCAAAAATCCAAATGTTTGTGGGAAAATGAATGGGCTTTTTTCAAGGGAATCACTATCCTTTGGGTTGGCCTACAAAATACGTCATCCTTGCGGCACTCTATATCCAATTTTCGCAAAATATATACATTTAAAATTATTTCTTTCCCCATAATATGGTTGTAATGAAGACAAGAAGTCACAATTTAAGTGGGTGTTTGTGTGTCTGTGTGTAACACGCATAGTTTATTAGTGGGGCCCGGACCCCCCACATTTCACTTTAATGGCTGTTGTCTGTGTTGCATTACACACACGCACCCCAGTGCACGCTAAAGGAAGAGGCACACACACGTTCCTAATTCTCACAGTTGTGCGCTCTCTCTGTCTTTTGAGCTGCCATCTTTGTGGTGACGCCACTTTGACTCGCTCCCACTTTTATTTTTATGCAGCCAATTTATTTTTGCAGGCAGATCCAGCGTTGAGGCTGCGATTGAACCGTGTGCATGTGGAAGAGAGAGAGAACCACTGATGATGAGTGAGACTACATCATGGCCACACAGGTTCGATCTGTGCTTCTGATTTGAGTCACGGAGGTCTGCGTGGAGGAGAGAGAGCGCTTTCAGAACCTGTCAGTGGATTCCGTGTAGGCCACGAATCGGGTGGTGGAAGTTTCAGTCACTTTTGCAGAACAGTGGAAATTAGGGTATTAAAAGACAAAATAATTCACGAACCAACCTTTCTCAGTGGCATCCCTGCGTTTCGGTGATTTCCAGACCTTTAAATTGTGCGGTTTAAAGTAGAACGACCTAGAAAGTCACGCTGGCCTCAGTGGGACATTAAACGCAATTGTAACTTGGTTCACAGCGAGTGCTGTGACTGACATGTGGCTACGCATAGTTTGAGGAGGCATGATGTCTGTGCGCTAATGGAAAGCTTGTAAATGAAGGGCCCATTAGCAGCGAGGCAGAGGATTGGCGAGGTTTTTCGGTGCTGCAGTCTTGGCCCAGGGTGGGAGAGAAAACAGGGAGCGACCGTGGAGACGGCGCTCTAATCCCACAGCTGGAGCCGCCGCGTGTGCCGTCAGCGGCTCTGTGTGTGTGTGCATTCGTCTTTGGAGGAAAATGAAAGTGAAGCCGGAGTCTAGAGACTTAACCACAACACAGAACTTTAAAAGAGGCAATCTATTGACTTCTCGTTCTCTGCCCCACACTACCACCTCTTTTTCCACTCCATCATGTTCTCACCCCTCTGATCTCTTTTGTGATCTTAATCGCTCGCTCTTTATTCTGTTTTATTTTGACTTTTCCTCCAATTGGGTGGTATGATGAACTCGGTACACTCATTGTGGTACTTAGCGAATTAAAGTTTGTAGGAAACTACGCGAAATTACGTCCCAATACGGAGGTGGAAGAGTGAAATTAAAGTCAATGTAAAACTGACTTTTGTAGAGTAAAAAACATTTGGTCTGCAATGTTTGGTTAACATTACCAATCTAGCCATCGGATCAAGTTTCATTCTGTTGTAAACCACCCACTTTTCATAATTCCTGTTGGGTAAATTTTCCCCTTTTTTTTCCTAATAATATGTTTAACTCCATCGCAAGTTAAATGAGTTGCAAATGGGTGATTCTCATGAAATCCAGATTTAGAAGGTGTCCAGCATCAGATTTTTAAAAAAGCTGGCCAATTTTTTTGCAAATATAAGATTAACGTCTGAACTTACAAAAAACCATTATTTTTAGAGGATTTAAAAGTATTTTCTATAGAATTATTTACATTTTTTAGATTATCATTATCAAAAATTGTCATTACCGCAACATGATATTACATTAAATATATGCATTTACAAACTCATGTTTCGGTAATGAGAACTAAAAAGTTGTCTAGGTACTATAACAAATCAAAATTTCAACTTTACTGGAGAGAAAAAATAAGAACTGCTTAGCTGGTAGCCATCTTGAGTGTCACTGTCAATTATGTCCCTTACAACTATTTCTTTTTTTTACATTGACGACCTAAACAATGATTGAAAATTGTTGCGGAAGATGAGAAAATTTTTCTTAGACACATTTATATTCCTTATCATTGTCTCTACATTTACCAAATACCACATGTTTCTTTACTGTAAATGTTTATAGTATAACATGCACTGAAGCTTTTTATTTTTTTAGATTTTTTAATTATAAATATTTCAATGTCAAAGAACCCAAATCCAGTCATGGACACGTTGCGGTAATGAAAAAGTTCCTCTTAAATGTGGAAAAAAACAACAAAATTGTGTGCAAAATAGTACATGAAGAGATGTTTGTAACTGTATGCTTCTTATTTTCACACTCTTACTTTGCATTTACTTTTTTTATCAAAATGTTTCATGACACCTCGTAAGTCTAATTTCGCGAGAATCACCCAAATGCCATTTTGTGTTGACTATAAAGGTGAGACAGAAGTCATAGTCATTGCCTGCTGTGGTTGGTCGTTAAATGGGGGAGGTTGAACGCACCAAACGTTGCCTCCAGGGTCCCCGTGGAGATATTCAGACACCTAGTCTCTCGTCTACCACACTTCGCTTTTCTTAAGGCATACCACAATACCACACACGCATACGATCTAAGAATCACCTGGGGCCCAGATGACTGTCTCCTGGCCAGCCTTTAGGTTTAATGGTGCTTTCTTGTTGTCGATCTGGACCAATCATTGCTCTCAGCGGGGTGCCAGGGATTGTAATCAGATCACATTGACGTTTCGCGTTATCAGACGTTGCATCACTGAGAAGATTACTTCAACGACAGTTCCGCCCATTTCTTCAAATGCACCACTGTTTTGCAGCACGTTTGAATGATGCTGTTATGACAATTATTTATCGTATCCTTGAGTCAACATTACCCAATTCAAATGATTTTGCATATCAGTTGAGTACTCCACCCCATCCCCCTTCAACAGGTAGGTTTTACAAAAAGGACGCATGCTAAGAACGTCTTTAAGCATGCTGCAACAAGTATGTCTGCTTAGTTACAAACATCTTATTGAGAATCATTTGCTGCAGAATTCCCATTTTATTATCATGCTAATTGCCGGGTTCACAGACGAACATGACCTGAAGCCTGCGTGGTTTTGCATTGCCGAAAGGATAGGTACGGCATCCATAATTTGTAGCCATGTTAAAATGTCAATTATAGAACAATTCTCACAAAAAAAATTGGATTTGAACCCACAGACGGGGAGGGAACACTACAGAATTTAGTAAGCCATCTTCTGAACAAACCAATAACAGGGAGTGACAGTGATGAGGCGAGACAGTGAATAGACATACACCATGTTTATTGCTCAGCAAAGTCAGTTTGGCTGCCTCGCGCATCCACGAGCTGTTTTTGGCGATTCTAGAAAAGAGTTCTCCCGGCTGGTACCGCCCAACCCAGTATAATCTGGCATAGGCAGGGCGATGGCAGTTAAAATTAGCTGCTTTGAGCGTGCTTTGTGCGTCAAAGAGAAAATGCTGAGCTTGTAGCCAGATCCAACCTGGCTGACTTCCACCTGCCCTCATACACCAAGAGGGTGAGGCTGACTTTAGTTTCCCTGAAGTCATGAGCGTTACTATGTTTTACCATGTCACAATATGGTTAGTCGAAATGGCCAAATTTTTGCTTTGTAACTCTTAATAGCTTGCACCTCTTTAGAGGCAGCGTTAAAAACAAAGTTGAACTTTGTGACGACTTATCAGTTTTTCAGGTGCCTACTCTGGAACCGGAAAAATGGAGCAGACCCGTGCTGGTTTCGCTTTGATCTTTCTGGAAGACTCTCTATCCATGACTAAGTGGGAACAGAAGTGGGGGAAGGAAAAGAAATCGCTTAAAAGTTCATGTAGAGGTGGCTCCCAGCAGGAGATAAAGCAAGGATAAAAGCTTTGCTGTGATAAGATATTAGAAATCCACGTCTCGCTGATAAAACGTAATGCCACTATCACCCTTGCAACCTCGGCGGTTCTAATGACTTTTGCTCGGCCGCCCGAGCGAAGGCCACTGGAGTGTGTGATTTAACACTCAGATGAAGAGAACATGATGGCTGGAAGACCCTTAAGATTGAATCTTGGAGATTCCACATCACCAGCGAATTACAAAGTTTGGCGTTTTCTGCCCCATCTAAGGTAATGTTTGTGCAGTAGTAAATCAGTTCATGTTCCTGGTGTCTTGCGTTAGAGAAGTTGAAATTTAGCTTTTAATTCAAGTAAAATGTGGGCCTAATTCATCTATTGGTTTCCAATTGAGTGTGGCTAAAACGAAATGCAGACGGGTACTTATGATAATTCAAAAGCGGGTTAATACTATTACTCATTTGAAACCATCAAGGTGCCACTCAAAATACCTCTTTTTTTGAGCACCTACACCATTATGTGCATGGGCTTTATTTATTGTTCATAAAGTGGCTTTTTTTGCTTTGTGTAGTTAAAGGATTAGTCCATTTTCTTAAAAAAAATCCAGATAATATACTCACCACCCTGTCATCCAAAATGTTGATTTCTTTCTTTGTTCAGTCGAGGAGAAATAATGTGTTTTGAGAAAAACATTCCAGGATTTTTCTCATTTTAATGGACTTTAATGGACCCCAACACATAACCGTTTTTATGCAGTTTAAAATTGCAGTTTCAAAGGACTCTAAACGATCCCAAACGAGGCATAAGGGTCTTATCTAGCGAAACGATTGTCACTTTTGACAAAAAAAAAAAATGGTATCAAGAGGTCACGGATGACGTATGCGAAACTACGCCCCAAGTGTGGAGAAAGAGGACCTTTCCGATGATGTTGATACTAATTAATGTCTTTGTGTCAGTTTATTGTTTAAAATGGTCCGCAAATGTGCTTTTTATATGTTACACGTGACCTTTCTACGCGATTATGTGAGGTCGCGCTGGCGAGTCACATGACTGGAGGAAGACGAGAAGTTGTGGTTTAAAAGTGCATATTTTTTATTTTTCTTGTCAAAAATGACAATCGTTTCTCTAGATAAGACCCTTATGCCTCGTTTTGGATCATTTAGAGTCCTTTGAAACTGCAATTTTAAACTGCATTAAAACTGTTAAGTGTTGGGGTCCATTAAAGTCCATTAAAATTAGAAAAACCCTGGAATGTTTTCCTCAAAAAACTAAATTTCTTCTCGACTGAACAAAGAAAGACATCAAAATTTTGGATGACATGGTGGTGAGTAAATTATCTAAATTATTTTTAAGAAAATGGACTAATCCTTTAAATTGTTTTATATTGAACATTTTGCATTACAAACAGGATTCATCAATCAAATGCATGCTCATTGTGTTAATGACCATACCATGTTTACACAAGCACATTGTGACAGGTCAGATGCCGCCCACTTCAACTCTGTCTGCATTTATATGCCGAGTACTTAAAAATTAGCTTCCTGGAGTAAATCCACATTAAGCGCTCTGCTGAGACCGAAACGAACAGCTAAATCCTTGTTGTTGCTTTTAGGGAAAATTTAAGACCGTTCCTGTTTAGTACCAGCTTTAAAAAAAATGAAAACATCAATCAGGTTTTCAAACATGCAATATGCCAACAAGTCAATGAGAAGTTAAAGATTCACGTGAGCTCATAATCATCAATTTCGGCTTATGTAGGACTTGCAAATACATACCGCTTGCAAAAAAATCTAGGCTCATGTTAAGCATGATTTTTGGTGACGCACACAGACCCGGTTAGTGAGAGCAGGAGCACTTCAAGAGACCTGCACAGGCCTGTTGGTAAGGATTTTTTGGCACACAGCCGTCGCAGGCTGCTCTTCATGCTCGGCAGTCCTCACATAGCAGGAAAATTGGCCCAGAAACGCGCCCTGCCTGACCATTTATGGCTGATTTAATCATATCCCTACGAGGAACTCCCCTGTGACGCGTCTGGTTTCTGTCTGGGCAGAGTTGGCCGTCGCACTGCGGCGTCCCGGACATCTGGAGCTCTGTCTCCACCGCCGTGTGCCGGTAACTGGAGTTTTTGGTCTCGCTCTGGTGTTGACATGAAGATTGTAGACATGAAAATAACAGCTACTAGATGTTTAGCTTACAAAGCCACAGCTGTGAAAGTATTAGACATAGCTAATGGCTTCTCCTTGGCGACCGTGTTAGGGACACAAGGCTTTCTTCAAGGTGTCTCTGCTTGGGTGGGAAATGCCCTCAAGGTGTGACATGGGTGGCAAAATGACCTAGAGGTTTATGTAATGTACAGGATAATACGCGTGCTAACATAATCAAACAGTTGATCCCTTACGGCCTTAGTTCTTTCGTATTTGGGTTAATGTGTTCCCAAAACACCTGTCTGAGTGTGGAATATCAAGCATGTAAGATCAAGGAGACAGATAGCCTGTATTGTGACTATATCAAAGACTGTTGGCATGGGTTACTGATTGCATTATTTTCATACTGATGGGATGGTGGAGTCTACCCTTGTGGGAAAAAACTATGCAGAATTCCGACTTGCAGTTTCTGTAGTAACAGCATTTTTAAATTATGTTTCCTATCGTTTTTTTTTTTTAAGGCTGCAATGCGTTTAAACTTATGTTACAAGTGTGTGACAAAATCATTGTTCAGAAATTTCCTTACCTAACCCTGATTTGTCATGCTAAGCTAAGGCTTGATAATATGGCAAATAATATATAGCCTAATAATATAATATAAAATAAATAATGTATCTTAATTGGTTTTGGAGTCCCGAAATTTTGCCTGGGCGACTGCCGTTTTATTTTCAATGCTGTTTCACTTTGACTGTAACGAACTTCCATACAAAATTTTGATTTCCTGATTTAAATAAAATTAAAGATCACCTATTTCATTGCTAAAAAAACAACTTTATTTTGTGTATTTGGTATAATACAATGTGTTCTCGTGAAACGCACGGATTTGAAAAGCTCTGTGTCCCTGATTGGCCAGATAATCTGTAAATTGATCTGAATACCTCTGAATTCAGAAAGAAATGTGACGCTCCTTACCATGTTTGAAAGATTGGGTTGCTAACAGCAGTTAAAGGTGTAGCGGAGGATTTTCTCGGATTTTAGAAAAGAACCACCTTCTCCACTTTTTAAAAAAAAAAATGCAATTGCACAACACTTCTGAATGACAACTAGGAGGACCAATAGTCTTGATGATCCACCTGGAAAAAGAAAATCCTCCGCAATACCTTTAACATACATTAAGTAAACTGTTGCCTACAATCCGTGTGTTTGTTGTAGTCCAAGAAAAGAGATTTAAGTTGGAGATGATAACTCGCGTCATCGTTTACTTTGGGGTTTGTACCTTTTGCACATCGTAAACATGTACTAATACACACTTACACACCAAAGGAAATTTAAAAGCGTGAATTGGATAATAGGTGCTCTTCAAAAGTAAAAATTCAAATTAATAAAACAATATGTAAAATCGCCAAGCCCTACATAAGCTTACAATAATGATCTATAGGTTGAGTTTGCAGAAAATATCGTTTGAAAGACATGTACTAGGGATGCATAACGATTAGGGCTGGGCGATTAATCGAAATCGAACCGCAATCGCGATGTGCAACGTTGCGATTAGCAAATCGCGAAAGGATGCGATATGATGTGATTTGAGAAATATGCAGAGAGGCTTTGTGACAGTCTATCCAATTGAGCGAGCGCAAGTATGGCTGTGCTTTCTCCGTGAGAGGCACGTCAACCAATACAGCGCTTCTCCTAAACTGACGAGGGGTTTCAATTTAAAGCATGCGCGCAGCCTGTGTCTCTCAATGCTTATTAAATACTCCCGCCTGTTTCCGCATTGCAAGACTTTGCGCGCGCGTCTTCCACAACAGACAAGGTGTTTAACTTGACGCACACGCGCAGCCTGTGTCTCTATGCTTATTAAATACTCACGCCTGTCTCCACAAGTCCGCATCGCAAGACTTTACGACACGCCCGCGTCTCCCAAAACGGATGATGCGTTAAAACTTTAAACACACCCGCCCAACAATGCTTACAAGCCTGACTCCTTATTTAAAACAAACTAAAATATAATTTTACTGGGTTGCTAATGTCACTTGAATGAAATGACATGACATTGAACACATTTGGATTTTATATTCATTTTAAAAATCCCAAATGTAGCTATTTAATATTTTGAATCATAGTTATGAAGTTGAGTATTACAGTTCTTTGTTTACAAAAAACAAACATGCATTCAAATCTTTCCAGTAAAACTCAGTCACCCATTTCAATATTTTAACTTGTTGTTAAAGTTGCAGCTATAATGAACCCACTTATTTAAATACTGTTACAGTGTTAGTCCAACCCAAAGACCATTTTACATTTCATACAATAAGAAGTGTTAATTATATTCTTAATTTCTTTGTTTTTGTTTCCTTATTTTCACAAAAAAAAAAAAAAACATAAGAATACAGTTAAATCACCAGACCCATAAGCAGTATCAGTAAGATCTAACCATCTAAAGAGGCAGATGCACATTGCATCTACTAAAAAATTTAATCGCAAATCGAATCGCAATTCCTGGCAGAAAAAGCGCAATTAGATATTTTCCCTAAATCGCACAGCCATAATAAAGATTAATCGTGATTGATCTATAGCAGAATAAAAGTTTTGTTTACATCATATTAGGCTTGCTGCGATAGTTGGTGAAACGGTGATTACCGGTGCTTCAGCCTCTCACCGGTTAGATCACTTGCCCACTGCGACACCGTCTTTCATCGTCGTTTTGATATTTTCGTGTAATTAAATCATTTCGTTTCGTTAGAGAGAGCAAACAAACAACTGAATGTGTCTGCTGCCTGAATTCAGCGGAGCTGAACGCGCGTCACGTCACAGAGCAGCAGGTGTCAGATTTCATTTATTCTCATTAGAGAGTGCAAGACGAGCTGACCATAAAAATAATAAACCCATCATTCAAGCAGCGCTTTATGGAGAAGTAGCCGGTTGCTCTGCTTGGGACTGGCGGGTTCTGTGAGAATTACCTGTGGCCATTGACTCAAGCACTTAATTTAACCAGCTGTTGCACTCGCATTGCACGCAAATTCATACGCGATTCAATGCAGCTTACGCAAACACTGCATTTAAACAGTTGCGTAATTCAAAAGTGAAAGTAAAATGTGCACGTCTGCATTCGCATTTATAAGCCCCTCCCACCCAGTGATGCGCTGATTAACCAGTGGGAAAATTCTGTCACCGCGGCAACCCTACATCATATATGTGTGTGAACTGTGTATAATATATATAAATATGCAAACATGCATGTATTAATTTTAAGGAAAAAAATATATTTATATATTAAATATTTATATATAAATAAATTATACATAAATATAAAAATGTATATACACATGTAAACATAATTAAATATAATTATTTAATTAAATAATTAAATATACATGCATGTGTGTGCATTTATCTATACAAAGTTATTATACACAGTACACACAAATATATGATGTAAACAAAAACTTTTATTCTGCTATAAATTAATCGCGATTAATCGTTATGCATCCCTAACATTACGTAAAGTTACCTGCAATTTTATGTTACAAACAGATGGTGATTTGGAGGCAAATTGCGGATTGCAAATTTTAATAACGAAAATTGTGCTAGCATTGCCAAAGTCATAGGTTTGTTCTCAGGGATCACTTATACAAATAAAATGTAAGGCTTGAATGCACTGGAAACCAAAAAAATGCGTAAATGTGATTTGTAAAGTCTAATCTTAAAGGGATAGTTCGGCCAAAAACGATATTAAACCCATGATTTACTCACCCCCAAGCTGTCCGAGTTGCATATGTCCATCGTTTTTCAGACAAACACATTTTCGGATATTTTAGAAAATATTTTAGATCTTTCTGTTCATTAAATGTAATGTTACGGGGTCCAGCAATAGTCCACGACCTTCAAGTCCAAAAAAGTGCGTCCATCCTTCACAAATTAAATCCAAACGGCTCCAGGATGATAAACAAAGGTCTTCTGTGGGTAATCCGTGCGGTGTTGTTGTAGAAATATCCATATTTAAAATGTTATTAACGTTATAAACTACCTTCCGGTAGCGCCGCCATCTTAGACTCAGGAGAGAGTATTAGCGTAGTGTACGCACTTTTCTTAGTGACGTATGACAAATTCGGAGGGCGGGGGCACAGAGCAGCAGCAGAGAAACTCTGTACGCTGCGTAAGCTCTCATCCTGAATGCGCATCACTCCAAAATGGCGGCGCTACCGGAAGGTAGTTTATAACGTTAATAACATTTTAAATATGTATATTTCTACAACAACACCGCACGGATTACCCACAGAAGACCTTTGTTTATCATCCTGGAGCCGTTTGGATTTAATTTGTGAAGCATGGACGCACTTTTTTGGACTTGAAGGTCGTGGACTATTGCTGGACCCCGTAACATTACATTTAATGAACAGAAAGATCTAAAATATTTTCTAAAATATCCAAAAATGTGTTTGTCTGAAAAACGATGGACATATGCAACTCGGACAGCTTGGGGGTGAGTAAATCATGGGTTTAATATCGTTTTTGGCCGAACTATCCCTTTAAAAAGTTAAATTATAGTAGAAAACACATGCAAGTGAGTTAATAACCCGAATCTTATAAACATTTTAGTTTCCCCTTACCCACAGCGTAAGGAATGTAAAAAGAAAATAGGCTTAAACTAGGGAAGCGTCAATCTTTTAGCGCTTGTAAATTGAGTCTGTTTTTTTCCCATCATGTTTCACCCTGTCAGCCCTAAATAAACTCTTCTTTATTGTAGAGATGCACTGCTTTGTTTAAACCTGTGCCTGATGCCAGCTCTGTCATTGCTTTTCAATGGCATTTGTACGTCGTCATGCATCTGTGAACGGTGGCCCTGACGGAAATAACCAACTGTGATCAGTCAACCTTGACTTATTTACAGTTACAGTGATAACAATGACTGTCAGAATCGCCAGATGCAGCCAAGTATTATTGTTTAGGCAAATAAGCGAGTTGAATGACATGTGAGCAAACAAACAGATCCTAAATTGAAGCAGTGTTTAGCTTGCAACCGCATCGTTTTCATTTTCAGTGCTGTAGAGGATGCTTATATATATACTTTGACTGTGATATTGAAGTAGTGGCAGTGTTTTGCCAAAGAAACTCACGCTGTTGCCCTGATCCTTCTGTGGGTAAATAGAAATGGACCGGCAATATATAAGCACGGCACAAGTAGCTGTGATATCAATTCAGATGGACCCCAAGGATTTTATTTGCTCCTGGGGTGAAAGAGATGAGGTGTAGGGATTTGAATGCCTGTCTGCTGCCTGTTAGGAGCAACCACCCTGAACCTTTAGCATTAGGGTTGGCAGGAGGAGGCACGACTGGTGGTGTTGTGGGCAGACATGCATACAAAACTGTGTTATGTAAGCATGAATGACGTGCATCATGTGAGGGCTGCAGGCTGGCAATGCACACCAACAGATGACTGCCTGACTTTTTGGCCCTGTTTATACCTGGTATTAAGATCAGTTTTGTTCATTTGGATCGCAAGTGGATGAGAGAGACACTTGTCTGTTTACACCTGCTTTTTTAATCCGTCTCTTTTGTCCAATTTCAACCGCTTTTGTACTTATTACTTTTAAGGTGATGGTTTATGGGTGAGTCGTTAAGTAATGGTGGGTTTAAGCAGCTTGTTGTGTATGATTTGAGAAGACCAGCACTGATGGAGGTAAATAGACAGCCACTTTTCTTTTTAGTTTGATCATCTTTGTTCTTACCACCGCAAGCGGAAATACCAATGAAGAAATGCGATGCAGATAATTTTTTTACCTGACGGGATGGGTTCTATTGGACCAATCACAGCGCTTGTGGTTTGCGTAGAATGGAAATTCAATTAAAAGTTCGGCATGGTGCGCGGCACACTACGCGTAAGCTATACTGTAGCACCTACGCACAACTATAAAATAGATAAACTTTGCCTTTGTGGTAGACTCACTGGCTGCGTCCAAAACCGCATACTGTACAGTATGTACTGAATGAGATGAAGTACCTACTTACTGACCGTTAAAACGGTAAGTACTGTATAGTATGAATCCTGGTAGTATGAATGCAATTCGGACAAACTACGTCCTCCATGTTGATACATCACATGACATACGTCGTCGTCATGTCATACTAGCGTGAATCTTTTCGCCTCTTTTCGTTGGATAACTCCTCTCCCGGGGCATCATGGTATAGTGAATATAGTATGGAAGTAGGACGGTTTCGTACGCAACGACTCTCTTCGCATCCTTTCTTCGCATGAGATTTTCATATTATTATTATTATTATTATTATTATTACCCTATTTTTACATGTTTTACATTTGTTACATCAAGCATCATTGCGGAGAGCCATTTGGAATTTGCAATTTAAAAATGATTTACATTATTGGTTATATATTGTCATAACATTGAATGTCGCAAATATTAATTTTATTTTCCACCCGTTAAAGGATAATTCCGGTATTTAACACTTTGAGTCTCATTTCTGGTTTGTTTTGGATGAACTACAGTGATGGACACTGAAATTTTGACTTGGTCGTGTTTTGACTTTTTGACTCGTTTAGAAGCGTCTCTTGACTGCTTCAGAATGGAAGTCAATGACCATGCACAAACATGTCATAAAAACAACACTTAACATTAATTTTCAAAACTGTACTACTCACCGAGTGGTTCGTGGTATTCGTTGATGATTAAAAACAAGTTGTGTAGCGAAATACAGTTTCTGTCGTTTTTTATTTGGCATTTTGTAAAATTCCATTGACTTCTCTTGGAAGACTCATTGCTCGCTGATATATCACTCCGCCGACGGGAAACAGAAAAGGGTCTGTTTACGTGTGGTTGTAGTTTTTTTGCTCATTTCTCTCAGAAGAAATTTTTCCCATATTTGATGGCTCAGTGACCAGCTTTAGGTTTGAAGTTGAGCTCGATTGTGACTGTCTATACGCTAGACACCGAGCGTACTTGTATGGCAAAGTGGTTGTCGCCATCAAGTGGTCGGGAGTGTGCTAACGCTTCAGACTCAAATATAGAGCGGAAGTATACACGTGGTTGTGAGGTATCTGAAAAAATAGTTCCACTACAGCAAATAACACGGATTGAAATCATACATTGCGCCAATATATTTGTTTTTAATCATCAACGAACACCACGAACCACTCGGCGAGTAGTACAGTTTTGAAAATGAACGTTAAGTGTTGTTTTAATGACATGTTTGTGCATGGTCATTGACTTCCATTCTGAAGCAGTCAAGAGACGCTTCTTAACGAGTCAAAAACTCAAGACACGACCCATTGTCAAAATTTCTGTGTCCATCACTGTAGTTCATCCAAAACAAACCAGAAATGAGACTCAAAGTGTTAAATAACGGAATTATCCTTTAACTTAAATCATACTTATATCATACTTTATTGAGTTATATGATCATAATTTGTATGATTATTCAGTATCTTATCCAAGCCTTGTAACAACTTCCAAATCATCATAAGACAACTCAAGAAATGCAAACATGCTTGGTTTGGTTTTATTTCTCGTTAGGGATGTTTTAATTTGCGCAAAACAGCACTGACTCATTGTGCACAGTTTAAACGAACACCACAAATTGTCGAATGCACGCAGATGGACGTCACCGCATCCACATTGTATGATAGGTTTTTCGTCTTTCTGAAAGCCAGGGTGATATTTTCCTGTCGATTGTAAGTGGAACGTTTAGGCAGCACGGCTGCTCGAGCTTTGTATTACTCATCCTGCACGCATTCACACTGGCACACACTAGTACCTCTTTTTCCCTGTCGCCACCATCATTAGTAGATGGAGAACGACCTTTTCCTCTGCCTAAATATAGAGCCCACAAAGAATAGGAGGAAGGGAGGGAAGTGGGGGGAGATGGAGAGAATAGAGAGAGAAACAGAACGAATAAGCGTGGGGCCCTAAACATTTCTGAGCCTTTAAATACAGACCAGGGACTCATTGGATGGCGTTTGTTTTCTTTTTCGTACTTGCGTCATAGCGTCACCATAAAAAAGAGCTGTTACAGCCGAACTCTAATCGCAAACAGAGACGATGGCAGTAGGTGCTGTTTTTAGACGCTTTACAGAAACGTGCATATCACTCTGCTTTGAAAAAATTGAAATGATGGTGTACGCCAAAATAAATAATTTTTAAATATTAATTTTAAAATAACTTTTACTCACCCTTGTGTTGCTTTATTCTGTGAAACACATAAGGTGAATATTTTTTGAAGAATATTATAGCTACTTTCTTTTTAAAAGTGCAAACTAAGCAGTAAAGTGCAAAATTCATTCTGATTAAAGAAATTTTTTACTTTTATAAAAAAAATCTGATAATATACCCAACCCATGTCATCCAAGATGTTTATGTCTTACTTTGTTCAGTCGAGATGAAATGAATTTTTTTTATGAATTTTTTTTTTAGGAAAACATTCCAGAATTTTTTCCATTTAAGTGGACTTTAGTGGACCTCAAAAGTATACAGTTTCAATGCAGGTAAAAATTGCAGTGTTATTGCAGCTTCAAATTGCTCTAAACAATCCCAACCCGAGGCATAAGGGTCTTCTCTAGCAAAAAGATTGTCATTTTTGCAAAAATAAGTACTTTTTAACCACAACTTCTCATCTTGCACTAGCCTTGTAATGCACCAGCGTGACCCTTGCGCATTACGTTACCATGACGAAAGGTCACACATGACGTGTGTGAAACGATCGCTCCAGTGTTTACAAGTGCGGAGAAAGAGGACTGTTACGACACTGTTGTATAATACTAATTAATGTCTTTGTGTCTTTTATTGTTTAAAATGGTCTGCAAGTGTGCGTTTTTACATACGTAACGTGACCTTTTGATATTATCACATAATACGTGAGACCACGCTGGCGTTTTTTTGTTGAAAATGACAACTAGATAAGACCCTTAAGGGCTTGTTATAGTTGTGCGTAGGTTCCGCGTCCGTTTTCATTGATACTTTTGCGTCGTCGTCCACGTCGACATGCAAGCACGCGTGCAGACCGCTGGTAGGCAGTATCCACGCGTTTAATCACAGTAGCAGCGTGGCCGTCAAAGAAGAAAAAGCTTGGCAAGTTAACCCACAAACGGAGAAGAAAAAGCAACTTGTTGTGTATAATTTGAGAAGACCAGCAATGATGGAAATAAATAAACAGCGACTTTTGTTGCAGTTTTAGTTAAATCACTCCTCAACTTGGACATTCTTTGTTTTGTTGGTCGTAAACAGAAATACCTATGAGAAAGTTTTTTTTACCTGATGGGAGGGGTTCTGGTGGACCAATCACAGCGCTTGCGGTCCACGTAGAACTGACGCGCTGTAAAGAATTTTGTGAGGTGCATGTCAGGCTATGCAGAGCTACGCACAGGCTACAGATAGCTATGGCGTAGAACTTACGCACGACTATAAATCGGGCTTTATGCCTCGGTGAAGCTGCATTAAAACTACATTTTAAACTGCATTGAAACCGTGAACTGTTGAAGTTCACTATATGTAGAAAAATCGTAGAATGTTTTCCTCATTTCCTTATGAGTTATGAGGATTTTTTATGATAGTGGAGTAATCCAAAAAGTTGCAGTATTACAAAAAGTACTATAAAACTAACTATCATGAACATATTGTCATTTACTTTTGTTGTATGAAAAGGCCAGTTTGTTTCACATTTTGTGCCGTTGTTCCACAGGTTTAGTTGTATAAGTGAGTAAATACTGACAAAATTAAAATTTTTGGCAGAACAACTCCTAATGTACTGCTGTCTGACGTCCAATTACTCTGACAAATCGCGCCTTCTGCTTGCATGCAACATTCAGTCAAATGTTCGTCAGCTGGTTTGTTTATTCGTCTCAGTACAGTTTGTACAGGTGGTATCATGTAAGGCTTGTGTCATATTGTTTTCGCATGCGTGTGTGTGTGTACAGGGCTCTGTCAAGCGAGGGGTTTGTCGGGCAGTCTCCTGACTCCATACCCATTAGTGACAGTAACCGTCAGAGAAACGGCAGTCCCAGCAGAACCCACAGACATCAGGGGACGTGCCCGTTATAGCTGTTATTGCGCTTTGATTGAACATGTTTGTGTGTATGTGCTAAGTTGCTGTGTGGTCTTATATGAAAAAAGTATATGTCATGGCATACGGGTTTGTTTAAAAGTACCTCAACGTGGTTTCTAGTTAAGTTATTCCTCAGCCCTCCCTTGAGTCTGTATAGCCCCGGTGTGGGTTTTTTGCATCTTAATCCCTACCTGTTAAACATCTATCTTTTTTCACTGTGGTGGCCAATCTCACGCTTTGTTTGTGGTACTTGCAAAGGCAAATATTGTTCTTCATATTGCTGAGACGTCTAATTTTTTATGTATTAAGCTTCATAGTACGCAATCTGAATCAAGTATGTTACACCCATACCTCATGATATGGCTTAAGTAGTTCACCTAACAGCCGAAATCCCATAGATGTCCCCAAAATCACTTGCCTTTTTCCAGGACTGTTAACAAGCCACTTAGTACTTTATTAGTTTTTCATCATAATGTCTTCAAAAGGGATAAGCGGCAAGTATCGAGGGTATGTGAAGTACGATTTTATTAATTGATTTAATTGGGTTTCGTTTTTTCCAGCCATACGCGTATTTATAGAGCCAAAGTGTCTTGTTGCTAGGAGATGGCGTGGGAGCCAGAGACCCAGCAAATGAGAAACGGGTGTAAAGGAGCTCTTCTTGCAAACGCTGAATGACAAACACACTCACGCATACGGCGTGAGTCAGCTGTGACGCTCATACGCGGTGGGAAGCTTTATATTTCTATGTGCCCACTCTCTTGGTGGAGGTCTGGTCCCTCAAACGCTCGACTGATCACGTGTGATCTGTTGTGTGTGGCATGTCTCCACAAAGTACCTGTGAATTGTGGTAAATGGTTAGCGTTTAACATCAGAAACGTTTTTGAAGTCCTCTTCATAATAATATAAAATTACAGGCTGAAATCAGAATTGTTGGGGTGGGGATTTTACAAAATACAGATTCTTCAGGTTCACCCGTCTAAACTGGCAAGGCAAACCTGATCTCTACCTTTGTGTTCATTGGGTCATTCAGTTTAACATCTCGAGATCTCAAACCAGCATCTCGCTCATGACTCAAGCAGCATTGCCGACTGTTCAGCAGTTGTCACGGACAGTTAGTACCAGCCCACGGTGTCCAAGTCATCCTTCCACCCCCCTGCGCAGCGTGGGTCCCTGCAGCACATGTGTGCGGTTGGCGGTGGCGGCAATGCTGAGCTGTTTTGCGTTAGCAGCCTAACACGGCGATAGGCTTTATTAGCAGCCAAGATCTAAACTGTCTAAAAGGGGCATTACGCTGAGCAAAACAACACATTGTGCTCCAAGACTATCTCTCTTTGTCTTTAGAAGTGTGGGAATTTTGTATTTTTGGTCTTTTTTTCACATGACATAGTGCTGTAGGAGATACAATCTTAATTTAAGACTTGTGGTTTGATTTTGTTTTTCGTATCCTGATAGGACATGGTGTCATTTCTAATTTTGGCAGCGACAGAATGCTTAACCTTGTTATCATCGATTGACTGTTTCTCTCAAACCATCTGGCTGGTATTCTCCGACATACCTCAGATTAGTTTGACACGTTTGTCGATAGCTTGCCGCGGTCATGTTTATGAATGTCATGTTGACTCAGCATTGTGCATGATTCGTAATAGGTCTGTCACTTATTATGTTGTGTAATCGTCTGTCCATGCTAATATCCATCTGCCTGTACCAAAGCGCAAACTGTTTCAGTAATTAGATGAAGATCCTCAAAGTCACGGCTAGGTTTTTGACTTTGGTCCAACAGCCTGTTGGTTTTCTTTGCAAGAATTGAGTCTAAAAGTAGAGGCCGTGTGCACACCCATTATCCTCTTGCTTCTGTGTATGTGCATGTGTGCGCGCTGTTTTGACTATTATCCCAAGGATGTTGATCTAAACTGTAAAATATTCACAAAGGCATTCGTATTGTACCTCTAGATCATGTTGTATATACAACCTTTTATCAGAATCAAGTTAAATATAGCATACGTCACAATTATTTTAACACACGCTTTTTGTTTAGCAGTTACTAGGGATGGGCACGAGTACTCGATTGCTCGAGTACTCGAACGTGGCATCGATGATCGATCACGAAAACGATGATCATGTGGGTGTATTTATTTATTTATTGTGGATATGGCGGCATTTGGGTGTCTGGTTAGCGTTACGAGCGCATGTGGTAGTAAAGACTGGGTCTGGAGATGCGTGTTTGACGTCGTGTCGAGCTACGCAGACCGACGTATGACATCAGTAGCATTACCATGCGTGATTCAAAAACAAACAGATTCCGCGCGACCGCGCATCAGCAACCCGCCGGTCTGCGTAATGCGCGGCAGCCCGCGAGCCCGCGAAGCCGGTCACACCTCACATCACGGAGGCACTATGGTTTAAAAGGATGCCGTGATCTTCGGAAATACAGTCAGTCAGTTGCAAAATGTACAGCGCCGTCAAAAGTTCAATGGGTTATCATCTCATATTTAAACATCAAATGTCAAGAGATACCAGAGAGCCATACGAGCATTTACATTACATCTTGACTGAGGTAAGAGGACGACACGACACAGCTAAATGCTAAAATGATAGCAAAACACTTAAAGCTGCTTAATGTTATGAAGCTTGTGCTTTGACTGGACGTTGGACGTGTTTAAAAGTGCGCTGTTTATGATGCACATCCACAAAGGGAGTTAAACTTTCTTTTTTTTAGATAACTTAGTTGAAAACTTAGTTGAAGTCTTGCATTTATGCAGATAGATGCACGTTGTACATTTATGTTGTATAAAGGCTTAATATTATGCAGAGCGCTTCGGTTTGTGTTTGTTAACCCTTTAGTTTCATTCCATCACGCAGCTTTTCCTGTTAGAGGTTTCTGTTAAAAACATTTAATTCATTAAAACTCCAGTATGTGTTCATTGTTCTGTCATAGTTTCTTCGAAATTAAGTTTTATTTGAGTGTTTTTCATAAAAATATTTTCATTTTCACCATGACGTGTACGCCCCGCCCCTTTGATTGCCCCGCCCCCAGTTAATCGAGTACTCGTTCTTCAGACCTATGGATTAATCGAAATGAAAAAATGACATAAATGCACATCCCTAGCAGTTACATTTCTTCAAGACTTATCCAGTCCTTTTAAAGGGATAGATCACTCAAAATTTAAAATTACCCCATGATTTACTCGCTCTTAAACCATAATTGATGTGTATGATTATCTTTTTCAGACAAACACAATCGGAGTTATTAGAAATTGTACTGGCTGTTCCAAGCTTTGTAATGTTGGTAAATGGTGCTTATGATTGAAGCCCAAAAAAGTCCATCCATCCTTCACAGAACAAATTCACACGGGTTATTAAAAGCTTCCTGAGGGCTATCAGTGTGATTTTGTAAGAACAATATCAAAATTTAAAACTTTACAAACTTAAATAGCTTCTGTTAATAAACTATTCGCATTCTTGAGAGCATTAATTTCCACAAAAAATAAGGTTGGACAAATCTTATGAGACACAGTGGCGTAGTGACGACGAACATGGAAGTGCTTACCCCTTTAAGTTTAAATGTTGATAATACAAATGCTGATAAAATTGGAAAGTTTAGCTTATTAGTTAGGAAGGTTCATTTCATTGAACAGGTTCAAAACTCTGATTCAGAATGTTTTAGTAATGAATGTAAGTTAAAGGAAAACACCACAATTTTTTAAAATTTTACTATGTTCTTACCTTAACTTAGATGAATGAATACATTCCTATCTTTTTATATGCATGCACTTAATCTTTGTACAGCACGTCTTGGATGTGTTAGCATTTAGCCTAGTCCCATTCATTCCTAAGGATCCAAACAGGGAAGAATTTAGAAGCCACCAAACACTTCCATATTTTCCCTTTTTAAAGACTGTTGCATGAGTAGTTACACGAGTAAGTATGCTGGCACAAAATAAAACAATTTATTAAAAATATTTTAGCCGTTTTATTTTGTGCCACCATACTTACTCATACAAATACTCATGTAACAGTCTTTAAATAGGGAAAACATGGAAATGTTTGGTGGGTTCTAAATTCATCCCTGTTTGGATCCTAAGGAATGAATGGGACTAAGCTAAATGCTAACACATTCATGACCCGCTGTGCAAAGATGAAGTGCACGCATTGAAAAAATATGGGGATGTATTAATTTGTCTAAGTTGATTTAAGAACATGATAAAATATAAAAAAACGGTGGTGTTTTCCTTTAATATAGTTGTTTTTGTTACGTATTGTTATTTTGGTTCATATAAATTAAAAATGCTCAACATTTGTAAACATGATTGTAAAGATGCTCTTACAATTAAAGTTCCACAGGTTCTCTTATCGTATAACAGACAGAAGTAATACAACCCTAATTTTTATCTAGATAAGATATAACGTTTACTTTTATCTCAACCATTACCAACCATGACTAGATTGAAGGTAATAGACTTTCTATGAACACTTTACAAAGTGTTTTCTATGTCTGACCTGTAGGGTTTGCCTTCCCAGACTGGGCCTACAAGCCAGAGTCGAGCCCTGGGTCCAGACAGATCCAGCTATGGCACTTTATCCTGGAGCTGCTGCGAAAAGAGGAGTACCACGATGTCATCGCCTGGCAGGGAGATTATGGCGAGTTTGTCATCAAAGACCCGGACGAGGTGGCGCGGCTGTGGGGTGCCCGCAAGTGCAAGCCACAGATGAATTACGACAAGCTCAGCCGAGCGCTCAGGTAAAAATTTAATCTGCCTGATAAACCCTGTAGTAATGGCATCAGTGCTTGTACTCTGTCATTTTCATCGGCAAAGAGTTTAAGATTTGCATATAGTGGCTTCTCCCCAGACTACTACCTAGGGAACATTTTTAGGTGTTGTAAGCACTCAAGCTGTTTCAAAGTGTAGACAATGAAATGATGGTGAAACATTATTTTGGACACATGCGAGGCAGCGTTGCATGTTTTTATGAATAAGGGAATACCAGAATGCATTGCTACAGACTGCAAGACTACAAGAGTTAATGAGTTGAGCGGGCAAATCATTTTTATTCCTCTGTTAAAATCTTTCTCTCTTCATTCTTCATTTTTTCTTTAGTATACCATGTTTCCCGCTGACTTTCTTTTCAACACTTCCCTTAGCGTTTTCATCTTTTCTCATTAGCGAAAACATCACTGTGCCCACCGTTTCCTGCCTTTCCTCGTCCGTCATTCACAATCTGTCCAATTGCCCATTCGTCGGTCTATCCGTGTCATTCAACTCTTTGGGCCCGTCGCCATGGCAACGTGCAGACGCCCACTTAAACCTGCTGTACCTACCTTCACCATCCCAGAATAATCAAGCCCACTTAGCCATCATCTCTTACAGGAATAATGCGCATTCTGCTCTTCTGAGAACTTGTTGAATTTTCAACGAGATGCACACATATGATAGGAGGGGAGGTGAGGACGGGAACAGAAGGATATGTACAGTTCATATGCGAAGCAGACTGTGTCACAATTGAGATCATGAAGACTTCTGAGAAACCCAGACCTCACCTCTGTTCAGCACATGTGGGAGACAAAAACACGTTCTCTCTATTAAATCAACACCACACGCACACTTTTCTTCTCTTGTCCTTTCTCAAACAACCTGAGACTGTTAGCCTTTGTGAAGGACACACGGTCGTGCGAAATGAAAGACTGACAGACAATGGAAACCGACATGCATCCGCTTGTTGCATTTGCCCGCTAACCCGATACCACTGGTAGATCATTATTAACCAAACCGCTGCTTTCATGTTAAAAGCTGAGGGAAGTACGCAGGTCATTTGGATCTGATGTTTTACTAAGTGTCCTGTACACTTCATATGTGAATGTTGGTATGTAAACCGGTAGAAATTAGTCAACCGGTAGAGATTTTGGACTATGGTCTCTATCGAGGTTACGCGCCCACGTCATGTTGCTGTGCGCGTGTTCATGAAAACGTAATGTTTGTACACATATTTAAGCATCGCAGTTTTAAAACAACAGTGCTAAATGCGCACGCAGTTTCTGTGTGAGAGGAGCGCACAAGTCGTGCTTCCGGTGCTTATTACCATATTTTCCGGAGTATAAGCTGCTTCGGAGTATAAGTCGCATCAGTCAAAAATGCGTTTTGAAGAGGAAAAAACATATATAAGTCGCACTTGACTTTCATCAGACACACGTGTGGTGACACAATACATGTCTGGTCCGAACTTTACTTCCGGTTTCGTTTTTTTTTAATGGTCTGACTAGTTGCTAAACTGAACTCTTGAAATACCTCGTCGCAAATAACAAATGTTTTTGTTTCCTAGGTAATCTATGTGGTGTTTATTTTGCTTGTTATATAAATAACTACGTTTAAAGTACTTTGTTATTTATTATTAGCGGAGTTTACCAGAAGTTACGTGTTGACCACGAAAGCCGCTTGTTTATGTTGTTACTGCTGAAACCGTCTATATGTAGCGTTTATTTACAAAATTATTTTACAAAATCCAAGCCGAAGGACAGACATTTATTCTGAAAGGCAAGTTATTCAACTAAACAATAGCACATAAGAGCAGGCTGAATAGGTGTTCATACATGTTAAAGTAACATAAACAGTTATTAACACGATATACACAATAGCATACAGAACTAACCTGAGAGACTGAATAGGCTAAATTAACACAACAAGCCAGATCAAGTTAAAAAAGGTAATTTCGCATCACTGAATCCATTGAATAACATAAATACAGGAGCAGCATAGAGCAGACTCTCGCGGCTGTAGACAGTAATAATAATTTAGACGTATAAGTCGCATCTGACTGTAAGTTTCAGTATGCGCCAAACTATGAAAAAAGTGCGACTTATAGTCCGGAAAATACGGTAAGCTCCTGAGCTGCTTTATTGGCCTTAAATTCACATATTTAGCAAAAAGTATTCTCATAAACATGACAATTTAGGTCCAAATCGATTGAGAGAAAATCTCTCACTGCTCTTGACTAAATCACTTTTATACCTTTTAATAAGATTGTGTTTTGTTTTCTTTTTTTATGCTTGTATAAGTTTTTGTGAGAATTATGAAAATTCTTTGGCTTTAAAGATTTAATAACACAAAAACTTAAAAGAAAACTCTACCATGATACATATCGTAACCATAATATAAAATGAATCCTATCATGATATAAGATTTTGGTCATATCGCCCACCCCTAGTAGCACACATGGTCTAAAACCGGCACGCTTAAGAGTTCATTGTGTTCTTTTGAAGCGAGATCAAATGCACTTCAAAGACTCTTTCTGCATGTGTGTGTGTGTGTGTGTGTGTGTGTGTGTGTGTGTGTGTGTGTGTGTGTGTGTGTGTGTGTGTGTGTGTGTGTGTGTGTGTGTGTGTGTGTTTTGTTCACGTGACTATACCCTTCATTTCAGCATGTGCAGCCGCTCTGGGTCTGTAAACAGTATGTGGTGGTTGAAATTTTTTAGCACCCGTTTCACACATCATTTTATATCCAAATAATGTCTTTGCACACACATGTGCTCACCGCAGCCTCAATGACGTATTAATTAAACCTAAAACCCTTGTCTGCCTTAGACGCCACATAAAACACATTGGACTCATAAATCCTATAACATCAAGGGGTTATGAACTGATAAACTGATTGTCTGAATCCATCATGTATGGATGTATTTAACATGCCTGATTTAGCCTGTAATCATTAACGATGCCGATAATTGTCATCTTTTTTGCAAATGTTACTTAATTGAGAATATCACACCCTACGTGTCAGATTTTTACGGTTGACAGCAGTCATTCATGACAAGGAGAAAAGGCAGTGTGATGTTAAAAGTGTGATGATTGAGTGTAAAGTACGTCAAGATGTTTGAACCATGATGTTTTGTGTAAGGTCAACCCAGGTCAGTGCAAGTTGTTTTCAGTTTGGACAGCTTTTACATTTATTTTAGTCTAGAACTTTTTAATTTCATTTATCATACAGCATGTTTTCATTGGACTCTTTGTGTTTGCAAATTTTTCCACAGTGTATGCGACAGTTTCGTAAAGAAATTAAAACTGGTCACACCACAACAATCATTTGCACTCGCACAAACGCTCCCAAATATATTTTGAGGTCACGTCAATTAGATTTCAGGAGCACCAAAATGGCTTTTATTGCATTACAAACGTACTCATCTTCTCTGAGCAAAGTCAATTCAATCGACTGGTAAATGTAAAATGTAATTGTTAAAATTTATGTTCAATGGCCTTCAACACACTGTGATTTCTAAGATTTGGCTTTCACAAATGTGTAACCATGCCAACCCTATTTTTTTCAGATACTACTACAACAAAAGGATCTTGCACAAAACCAAAGGAAAAAGATTCACCTACAAGTTCAACTTCAACAAACTTGTGCTGGTTAACTATCCGTTCATTGACATGGGCTCTGCAGGTGAAGACCTCCTCCTTTACTTTTGATCTTTTAAGAACCACCTATTTAATTTAAATATTTTGTAACAAAATCAAATATGTTCTTCACATATTTAATTTATGGTTTGACACGTTTCTTGCATCATCCTTTTGTAGGTTCTGGTGTTCCACAAAGCGCTCCACCAGTTCCCTCCGGCGTCAGCACTCATTTCCGTTTCCCTCCATCCACTCCATCTGATGTCCTCTCTCCTAGTGAGGATCTGCGCAGTCCAGGTGTTTTCAGCGCTGTGGCTCGACGTATGGCTCGCGGCTCTGTTTCCGACTGCAGTGACGGCACCTCCACCAACTCTGAGCTTGAGGAAACTGGCATAGCTCCCGGAGATGACCGCCCGACTGATCGTGCCTTCAGAAACCTCCTCCACCCGCGGCTGTCCCACGATTCCTTGTTCCGTATGTACGGCGCCCCGCCCAACACAACCGGGCTCCCCAGGAGCGGGCCTCACGGGCCACGAATGCACCCCGAACCCCTGTCCCCCTTCCCAGTGTCCCCTCTTCCAGGCCCTGGAGGCTTGCTGGGTCCTGCTCTATCACCAGCCCTCTCTATGACCCCCGGCTCTCACATGGGCTACACCCCTTCCCCATCCCTGTCACCCATGTTGGGCTCCCACTTTTCCTTCAATCCAGAGGACATGAAGCGCTACCTGCAAGCTCACACGCAAAGCGTCTACAACTACCATCTGAGTCCCCGTGCATTCTTGCATTACCCCAACATCGTCATCCCACAGCCCCAGCGCCCAGACAAGGGGCTTGGAGGGCCAGCAGGTGTTGGTCCACATCTTTCAAGTCATCCTCTGCATCACCAGGCTGAAGATCCTCATCTATCTCCATTCAAGTTTAAACTACAGCCACCGCCACTGGGACGCAAACAGAGAGATGGGCCAACTCATACTGGAGCAGGGCTTTCAAATCCTGGAGGTGCGTCTGCTTCCTTCTCGTACAGCGGTGAGCCTGGTTCTGCGTCTGGGCAGGGGTCTCTCTTTTCTGCAATGATGTCTAATCACACAAGCCAAGCAGGACCACCAAAGATCAAGGTTAGTTTTCTTATGATTTGAACGAGCATAACTTTTTTACTATATTTAATTTAAAATCTAGAGTTGTAAAGGATAAAGAAAGCAGGTTAAAAAGAGATAGCAGCATAACCACCTCCTTTTGTTTGCTACTTTAGGTGGAGCCCATCTCAGACCTGGAGTCCGAGGAAGAGGTCGAAGTCACAGACATCAGCGAGGATGAGCATGAAGATGACGATTGTGACGTATTTTCCCCACCTCACCCCAATGGCGTTTCCGCCCCTCCACCGAGCCACGATCGAATGACTGACGATGATGATCTCGAAGAAGATGTCTTCAAGGCCCCAGCTGCCCCCACTTCAGTGGTTGGGCCGACCCTTTTGGCTCTTAAAGCAGAACCCAGGGAGCTAAACCTGTGCCAGGCTGCTCCGATAAGTCCTGGGGGTACACGCTGTATCCCGCTAAAGCTGCGTTTTAAACGTCGCTGGAGCGAAGACCAGCGGATGGAGGCCGGAGCCGAAGAGGCTGAGGACAAGAAGAGCAGGCCTGAGGGGGAGGAGCCTATCCAGATGTCTGAGCCTATACTGGGGGAGAAAAATGGAGACAGGAGAAGTCCCGAATGTTTGGCTGCGCCCCTAGGGACAGGCCAGAGAAGGGTGAGCTCTGAGCTACAGCGAGCGACAGCACAGCTATCTTTAGAAAACAATGTTTGCTGAAGAGACGTAACATTGCAGAGTTGCTCTCTGTAAGGTGACTGTTGCTCCATACATTTGAATCACCCATGGATCCATGAACTTAGTAGATCATTTCCAAGAAACTGAAATTGTCAACTTCTGTAACCACAGGTTCACTCACTTCAAAGTGTTGCGACACTAAGAATCAATAATACTGACATCGTCTCTTATGAATTTTAAGTAACCAGGCCCCTCCCCCAAGTTCAGCCAGAGCTCCTCACTTCATGAACCTATTCCTTCCTGTTTACCTAGTAGACTAACATGTAAACTTGGATACTTTTTCCTGTCCTCTTCAGCAGGATTTAGGGATCAACCCAATGCCTTCAAAACAAATCAAGAGATTACGGAAGTGCCTAAACTAGACTTTGATGCACCCCTGTAAAACATGAGTAGTGATATGAGAAGGTGATAATGAATTGCTCCCCTCCACGTTTTTTCTCCTTGTTATGGGGTCAGGAGCCAGTGGACCTTCTCTTGTTTAAAAATGCAGGATGCTACCTTTTCACACTCATAGTTATCAAATTTTGCAGTTACGTACGCTTGTCTCCAGATGACACGCTTTATATCACCCACCAGGATTCACGTCCCTTTCCAGATTTGAGAAGAACCGACTTGCCTTTTACTCTCAAACCAGGATTGTCAGGACTGTTTCATCACTGCCATCAGAGTCATTAACACCAGCGTACTACCAGCAAAATGCTGCCTTTACTGCCGAAGTATCCAAAAATGGCTCGAGACACTAAATACTCCAGCATTTCAGCAAGCTCAGCCTCCGCAGATGGGACCACTTAACAGCATTTTACCGTATCTTACACATGTATATACACGTTGCGGATTAGTTTTATATATGTAAGTCCATCTTATTGACCACCCGCTGAAATGCAAATTATAGGTTGTGTATGATTGGTCCTTCACCACCTGTTATTTATTTATTTTTTAATAAGCAGTGTAATCCCTTTAGGGAGGGTAGGAGGAATGTTAAGGCAACATATAAGTGCGGGTGCTTTGAAAGCTACAGGTGTCTTGCAGTGAATATATGGTTTTGCCGTTGTCCCTAAAACCATGTAGAGAATCTTCTACGCCCGTTTTATAAAATAAAAGGAAGTTTTCATGGTCTGTCAGGCGTAAATCTCAGGACCATACACCGTTTCGCTATTGAATAGGTTGTCTTTTGAACATGAAGACTTTTAGCGAACCAAAAATGATGCCTTTATATGTACTAACAAAAGACTGACTTGCTCAATGCTTTTAAATGGGTTGCATAAATTTCACTGACACTCACAAACACACAAAAGAGGCCTTAGAAAGATGACCTCAAATATTATGCCTTATTTAGTTTTTTACCTTAAAAGAAAATATCCCAAGTAAGATTGCATTAGAGTCCATATATTCTCTCACTTTATTGCACGGTAGTCATATATATTTGATAAAAGAATAAACGCAAGAGTTATATTTCTGAATGTAAATCTATATGAAAATCTATACAAAGGAGAGTTTAGTTAGGGCCCTAAAGTGCTTTACTGTAAACAAAAAGTGTTGTGTAAGCAAAGATAGACATAACTGACCAATCATTGAGAGCCTTGAATGCATCACTATACAGGTCTATACATAAAGTTTAAAGCGCACACCTAACATCATATCTTTTTCAGTCTCTCTACAGTGTTTTAGTTGTAGGGGGATTGTGTTTTAACCAATATGATCGAAATTGACACGTTTGCTATTTGGCTCATCACTTGAACACGTGTACACCGATATCATTCGGTCACGACCATCTCCAAATGGTTTGTAGCCAGATGCAGGGATGTCTTAGAGAAACAGGTGATGTTACAAGCATACCCTCAAAAAAAGGGCCACCTCACTTTAGTAAACTGACTTTAGTCCTCATCTGAACAGGTAATATAATGACCTGGCACACTTTTTTCTGTTTACTTTCCTATTGGAATTAGTAGTTCTGTTTGGCGGCCTTAAACCGGTTCAGTATCTGTATTTCAACTGACAGCTGCCTTATACTTGTTAAATATTTTATCCCTCTCTCTTTTTAATATTAACAGTGCTGTTTTATTATATATCTATTTTTTTGGTTATATTACCATTTATCATTTTTAATGTTGCTATTATTGCTGGTATTTTTTGTTTGTATCCTTGCCTGAATTTTAGCCTCTCGAAATGAACATTTTTAGCAAAGCGCTCTCCCTGCCCTCTTCGATACCATGATATAAAAGTGCTCATCACAACGCTCTGGCTTTGTATTAATGCTGGTTTTTATTTGCAATTAATAAGACCAGGTGAAGGGGAGGGGTGATATTATACTATCGCATTATTTTTATTTTAATATGTTCTTTTTTGTTATGTGTACATATATATATATTTTACATTTTGGGGGGTGATGTATGAAAAAGACAATTATTTCTTTATTGTGTTCATGGTCTCTCTCTATTACGCTTCTTCTTTTCATCTGTACCTCTCGACGGTTATGTAATACTTGTAAAGAGAGACGAAACTTGACATCACAAGGAACCATGTATACTTTAGTTTCTCGTGTGGTTTCTTTTGCTCTTGTAATTAAAACTGTAATCAGGGTTCATTAAAACAGGTTAAAGCGGATCTTGGCGTGTTGTCTTTGGATTGATTTGCATCTGTCAGTTTTATTGTGTTCATGCTGAACTGTATTTGCAACATGCAGTGCATTTTCCAAATTGCAGAATTCAAGAAACTCTAGAAAAAAAATATTTTAAACTTCACAAGCTTACCACAGTAACTACATGGTAGTCTTTGTATTTATGTGTTGCTCTAAGGTACAATAATATATCAGTTTGGTTATCATTCAAATGGCGTGGGTATCAACTGATACCATTACTCTACCATGGTACCATCACCACAGCATTATCTTAACTTAATCCAGGGGTACTATGGTACTGTAATACTAATAGAAAAGTACATGTTGATTAAAATACAGGTTGCGCTTTTTTACAGTATGTAAGCTTGCAGCATACTTAAAGCATACTTTCTAGTAAATACTGGTATTTACATGTATTTAATATGATTTACTGCTGGTGCCTAGTAATTATACACAGAAGTACACACTACATGTATGTAGTACAGAGCTGCAAAATAAAGCACTACCAAAAAATTGCTGTTTACATAGTAGTACTATAGTATGTAAAAAACATGGTGTAGACTTTTTGTAAAGTCACAGTAACAAAAGAAAAATTTACCAATGTGAGAAAATACGGTAATATGCTTGCTTACTAAAGTAAACTGTATTAAAATCACTACATACTGTGTTTAACCCTACCTTAGTAAATATTAAAGAATACTACAGTATTTACTACACTATTTATTACAATTTATCAATTCACAATAGCCTACTGAAGTGTACTACAGCATTTTCATGCAGGTTAGTCAATATTTTTCTTCAAAGTAACGCTGTTTTAACTGTGGTATTCAGTCCGATACGCAATCCTTACCTTTCTATTGGTTTTATAGAAAAGAATGATTTGGGTACCAATATTTTGGTTTTTGTAAATATACATCTACTTAAGAGATCGAAAACAGATCACAAAGGATGTTATTTCAGATACCTGTTAGAGATAAACCAAGATGCAAAATGAACCAGGATTTGCTTTCCCAACTGACTGGAAATTCGCGCCACAGAAAAACCGTTAACCTGAACGTTTCTTAACCAACCAGACAGGCCATTGCAAATATGGGGGTTGAATTCAAAACGACAAACAAAATTTGTTTAGGAAGAAAACCATCGTATAATACTTATCTGAGTAAGGACTTTGATCTTGGACTACTGTTCGCCTTTCCGAAATTCTGTATGTGTAAAGAAAAGCCTTTAATTTTCGGGAACGTGTCCACTCGTCATTTTTTGTAAGACAGCGCCACCTTCTGCTGCAACAGCGTCACAGTTAACTTTTGTTTAAAAAAAGTTTTAGAAGTGTGTGTTTTCGATGTTGTAATACTTTAATAATTACAGAGACACCTGTATTTACGTTAGATTAAGTAGTTCAATCGTTATCTTACAGCTGAATGATGTTCTGTAAAGCTATATATTTCCTCTTTTTATGAAGTACAGTACATTTGTAAACTAATGTTTCACAACATACTGTATACTCCACATTTAGACATATGTAGTAAATCATACAAGCATAATAATTTGCATACTATGTACAGTGTACATACTATACCGCATATAGTAAGAGCAGTACCCTATTGCATCATAGCAATAAGCTTGCAATATTTAGGTACTAAAGCACATATGATTTAAATATATTTTTTTCTGTGATTGTGGTGAGATGTCATGTGCCACAAATAATTTAAAGGACAGTTTGCATGCTTACATGAATAAAAATATGGTTTTATCATTGAAATGCAAGAATCTCCTGCAAAGGTAATAAAATGCTCCTGTTTGTCAGCCTTGAAGCATCTTAAAGTTAAGTGATTGGAAAGATGGTAAGATAGCTGTGCTTTGCTTTTTTTAAAGTCAATATTCACCAGCGTTAGTATTGTTAATTATTTCAATTTAATGACAAACACAGCATTAGTTACAGCATTACGCATTAAATAATGTTTTAGTACACGTTGCAGCCATTTAAAAAGTATCTAAAGGAACCATGATGATGTCATGGTGTTTTCTAATGTAAAACCTTATAATGTATAAATACAATGGTTAATGCCACAGTTCATTTGCTATTAACACCAGAATTCTCCTTGCATACCATAGCTGCTTGTCAATGTATAATCCTCATGTCTCCTCTCACCCTGTAATAATCAGATATCTTACAGGAATTCACAAAAGAGCTGAAGGGGGGCTGGTCACAAAACTTGATTGACATGGAAGCACGGACACTTGCTGGGAGGACTCGTTGACCGGTTAAGGGTAGGTCAAAGGTTAAGTTTTGATGAAAAGGGGCCACTATTTACCAGTGTTCTGGTTGTAACAAAGATAACTAATTTGTCTCTGTGTATTGTTTTGATTGAAACTGACCACTTTGCACTTTTTTTTTATCTGAATAGAAAATAGAAAGAAGATCTTATCTACTTACATGGCTCTTTTTTTAAATACAAAGCGTAACCTGTAGCTAAACTTAAATTATTGCTTTAAGATGTTTTTTCCTCTAGAATCTTAAGCTGTTTTCCTGTAAGTCATGGCTTATTTATTAATTTCGAACTTGCATAGTCTTTCTTTGGTTTTTAATTTACTGAAAGATTTTTTTCCCCAAATATTCTATTTATTTATTTAAAAGATTTTATACATTTTACATTATGCGACTTTGTGTGTGTAGACGTCAGATTAGAGTAGATGTTTTTTCCCCTCATTGTTTAGGCCAATAATGAAAACCAGAAGGGTGTATGCAAATACCTCGAATAAGTCAAGAGTAAACTAACACATAGAGGAAGAGCATGCAGCAGTTGCAATTTCAAAATGGAGCATTTCACCAAGGGTATCAACTGATTATTATTTAACCAGTCAAAACAAGCTAGATTTTGGCCTCTCTTTTCAGTTTCATTTTCAGTTGGTTGCACAAGTCATGGTGAAACTGCCCTTTAACCGGTAACATAACTCTTACATAAAATTCATACATCACACGTCAGTAAAAAGCTGTTTCCAGATTTATATTGAACATGAACCATGGCCAGGATTCCACGATAGCTTAAACATAACAACAAAACAGGGTGTGGTGTGTACTTAAGATTAGCCTACTGTCTCAGATGCAGATGAGTGAGCGTATGTGTGTGTGTTTGTGTTATGCAATCTTCCATTGCATGTATTAACTGCATGCAGAGTGCGTGACAGTCCAACCAAGCTGATGATGCATGCACTCTGATTATCATATAGTATGCGGTTACACACACATACACACACACACACACACACACACCCCTTTTGCATGCACTGAAAGCACACATTAATTCAAAACAGGGCTCAAGGAAGGCACCCTACTATGCTTAAATAACATTAAAACTGAATTTGCATTGCAGAAATGTATATCTGGCACACTCTGTGTCATTGCATTGTAATTTCTTATTTTGACTAAATTATTCTTGACCCTTGCTGTTTGGTTGCAGTGATGGCAACAGGCATAATGAGCTCATCACATAGCTTGGTCATTGGCCTGGAGACCCCCACAGCTTGACCAATCACAGGCTAATTCGGTGACGTTGGACTTTTATCTTCGTATGTTAGATGTGAGAGGCGGGTTTAAGACTTCAGGTGACGTCATAATGAGTCTGCAGGAGCTCTGCGATTCGTTGGATTTGTTAAGGTATAAAACACATAAAAAAAGTATTTTGTGAAGTTGAATACAATTTTCTGATCAAATGACGTTTTAAAAAGTATATATAATTTCAGTTATTTATTTTAATTTGTAGTTGGTTTACGTAATGTGTCTTATTTGATTTGCTATCAGAATTTCCTCACGAGTTTATTTTAACACGTCACCTAAAAGTTTATAAGCATTTGCGCGTATTTGTGAAGATACGCGAACGTCTGCTAGCGTTTTCTTGGTTAATAGTAGATAAGTGTGTAGTGTTAATATTCTCGATTTCGCCCACCTACTCCCTTCTATCAGCCCTCCCTTTAATTCTCATTGGATGATGGGTTTCAGAATCGACCAGCTGTTTCTTGTTTTCCCATAACGTGATTCGTTGGAACGACGCGTCAATCAGTAGAACTTTGACAGATAGCTCCACCCTCATCAACGTTGCCGCGTTTCCAATTGGTTACTGTACCCTTTTGTGAACTCTGATTGGCTGAGGGTCTTAGTTGTCAGGCTTAGTGCTTCATTCACCATTTTGCGTCTGTAGAGTAGCCTGGAACCTAAACGGCCGGACTTTTTCTCATTCGGGAGGCTTTGCGGAAGAAAAACAGTCTTTGCAAAACCAGTCTCGGGTATTCCGTGGTTTCATCCGTTTCGTTTGTCGCATCGACGTTATTTCGACGACACTGTACATATTTGTAAGGTGAGTTGAAACCTTTGCTACAAATCTACCGTCTGCAAGCCTGCAGTGATCTGCCTATATTTTTAATGCTGTGTTTCTATACGACGCGGATCCTGTGAAACGGCTGTCATTGTTATCTACAGTATCTCACTGTTAGTTATTAATATTTTTTCCGGATTGAATAAAATGGTGGTGTGCATTTTAACATTCATTAAAAGGGAGGGGTGGAGGTGCACAGTCAGCCTAAAAACTTTTCTTACAGAAAATATTTGACTGACACTACAGCCACAGTGTAAACGAATTACTTCTATCTATTCGTTTGCCGTTTTTTGACTGTCACTACTCGGATCAAAAGTTGTTTAGAGCAAATCAAGGCGATTTTTTTATATTTTAACTTGGACATTTCCCTAAATGTGGCACACTCCCTCTCCCAATGTCGGTCCTTCTTTTTTGCGGGCCTGTTCTCTTCCTGTTGACGAAACATTGTATCCTCTAAAAAATAAATAATAAAAATGAAACAATTTTCGATCGGTTAAAATGTTGCGTCGCGGATTAAAGCCCGCGGCTGCTTTGATGTTGTCACCGTGAAGCGCATACGTGCAAATCTTTTACATTGTATTTTAATGTAAATGTTTCCTTAGTTATTATGACTTTTAGTTGTTTACGGTAAATATTATGTGTTTGACACATATCCATTAATGTTATGTACAGCGTCACCCTCGATTTAGGAGCCTGAGGGAGACGGGAAATTTGCTCTGCGGCCTTGTGTTATGGAGGAGGCCTGCGCCACTCGACTGTGTAGTAGGTGGTTGTAAGCGTAGAGTAGAGCACTACGACCAATAAAAGCGCTTGACACAGATACGGCGGTGCACTACTCAGCAAAAACTTTCGCAAGTTGACGACAGCAGTGCCATTGTTTATAGCAAACAAGGGACTTTGTTTAAGGGTGAGTTTTTTGGGGAAGCTGCTTCTGAGTTGAATAAGTTTATCTGGAGTATCTTCGTTGCGTGGAAACCTTAGTATGCAACTGGTACGTGATAATAACAATGAGTTGTTACAATTAGTTAATAAGGGTCAGCAAGTTTGTGTATGCAGTTGAAAGACCAACAAGGGTGGAGTGATTGTCCAGTAGTTTAAACTTGACTTATTTACACTTTATCTTATATGCATTGGAATAGTTCCCATTCCCAAATTTCCTAAATACGATTCTCATGACTCTACAGAAGAGATAAATTGTAACTTATGATTCTCTTCAGTAGTAGGCCTACTTGGTGAAGTGTTTTAAAGTTTTGTTGAAGGTAATGTACTGCATAGTATCAAAGATTTGCATTCTGCTGGCAGAGTTGTATTACAGTGCAAATGGCAGTGTGGTTAGTGTGGTTTCTGCTCACAAGAATAGGACAGTTTTGCAGTACGGACTCATTTCATCTTAATAGTTTATAAAAAGAGGCTGTGCATGTTTAGGCCTTTAATTATAAAATAGTAATAACTAATGTTTCATATTCCGGTAATTATCTTTAAGTATATTAAACATATTACACAGTCGTACATCCTTAATGTACATTTTCAGATATTCAAACCTTAATTCACATTCGACTTTATTCAGATTTATTTGTAATTGTCTTGTAGAATACTAAATGTGTTGTTGAGACATCCAAGTGTCTAAATTTATTTATGCAAACGTCTGTGATGATAAACAGGATATTTGGGTTTAGGTGTTACATGGCCCACACCGAAACCAGTTTAGATGGTAAATGAAAAGGGTCTATTTTGGTGGGAGGAAAGAATGTTTAAGTAGTAGTTTGTAATGTTATGGCATTGAACGTTGAGGTGTAGTAGTGCTGTGACAGGAAATGAGGACTGTAGGAGTGGATTGCCTGTGTAACAAATGCAAAAAGGTCATTTGAAAGAGCGAGCAAGTGAGAGAGCCTTTAGAGTCACAGAAATACCACTGAACAAGGAATTCCCCCGCCTCTTCTGATCCAGCCAAGAAACCAAAATGTGTGTGTGACTTGTCTGGGCAAGCTCTTTTCTTTGTGTTCAGTCTTTTTCAAAGTATTCAGTGTTGTAAGTTGTAACATCTATGTCATACAGCAGTGTTGTATAAATTTATACTTGATTAGGCTATAAAACGATAGCTGCTGTGTTGGAATTTATTTTGGCATATGCTTTGTTTTCAGATTGAGCATTGTAGTATTGTATAACGATCCATCTGTATACTGATCCCTTCTTATGCGCTGTGTTTCATTACAGGGTCTAATTTAAGAAGGAAAGGACAGAGCGAGCAGGAAGAGGCTGGGACACAGGCAAAAGGAGAAAAAAAAGAAGGGGCGGGATGCAAGAGAGAAACGGACTGGAAGAAACTGAAAGGCTGGGACTCGTAAGAAATCAAAAGGATTAAAGACTCTTAAAGCTAGATAAAATGAAGCCCATCAAAAAACAAGGGAGACGGTCACCACCCTCCACTCGTGCCAAAGGCGTTAAGAGAAGGACAGCAGATTGTAGCCCACAAGAAGATAAGAGAGAAACAGAAGAAAAACCCCAAACTTCACCTACCTCTCCCAAGAGACATATCTCCTCAAATTCTGACTCATCACAGGAAGGGCCAGTGAGAAGCGGATCTCCAGAAAAGGAGGGTATCCAAAGTGACATAGCAGGGGTATGTGGGAAGGCGGATGAACGGCCTGGGAGCTCCAAGTCAGCCGGAACACAGAGCGATAGCAACAGTAGCACGGCCAGTGCCAGCAGTAGCCCCAATCCTTCTAGTCGCAAGACGGCCACTTTTAAGGCCCGTGTGCCCAAGAAGAAGTACACTTCTGAGCACTTTGCTGGAAACCATGGTAACGCCAGCACTCCCAACACACCCCCACAGAGCAGCCACAGCAGCTCTCACAACGGTGCTGATGCTAGCCAGGGCCCAGCTGACTATGCTACACACACAGACACACACAGCCAAAGCCAGCTGGCTGAAGACAGCATCGCTGGGTACTCGCACAACAGTTTAACTGTGCCTACAGTAAGAGCTGCATCTGAGGGAGGAGAGAGGGATGGTATAAGCGCATCCAGCCCACAGCGTTGTTCCTCCACAGATACAGCCAGTGAGCACTCGGCTGACCTAGAAGGGACAGCTTCAGGACTTGATTCTCACCATAAATCCCAAAAGCCACAAACACATAGCACTTCAGCACCATCACAGGAGAGCCTGTCATCTTGTTTAGATGGAGTCCTTGCCAAGGGTCTCAAGAATCAGAGAGTTTTGGCACGACAGGGCTCTAGATTAGGGGATGGATGGCCTCCCGATCGGGGCCGAGATATGTCAGGAGTGTTTCGTGCTGGCGTTGTACGTAGAGTCGGCGAGGAGCATGGGATTGTGGAGGTGCAGCTAAATGGAGAGAAGACCATGTGCAAGTACCCTTTTCGAGTGGCTACAGATTTTGTCGACCTAATTTTAGATGCACCCCCTCCTGGAATAGCCCCAGTGGCTATAGGCACACGAGTTTGCATTCCCTTTGGGGGAGGCAATGAGGGGAGTGAGGGAGTGCAGCAATGGTACAGAGAAGGCATAATCACTCAAGTTGATCAGCATCCTGCTGTGTCTTTCCCGTACCGTGTTCAGCTACGAGAGGATCTATCTGATGAGCGAAAGGAGAGGAGAGGTGGAGAGGAAGATGGTAGGGGGATCAATGCTCAGGCTGTTTGGGTCTCACGACAGAATCTACGCCTTTTGGTTCCTCCTTGGGATTTAGAGCCCCCCCAGCCAGCTGATCCAGGGATTGGTGGTAGGAGGGGGAGAGAAAGAGAATGGGAGGAAAGAGAGGAGATGGAAGTTGAGCAGGAGGTGGTTCGGCTGACCAGGCCATCATATGGAGTAGAGAATTTGCTGCATCCTGTTTCTGTACCTTTTACATCACCCCTTTCTTCATCCTCTACTGTTAGCACTGCCATCACCCCTGTACTCAGTGTAGCTCCAAATAGAGACTGGGAACATAGCAGAGAGAAGGATCACGAGAGAGATAGAGACTTGCAAAGGCACTTCGAAAGAGAAAGAGAGAGAGAAATGGAGAGGCACAAACATCATCCTCTTCATCCATCCACTCCAGAGGAGGACATGGAGGTCAGCCGTCTTAGCCAGCACATTGATGGTGGCCTCACTGCAGCCATTGGAAACAAAGCTCTAGGGGTTCCTTCTCAGCATAGACCCATTCTTTCTAAACCAAACTACCTCAGTTCTCACCCCCACCCCCACCTTTCTATGGTGAGAGGCCTCAGCACCCCAATTGCCCCCCACCTGCAACTTGCTCCTCATCCAAATCATCCCCCAGTAGTCTTGGGCCTGGACTCAGCTACAGGGGCAGCAGTTATTTCCTCCACACCCCAAATGCCTCCCCTGCCTCCCATTTCTTCAAGAGCCTCCCTGGACAAGACTCCTGGCTCCAATTCACACAGTGCTTCTGGAGGGGGTGGATCTAGCTCCTCTTCCTCTTCATCACGTTCCCGCACACCTCTCACGGCCGCTCAGCAGAGGTACAAGAAAGGTGATGTGGTGTGCACCCCTACAGGCATCCGCAAAAAGTTCAATGGCAAGCAGTGGCGTAGACTATGCTCCCGTGAGGGCTGCTCAAAAGAGTCGCAGAGGCGTGGCTACTGTTCCCGCCATCTCTCTATGCGCACCAAGGAGATGGAAGCTGGAGGTGGAGTAGGCCGAGACAGAAGTGGTGCCAGTAGCACAGGCACTCTGACACCTGACATGCGTTTAGGTGGACGTACCAGCAGTGAGTATGACTGGGATGACAACTCACGAGACAGCAGTGAAGCCAGCAGCCGTGGAGGGGACTCTCGGCCACGTCTGGTTATGACCTCTCTCATTCCACAAGAACTGTCACGAGATTTGTCCCGTTTTGACTTTGATGAGTGTGAGGCTGCAAATATGCTGGTGTCACTTGGTAGCTCACGCTCATGCACACCTTCCTTCTCACCTGTATCTAATCAGTCACCATTTTCCCCTGCACCGTCCCCTTCCCCCTCTCCACTATTTGGCTTTCGTCCAGCTAATTTCAGCCCTATCACAGCACCTTCACCTCTGACCCCTCGCCGCCCTCGTCACCTCAGTGGCCCGAAGATCCCGGGCACCCCCAACACTGAACGAGAGCGCCACCTCTCCGGCATTGTGCCCACCTTCCAGACCAATTTGACATTCACCGTCCCTATGAGCCCCAGTAAACGCAAACTGGATGCCCCACCACCTCCAATACCCAGTGCATCAGACTATGTTAAATCTGATCCCCAGATGAATGACCCTACACTTGGTTTGAATGCAGCAGGATTCAGGGTTATGTCTCCCCAAAGCCAGCCTACAACCCCTTCTTCTCTTTCATTTTCTCGACAGAGGAGCACCACAAGTCGGCCGTCATCCTCTGCTGCCTCTACCCCTCCCCCCATGTTGGTTTCCCCCACACCACCCTCACCCCTGCCACAGGATCCTAGCTCACGACGCATTGTTCCTCTGCGCGATTCACCCGTTATTGTTCGTAATCCAGATGTACCACTCGCAAAGTTCAGCGATGGTCCCCTGGGTCGTAGAGGAAACTCGCGCTCAAGAGAGCACAGCCATCATCCTCACTTAGCTGTGGGACTCCAGGCCCCTGTGCCTATTAATGGCGCCACCACCAACGGAGCGGTTCTTCTTCGGAATCCTGCGCCCACCTTAGTCTTGGTGACCTCCTCCCAGTCACTGACACCTGTGGCTCCCGGACATCCCACCCATTCAAACTCCACCACTTTAAATGTGTCTACCTCTAATACTGGCCCTGTCCTTGCAATATCTGGTTCAGGAGGAAAAGAGCAAGAAAGAAAGCCAGGTGGCCATGCAGATGCAGGTGGTGGTTCTTTACCACAGCCTGTGGCTTGCCATCCTTCACCAACCGCCCTGTTACCCCTCATCCTACCAGCTGAGTCCCCTCATCCTGCTCCTCGCAAGGACATCATTATGGGACGACCTGGCACTGGTAAGAACCATGGAAGATAATATTGAAAATATAAAAATTAGGCCTTCACAATATTGGGGGGGGGACTATTTTGCTCTTCTGCAATATGTGAAATATTGGATGGCTTCACCAAATTACTTAAATAGCTCCTTGTGAGAGGAATAAATTTGCATTAATGTGCATTTCTCATATATCTCTGGGATGGCAACTTGAGGAAAATAGTTGCGTTATGGTGTTGCATACCTATTGTTAAATGACCAGATCGTTGTAACCGTTTTAATAGCTACCAATGTGTCTTTTACAGGTGAAATGTTATTAAATCTATATTTTTTTCTGGCAAAGGCAACCAAAATAGTCACTTTTGAGGAAAAACTACTCTAGGTGTTCTATTGCTGATGCACAGATATACGTGTTGATACTGAAACGATATATGGTGCAGCCCTATTTTAAAAGATTGTTGACTATAATCATCCACTGAGTTTATACCATGTACACTAATCAAGGCTTGTGCATTCTGTGCCTTTGTAGCATGGTTGAAACGGAAAGAGAACTGATGGCAGAAAATCAAGAAAGCATTGGAATTTAATCAAGATCAGAGTAGATTACGAGTTTTCTGCTATTTTTTTTTAGAAAATGACTTTCACATGCGCCTTTCACAGAAAGAATTTTATGCTAAACATGCTAACACCTTGTCTCTAACAGAAAGACAACGTGTTACCTTTGAGAAAATACGTTTTACTCTGAGTTTATCTGTACAGCCTAGAATCCGCTCTCTTGTTGTCTGAAGGACACAAAGACACTTTCTGTTTTCCCTCCTGACACTTTCCAAAAAATAAGGGGGCTCAGAATTGGTATGCGGATCAGTAGCAGGTGTGTGTCTGCCTGGGTGTATGTAGTTAAGAATGCTTTCATGGTCAGTGTTTCTTTAGACACATGCAGCATGTCTGAAATGAAATACAGGAACTTGTCCAGACATGCACAGCAAAACGGGGATTAGTCCTCTGTGATACTCGCGAGATGCACAGTTGACTGGAATGACAGATGCCCATGTTACATACTTATCTATCGTGGTTGATGCTTAAGAATGAATGGCTTTTACTCTCACAGGAACGTTCTGGCAGAGAAAGGTGTTTGTTTTAACAGTTCCCTCTTAGGAGAATAGAGAAGGGTGTAGGGTTTCTGAAACAGTCGCATATGTATAAAAGGATTGTTTGTTTCTGCATATAGTCTGGACCAATGTTGAACCCCGCTCTGTACCGGTTTTCCCATGGCATTCATTGGTTCCTTTTCTGGAGACAAGCCAATCAAAAATATCCATGCAACCTACAGACGGCCAAACACTTGTAAATCAGAGCAAAGGTAAATGTAATGAATGTGACTGACATTTTGACATTATTGATTGATAAAAAAAACACAGAGCACATGGAAATATTGGTGTTTACAGTTAACACATTTAATTTAATGCAGAACCACGCTGTGGAGTTGCGCTTGTGTCTGAGGGACGTGTTGACCAACCAACACCAGAGAGAGGTTCACCGACCTGCCCTCCTCCTTCTGCTGATGATCCACCCGTGGAGAGAGATGGAGGCGACAGTGAGACAGAGAGTGATGCTGATGATCTGTAAATATATACATTTACATCTCTTGACTGCCATTTCAATGGTGGTGGCCAATGATGATTAATAACACTTTATAATAAGTTTGTCTTTGTTAACAAATAGTTAATGCATAAATAATATGTTAATTTTGGCATTTAAATGTTAACATTAATTAATACACCATGAACTAACATAAATATCTGTGTTGACATTAACAAGAATTAATAATTAATGCTGAACAACTATACTGTTAATTGTTTTTGATCATGTTAGTATGTATTTACTCATTTTAACTAATACAACCTTATTGTAAAGTGTTACAAGGGATGCATAATGATTAATTGCAATTTATCTAAAACTGAATAAAAGTTTTTGTTTACATCATATGTGTGTGTGAACTGTGTATAATAAATAGGGGTGCACCAAATCCAGATTTTTTTGGGTTCGGCCGAATACCGAATCCACTTTTTGAGAATCCAAAACCGAATACCGAATCCTACTCGCATCCTTATTCCATTAACACAGTAAAACACAATAATGAAGTAAACAACGTCCACAGCAGTGTATTTTTCATTTTATTTGATTTTAACGGTAAAAAAAGGATAGGCAACATTATGCCAGGATGACAAGTGGGAAAAACTATTTTGACAATTACCATAAGCCTATTCATAATGAAAGCGATGCGGTGTGATGTGCTAGTTTTTTCCAGGTGCTTCCACGAAATGTGAACCGCCCCTAAGGCTCACCAAAAATTATCTCTATGTCAGCACCCGATGTGTGTAATTCACGGCTGCATGACGTCGACCAGTGTAGCGCAAGCCTAGGGTTCGGTGGAAAAAAAATCTAAGATTCGGCCGAACCCGAACCCCGTCAAAAAGCCCAGTATTCAGCCGAATCCTGGATTCGGTGCATCCCTTATAATAAATTTGTATAAATAAATGCACACACATGCATAAATATATTTAAGTAATGTTTACATTTGTATATTTATGTATAATTTCTATTATATATAAATATAAATACTTAAATATTCTTAAAGTTATACATAAATGTGTGCATATTTATATAAACATAATTATTATACACAGTTCACACACATATGTGATGTAAACCAAAACATTTATTCTGCTATGGATTAATCGCGATTAATTGTTATGCATTCCTAGTTACAATATATTTATATGAAAACTTTATTCATGAATTACTTAAAAACAGGAAGTTCTTTTGATTTACAACATAGTTAACACATTTTATACATTTAAAGATTTGATGAAAATTTACAGAATGTCATGTAAATGAAACAAATGTAAAGTATTTAAAAAATATATATTTTTAATATATTAATATTAAATTAATATTAATTCAATTAAATAATTTGTTAAATAGTTAAATAATAATTTTAATAAAAAATACTTTTTAATTTGAAGATGACCCATTTAATAAATTTATATTTAATTTATATTATTTCATGACATTTTGGGTACTTATTTTATTCAATTGTTTTGGCTACAAACATTTTTTCCTTCACAATAACTCTTTTTCTATTGTTTTTAGTTTTTTTCAAGGTGGAGCCCAAGATTCTTCTCCATCCACCGGTGCGAAGCGACGCTCACAGTCTCTCAGTGCACTGCCCAAAGACGGTGACAAGAAGGTAAATTTTACATTTCAATTTTTTTATATGTTTTCAATCCATACCTCATCATCAGACAGCATTCGTCTGCTTCTAAACATGCATGAAAGCATTGATTCTCTTTCATGTCTATTTGAAACAAACCAGTAATGGCTGATTCCTGTTTTTTCTCTATTATCACTCGCACCTACATAAAGAGGGAAAAGGACCACATCAGACGCCCGATGAATGCCTTTATGATCTTTAGTAAGCGGCATCGTGCGCTCGTGCACCAGCGACACCCAAACCAGGACAACCGCACGGTCAGTAAAATACTGGGCGAGTGGTGGTACGCGCTGGGACCCAAAGAGAAGCAGAAGTATCATGACCTTGCCTTCCAGGTACACTCAGTCTCATTCGAGTAAAATATTGTTATATATTACATTAGATTAAAAAGCAGTAATGCAAATGTACCTCCACAATTTTCTGTCCCTAGCTGTCCCCGGGGCAGTACCCTTTCAAAAAGGACACCTTTGCACCTAAAGACGTCAGATTAGTATCGCAAAGATGCTTATTGGTAACAAAAAGATAAATTTCTTTACCTAAATGGTACATATTAGGACCTTTATAATGGGTACTGCCCCAGTGATAGCTTGGGAAATTTTTTGACAGTGTAGTTTTTAAATTAGTGCTCGACTATCTGTTTTGCAGTGGTTTTTAACTGAATCTGATGATGCTTAATCAACCTATTAAATCTATAAATGCACTTTGTTATTATGAACATATAATCTGTGCACATTATTCTAAAGAAAGCATACGTTTTCTTCTGTAATCTAAAACCTAACCCCTGTTGTTTTTCATCTTTCAACATCTCATGTCATATAGAGGCCATATTTCACAATTCAGTCATTAAGTAAAACAAGTCACGTCCCATATTTTTTTACCTGATAAAAAGAGGACACATTACAGATGTTGACTCTAAATGCAAATCATCACGATGTTTAAATTGGGTTCCGCTTGGTTGGTAATTGAGGTTTCTCATCTTTGTCATTTTTATAGGTGAAGGAGGCACACTTCCGGGCTCACCCTGATTGGAAATGGTGTAACAAAGATAGGAGGAAGTCTCTGTCTGAGGGCCGGGGAACTCCAGGGGCCAAAGAAGCTCGCGAGCGCAGCATGTCTGAAAGCACAGGTCGGTGTGGGTGTTTGTTTTTGTGCGTGGGTGTTTGTTGGTCTTGTGAAACTATGAGGGCATGGTAGTGTGAAAGAGATTGATGGAAAATTAACCCATTGCTCTCCCCAGAGGGCCATCCTGCATCTCAGGGGCCAGAAATCAAAGGAGCAGGGCCCAGCTGGAATTCACCCCGATCTGACGGTCACGGAGGGCAGCATCAGCGACCTCGTGCATTTTCCCAGAGCGCTGTACATAATCTGGAGAGTAGGGTGGACGAGAGAGAGCTAGAAAACGACGGTCTGTTTCCACCCCGTCGCCCTGCTGACCATCTGTTTCGGAGACGGGTGAGTGAAGATGTGACCAGTGATGAAGAGCGTATGGTGATCTGTGAGGAAGAGGGGGATGATGATGCCATAGGTGAGTGAAATTACATATGAAATATTTATCAATATAATCATAAAGACTCTTACAGCCAAAACCTCCGGCTTTAATACTTTGTTTTTGTTTGTGCTGCCAAATATGGAAAGCATGTTTATTGAACATTTTTAGGGTTAGGCATTTAAACAAGTATGTGTCAAACTGTGGCGTGTCACCTCGCTTTGCGTTGTGCAGTAAATTGTTGAGTTGTTGAGAAGATGCATGTTAAAGGCGGGGTGCATGATTTTTGAAAAAAAAAACATTTTGGAAAAGGAGTCAGGCCTAGTACCAAAACACACTTGCAACCATTCAGCAGTAAGGGCCATGTCTACTAACCAACATCATTGCCTGGGTTGTGTATGTGTGGGGCGGGTCTGTCAAAAGAAGGTCCAGACAGAGATCATGCACCCCGCCTTTAATATTTTCCTTACTGATAAAACATCAACACACACTACATTGAAGAATGGACCTAATATGACCTGAATAACATAAAAATGTAAAGGGGGTCTTTTAGGGCAGCAAGTTATGCCGTGAAAACAGAAACATAATATCGCAATACACATATGTCAAAGGTTTTTAATTACCAAATGATCTTCAAGATGTATAGATAGTCTTTTCCCAGAAAGAATGTGAAACATGTATGTTGTTATATAATTGTCAGCTTTTAAATATATTTTATTATTATTATAGCATAACTGTATTGCATATCTACTTTGGCCGAGAAGTGCTAAACAAAACAAAAATCAATACAACAAATCGAAAACACAAATGCAAATTTAAAGTCAAAAAACACAACAACAAATCCAGTGACAAAATAAAAGTCAGAAAACAAAATAACAAATTAGAAAACACAACGACATATCTACAAACTGTGTTCTTACACTGCAAAAAATGCCTTTCTTACTTAGTCTTTTTGTCTTGTTTTCAGTAGAAACATCTAAAAATTCTTAAATCAAGATGGATTTTCTTTATGAGCAAAATGACCTAAGAAAATAAGTTTAGTTTTTAGACAAAAACTATACAATTTAAGTGAATTTGTGCTTAAAACAAGCAAAAATATCTGCTAATGGGGTGAGAAAATTTAGCTTGAATTAAGTGTTTAAGAAAAAAGGAAACTTATTTTTAGATTTTTTTCTCACCCCATTGGCATATATTTTGCTTGTTTTAAGTTAAAATTTACTTAAACTGTATATTTTTTGTCTATAAACTAGTCTTATTTTCTTAGGTAATTTTGTTTATCAAGACAAATCTTCTTTATTTAAGAATTTTTTGATATTTCTACTGAAAACAAGACAAAAATACTGTACTGCTGATTGGGGGACACCTCTGTCAATCAAAATGCTCAAAGTCAAGCAAACACACTACTTGCTTCACTAATGCTTTATACTTGTATTTTTTGAAATTGTAAATACAGTATAATAGCTAAACTATTGCTATCTAGCCTATAATAATGACTGCAAACAGACTTCTTGTCTGTCTCACTTTACATGTTAAACAGCACGACAAGCAGATGAATAAATGATGCGCATTTGCCACCAGCTGGACATGGGTGGGCTTTACATTTGTGAGTTACAATAAATCACCCTCAGTGTAATGTCAAAATGATGTATGGCTTTCAGATTTTTCTGTCACTGCAAAAATAGTCAAAAGACAGAAAATGTCTGGTTAACATGACCTTTGCCGGCAATGTCTATTGACACAAGGTAAATAGTTTTCTGTCGCCTCTCTTTTAAAACTTGAATATTTTTACACCAAAACTGCAGAACGACGGCCACATTTGAACCCACAGTACGGGCAATAGCTTATTTACATGTACACATTGTGCTACTTGATTGACAGAAGTGTCGTCCATTCAGCAGTAACTATTTAATTTACGCAAATGCATACCTTTTCCGGTTTGTAGATTTGTTTGTTTTGCACTTCTCAGCCACTGTACATAGTGTATATCATACCATTTAACAATTATCGCATATTGCATTTTCCCTTCAATATCGTGCAGCCCTACAGGCTTTTTTGGCCAGAGAACAAGCGAACACCTACTTCCACCTGTTTTTACTCAATATTAAAACCCCATTAAATGGTCTAAACTGTAATAGATGATGCTGCTACGTGTGGAATGTGAAATCCATCAGAAAATGATTATATTTCTGCGATTTGTTTCCGAGATAAATCTTTCGCATACCATTCTCATTCTCTCATTCTTGACTAAGATTTTCCTAAGAAATCCCTCTCTACTGAACACTCACACGGTGTTTACTTTGAGGGTTCAAAAGTAGATTCATATAAAATATTTTTCATTTAAAAGATTAGTCCATTTTCTTAAAAAAATCCAGATAATTTACTCACCACCATGTCATCCAAAATGTTGATGTCTTTCTTTGTTCAGTCCAGAAGAAATTATGTTTTTTGAGGAAAACATTCCAGGATTTTTCTCATTTTAATGGACTTTAATGGACCCCAACAGTTAACAGTTTTAATGCAGTTTAAAATTAAACTTTCAAAGGACTCTAAACGATCCCAAAAGAGGCATAAGGGTCTTATTTTTGGCAAGAAAAATAAAAAATATGCACTTTTAAACCACAACTTCTCGTCTATCTCGGGTCCTTTGATAAGCCAGCGCAGCCTCGCGTAATACGTCATCACGTCAAGAGGTCACGGATGACGAATGCGAAACTATGCCCCAATGTTTACAAGTGTAAAGAGGACCGTTCGGACGTTGTTGTATGTGGAATGACACTAATGAATGTTTTTTTTGGTCAGTTTATTGTTTCAAATGGTCCGCAAATGTGCATTTCATATACGTAACACGTCATTATGCAATTACGTTAGGCCGGGCTGGAGCCGGAGGAAGAAGAGAAGTTGTGGTTTAAAAGTGCATATTTTTTATTTATTTTACTTGCCAAAAATGACAATCGTTTCGCTAGATAATACCCTTATGCCTCGTTTGGGATTGTTAAGAGTCCTTTGAAACTGCAACTTTAAACTGCATTAAATCTGTTAAGTGTTGGGGTCCATTAAAGTCCATTAAAATGAGAAAAATTTTCCTCAAAAAACATAATTTCTTCTCGATTGAACAAAGAAAGACATCAACATTTTGGATGGCATGGTGGTGAGTAAATTATCTGGATAAAAAAAGGAATAATCCTTTAACATTTTATAATTTAACATTTTAAATATTTATCATTTAAGCAAAAGCCTAGCTTTTTTATTAGCAGTAACATCTAGATGTAATTTTTTTTATTAATAACAAATAAATGTTTAAAACATTTATACTTAAAGCTTTTAAGACTGTTATTAGTAATTGTCACAACTTCGACAATCTCATGTCCCGCCCCTGAAAAAATAAAAAGACAATTTTAAAGTTTCAGTCCCTTTCAGTTTTTCTAGATTTACTATTTATAGGTATGTGTTAAAGTAAAATGATCATTTTTGTTTTATTCTGTTAACCACCGACAACATTTCTGCCAAATTATTAATAAAAATTATGTTTTTATTTGCATTTATTTACTGAAAATTAAAATGGGGAAAATATGGTCAAAATAACAAAAAAGATGCAGTTGTTTTCTCTGCAGTATTGAAGATCGGAAAACAGTTAAAATTAATTTCTCGACAACAAAATACAAATGTTTTTACATGTATTTTAAGACTAGGATCCAGATTTTTTGTCACATCTTTCATGGGTCTTGTCATGCTCTCAGTCATTTACATTTGCTGTTGGGTCACTTTTGAGGTTTGCTTTTTGTTGAAATTCAATAGAAACACTGGACTGAAATGGTCACAATACATCTAGAAATGATGATTAAAATCAAGACTGGAGTGGTCTCTCAATTTTTTCAGCGGATGTATAAATCTTCATATAAATGGTGAATAGTATTTCCAACAAGCATGTTCACATCAAAAGAATTTTTTTTTTTTTTAAAGTGAAAATCACTTCACTGCTCAGCTTTCTCACCTTCATCATAGTGATGTATATTAGCTGTGATCTCTCGGTTTCATGCATCGCTGTGATTTTTTCACAGACGACGCATTTGCTGAGGGCTCTATAGACTTGAAGTGTAAAGAGAGAGTGACAGACAGCGACGATGACAACGACCATGCAGATGAAGCCGACTGCAAGGTAAAGCTTTACACATAGATACGCATGTGACAGCAGTTGCCTACAGTGTTACATACTATACTTTAACTAAAGCTATTTTAAGCATATTCTTTTGGCATTTTCATTGAGAGGCTGTCTGTGTTATCATCCTCCCACATATGTAGACCAGAACAGATACATTTCTGTTGAGATTTCATCTGTAAAAGGCCATAGATTCCTTGTCGAAAAATATGCTTTGCATTCGACGAGCCTCATTACCATAGCAACAGAAAAGATATTTGCCCTTGCATCATTATTTACAAACCTGTGTTATTTTAACATCGCTTCTTTAAAATTAAGTTCGCTTTTTATTTTATTTTTTTAGCGCCCCTTCCATCCTGTCCATTCCTCGTTGGCGTTTTCTCCTGGAAAAGATGGTCTGGAAAACATGGAGAAGAAGAAAAGGAGGGGAATGGAGGGAGCAGAGCAAGAGAATGGAGGGCCCAGGGAAGGGAAAGGAAGAGAAGGTGGACTCATGGGAGGAGGTGGAGGGGGACAGGTTCCTCCTCACCCTAATTCAACCCCAGTGGCTAGCATGAGTGCTACATTGCCTCGCGGTGCAGAGATGTACCATGCACAAGGCCCTGTCAGGATGGCCCCTACCATAGTGACCAATGTTGTTCGGCCCATCACGAGCACCCCTATCCCCATCGCCAGCAAACCAGCCGACGGAAGTGTCCTGCCATTTGACGGAAAGTCCAAGCTATTGATTGGTGCTGGTGGAGCGGCAGGGGCTGGGTACATATCCTCTTCTTCTCCCAAACCTAACAGCCAAGGAAGTTTAGTTACCGGGCTAGTCCTGGGAGGCCCCTTTTCTAACCAGCCCACAGTTCAGCTTATTACCCCGTCCCATCCTACTCCATGCAATGGAACAGCCGGCAACAGTGCCGTACCCCTTCCCATAATTCATCCTCAATTCCTTCCCGCTGCCTCTATCACAACGTCTAGTGGTGGAAAACCCGTGACGCAGGTGCAGTACATCCTTCCAACGCTGCCCGCAACAACCAATCCTAACAGTCCTTCCTCTCAGCAGCCATCAGGTGTCCTTGCTTTGACCAATGCTCCGCCCACTCACGTGACACTAGCCAATGGGGTACACTCAGGGGCAGGCCATGGAATTAGATATGCGTCTGTCCCAGCAGTGGGAGGAGTCAGCCCAGTAGGTGGAGGTAAGGGGCATTTATCTCAGGTGAAAAAACTGGGCATAGCATTAGATTTATTCACGCCAAACTGAGGGTGTGTGAACCAAATTTCCTTCAGATGCTCTGTAAAAGATGCTAATAGGGAGTAGAAATTAAAGGGCCATTCCACTTTTTTTGAAAATATGCAAATTTTCCAGCTCCCCTAGAGTTAAACATTTGATTTTTACTGTTTTGGAATCCATTCAGCTGATCTCCGGGTCTGGCGCTAAAACTTTTAGCATAGCTTAGCACAGTCCATTCAATCTGATTAGACCATTAGCATCGCGCTAAAAAATTACCATAGAGTTTCGATATTTTTTATTTTATTTAAAAATTGACTCTTCTGTAGTGACATTGTGTACTAAGACCGACGGAAAATTAAAAGTTGTGATTTTCTAGGCCGATATGACTAGGAACTATACTCTCAAACTGGCGTAATAATCAAGGACTTTGCTGCTGTAACATGGCTGCAGCAGGCGTAGTGATATTACGCACTGCCCGAAAATAGTCCCCTTGGTTACTTTCAATAGCAGGGGACTATTTTCGGGCACTGTGTAATATCACTATGACTGCTGCAGCCATGTTACATCAGCAAAGTCCTTGATTATTACGCCAGAATGAGAGTATAGTTCCTAGACATATCTGCCTAGAAAATCACAACTTTTAATTTTCTGTCGGTCTTAGTACACGATGTAACTACAGAAGGGTCAAGTTTTAAATAGAAAAAATATCGAAACTCTTTGGTTATTTTTTAGCGTGATGCTAATGGTCTAATCAGATTCAATGGATTGTGCTAAGCTATGTTAAAAGTGCTAGCTCCCGACCCGGAGATCCGCTGAATGGATTCCAAAACGGTAAGAATCAAATGTTTAACTCTAGGGGAGCTGGAAAATGAGCCTTTTTTTCAAAAAAAGTGGAATGTCCCTTTAAGACCAAAAGAGCTCCATTTCATACAACTTTTAATAGAATCATTCAGGGATATTTAGGTAACTCCGAGATCTGGGACCACGTAACATTGGCCTATACTAAATCAGTATTTTCATTCTTGTTTGCAGTTCAAGCACAGTCTCCAGTCTTGCAGAGCAAGATGCTGGTTCCCATGGCAACTGTCGGAACCGGATCCACACCTCCGCAGCCTATTTCCCTGGTGGGCCCACCCCTTCCTGTTCAAAATGGGGCTCAACCAGGAAGCAAGGTAGATTGGCTTGTGTTACTAACACGCTTCACAAATAAGTATTATTTGTATTTTTACGAAATGCATCGGATGATGCAATTCATTTCAAAATATATATTTCTGCTTTACAGATCATTCAAATTGCACCAATGCCTGTGGTCCAAGCAAATGTGCATCCTGGAGGATCAGTGCATACTGGTAGCTCCTTCCCAGTCTCTATGGCAACTGCAGCTGTCATGGCTTCTGGCCCCACCCCTCCGCAGACAGTACTTTTGACGCCACCACCTACAAGGTGAAGTACTGGGTCTTGAAACATCATCCTATTAGCCAGTCATAGTTTACAGATAGAGAAAAGAACAGGATTGGCTCTGGTTGTGAAACAACACTGCAAGCAACAAGAAATGTAATTAGCTTGGCCAAATCAAGATGACCCTAAAGGGGATCGCACACCGGCCGCGCCGCTCAGCGCCACGCCGCGCCGTTCAAAATCAACTGAACACATTGTTTTCTATGAGTGTACGCACACCGGCGCCGCCAGGTTGCGCCTGTCCGCGCCACCCAGCTGTGACTCAGGAAGTTGTTCAAATCCCTGTCGTGCCACACAGCGCCACTCACATAGCTTAACATTAAATAACATCATATTTGCCCCAAATCATTAAGGATTAACATTGGCTGCTAACGTATATTTTGCATTTTGAAGTAGACGCTATCTGACGAAGCTCGCGCTATTTAATGTGCACTTCCGGTTTACAATACCTCCGAGTTCTGCTAGGCGCGACGCGACGCGGCCCTGCGCGGCGCTGAGCTGCGCGGCTGGTGTGCGATCCCCTTAACCTTCTACCTTCTTTCTGTGTTTTGTTCCCTCAGGATCACATATGTACAGTCAACTCCTGGAGTAGCCACACCTCTACCATTGGGATCTACACCCGCAGTCTCCTCCGCCCAACAGGCTCCATCACCTGCGGGTCCATCATTTTTGCAATCTCCAATGGCGACACTTGGCTTTACTGCAATTGCCCCAGCTGGCCAGACTTTGGTGCAACCTATTGTTGCAAGTATGACACTCCTATAGACCAATAGTATTATGTCATCACATAACATACATGTCATTTTACAACATACATTTTTGGTTAAAAATAAGCTAAAATAAGTTATCGAGCAAGTACATAAACAAAAAATGTTGACAACTCCCTTACCAAAGTTAAGTATGTTTTTTGGTGGTGTCATAAAAGGATCTTATTATTATAATAATACAACCCCTTAATCTGCAATATCCAACCACGGCACTGCCATTTAGTGCAGGGAGAAAGATAGACAAAATAATTGACAGGACAATTGAGTTTCAATTTCAACAAACCACCATCATGGGGATCAGTGTTTGCATTTCATCAGCTCATTTGCATTTTAAAGGACACACCCAAAACGGCACTTTTTGCTCGCACCTACAAAGCGGCAGTTTTAACATGCTATTATAAATTATCTGTGTGGTATTTTGAGCTAAAACTTTACATGTGTACTCTGAGGACACCAAAGATTTATTTTACATCTTAAAAAAATCTCATGACATGGCACCTTTAAAATTCGTTTCTACCACAGGTCAGCCACCCTTCCTGGCTCCATGTCCGACCCCAAGCGGTCCGTCACAACCTGCACAATCCTCAACAGCCACCCGTCAGCTCGTAACTGCCATTTACCCAACTGGTAGCCACACCGGAGGGGTTGTGTCAGTAACAGCCGTGCCTCACAGCTCAGCAAGTTCTGCATCGACACCAGTGACATCTTCATCACCTCAAATCAAAACCTCAAACGCGACTGCGCAGCAGGCAGACGCGCAGATACAGTCTCAGGAAAACATGCAGATGGAGGGTGAGAGAGGACCAGAGTCTAGAAAAGATACAGAGACAGAGAGAGAACAAATAATGTCAAAGGATGGGCATCAGATACCATCTAGTGGTGTGGAGGAAGCGGTGCAACCCACTGGTACCTCACACACATATACAGGTAATGCAGTATTGGCTTGTGTGGGGTTATAGTTTTTTATTTTTATGAAAATTATATGTAAATCTGATATCATATGTAAAATGTTTTCACAGGTCAACAGTGTGAAGGGAAGGATGATGGAAACAAATGGAGCAAAACAGAGAGAGAGTACGAGAGAAATACTGAAGGGGTCTCGTCTCAAACGGAGAGAGCTGAGAGGATGAGCGCATTGGAAGAAGAGACAGAGACTCAAGCGGAGACCAACAGCAAAGACGTGAGATTATGCTTCGGTCCACTATCCATTTAGCTAAATTTACACAGTTCTTATCTCGATCTGTACTCATTTTCTTTTTCAGGCAGGACGGAGGGACGCCTGTGCTCTGGACCCTCCACCGCCTCCTGTGCAGACTGACACCCCTTCCACTAAAAAGACCAAATTTCGCCCACCTCCACTTAAAAGCACCACTGATGCCGCTGACAAGTGAGTATTAGTTTAATTGAAACCAATGATGATAGACTTTATGCAAGCATGCCAACAAATGTGAATGACTACTAGTTTGGTTAAATATGTAGACAGTGTACATGATTTGCTAACTTTTCAGCATAAATAATTGATCTCAGCCACAACCGGTGGTAAAAAATTACTTAGTTTTAGTTTTTATTCGTTCACAGGGTGTTATTTGGCTCCTCCTTTGAAGAGCGTCTTGCGGAGTTGCCGGAGTTCAAGCCAGAAGATATACTGCCCTCTCCCAATCTACAGAGTCTAGCAACTTCACCTAGAGCCATACTGGGCAGTTACCGCAAGAAGAGGAGAAACTCCACAGGTGAGAGCCTGAATTTTTTCGGTGTGATGAATAGGTAGCCTTAAGCAGTGTTCGAATTGAGGAGGGGCGCTGAGGTGGTCCCGGATCTCCTATAAGCATAAAGGGACCCCCTATAAAGCACAAAAATATATATAAGGGGGGTCCCAAGATTTTTATTAAAATTAAAATACTACATGATTTAAAAATCCTCGTGCTTAAATAAATATACTTGAATAAATATAAACTCTCAATTGCGCCTCATTCTGTTTTCTGGAGGAATTGACAGATTTTTAGATTTAGGATTGGGTTAGGGACTTTTTTATTCTTCTCAAAATATATTTCACACTAATTTGAAGGGTAAAAATTGTTAGGGTTTGAGTTAAGGGTAATTTGGGGCTTCTTTGATTAAAACGTTGAACCAGGACAGTGGCAGCCGATGCGAAGCTCGTCAAAACATGTATTTAGCCCGTCTATACTATTTAGTTTAGTATATTTTGTGAACATTTATCATAACCGGTTTCGATGTGCAACACACTGCAAAAAATGACTTTCTAACTTAGTATTTTTGTCTTGTTTTCAGTAGAAATATCTAAAAATTCTTAAATCAAGATGTATTTTCTTGATGAGCAAAATGACCTAAGAAAATAATACTAGTTTTTAGACAAAAAATATACAAATGAAGTGAATTTGTGCTTAAAACAAACAAAAATATCTGCCAATGGGGTGAGAAAATTTTACTTGAATTAAATATTAAAGGAAAAAGAAATCTTATTTCACAATTTTTTTTCTCACCCCATTGGCAGATAATTTAGCTTGTTTTGAGGACAATTTCACTTAAAAAACTTATTTACTTAGGTCATTTTGCTCATCAAGAAAAAGCATCTTAATTTAAGAATTTTTAGATATTTCTACTGAAAACAAGACAAAAATACTAAGTAAGAAAGTCATTTTTTGCAGTGCAGGCACTTATTTTGACAAGACACATGATGCACATGGTTCAGATGACGCAACAAACACATATTTGGAAAACACGAGCAACAAACATGACACTCCGAACACATATTTTGAATTCGCGCCCCTCGGAAGAGCACTCACCAGCCAGGATCACTTCTTCCTTAAAATACCATAGACCTTTTCATTCTATTTACATTAATTACACCATTGCAACTAGGGATGCAGCCATTAACCGGTTTCACTATTAACCGCGCTTTAAAATGTCACGGTTAAGTAACCGTAAAGCCTCCGCTACATCGCGTGTTTTTGTTTCACGCACGCACACACAAACAATATCCACAAACCACCAAGATGCGCGGCGTGCAACATGCTCGTTAGCGCACTGTATGACAAAGCTCCGCGTTCAAAAGAATATGTGCGCTTGAAACGTCTCTTGGTTGTTCGTGCATCTTGTGTGTGTGTCTGTGTGCGTGCGTGCCTGCACGGGTGCGTGAAAGAGCCACACTCCAATCGGTCTGTGCAGCATTAAAAACCTCCTCCTCGCGGATCAAACCCGGGCGGGGCTCCTGGTGGTCTGACTGCATTTAATTACATTGAATTATTTTAACGCGTTAATGATTAATGAATTAATAGCATGAGTTAACATGTTAAAGCTGCCAGTCCTAATATTTATATTTGATTTTTGTTTAATATTAAGCTACACCTGTCAAAATGACTCGCAGTACCCAGTCCAGGATGACCCTGTGTTGTTATTCGTTTTGAGAGGCTCTTATCATTTTTACTAATACTTCAAACAAATCAAAATAATATACATTTATTCAGTCCAAATATAAAATAACATTTATTCAAAAGATCATTAAAATGAATAGCCTACAGGTTTCAAAAGGCACCTATACTGTTTATGTCAAAGCCAGCTAGGTTATTATTATTATCATGTGTCCAAGAATTGTAGAAAAAATACACAAACTGAAAATACAAAAGAATTTAGCAATTGTTCAAAAATGTATTCATGTGATTTTTTACATTAATGTTGTTAAATGAATGAGTCCATAATAACCGTAATAACCGTGATTATTTATCAGACTATAACCGTAACATCAAAATCTATAATCGTTGCATCCCTAATTGCAACCAACATCAATGCCGTAGTTTTACTTTTTTCGAAAAATATGCAATGGCCGCTATATATGCAATAGCCGCAAAATGTCACCTCACAAAAATAATGATATTGACTGAATGCTCTCAGCACATATTATATGTTAATCAAATACCTTATCTTCAAAAAAGCTCAATCTCAGCCTCACACTTACGAAATACTGGTTTGTTGTCAGAATTTGACATGTATACAACCTGTATATGGCAGTCACACATAGACTATAAAAAAAGATAACGATGCCAGTTCGCTCTCTTCCATTGGTGAAAAGTAAAGCCGCCAGTGTCCTGATACGGCGCTGACATCTTGGGTCTTGAGTCTGCGCAGTAGCGATTTTGGGACCAGTCCTGCACAGTAGTGAGCAGGAAGTAAGGCTGCGAAATCAAGGCCCCGCCCTCGCAGAATGCGCATATCACAGCTGTCAATCATGATGTCACACCACTCGCATTAACTAACTAAAAACAAACTTATTTGCCACAAAAACTTGCATGGGATTTGCAGCTAAAGAATTTGTAAAATAACAATAAAATGACAAACGTGACATTTATAAATATAAGGCATTTCAGTTACTGACTAGTAACTTTTTTATTGGCTTTAAAGAGAAATTACTGAACCTAAACAAAGGGGTTTTGCATCTGAACTTTTCATATAAACAAAACTGTTTCTTGTTTTCTAGATCTAGATTCTGCTGATGACCCAAGTTCACCGAGGAGGAAGAGTCGCCGTCTTTCCAGCTGCAGCTCGGAGCCCAACACACCTAAAAGCGCTGCCAAGTGTGAAGGAGAAATCTTCACCTTTGACAGGGCCGGTGAGCCTATTTTTATTTTGAACTCCATTACCTTGTTAAGGATCAGTCAAGTGTTTACAGACAGAACAGGTGTGTCTTTACGACTTTAACTCATCAATCATCGGAAACGTCATCCGAAAAAACATTTATTATGTCAACGCGATTTCTTACATGTCCTTATTCTTTTTATATTTCTCTGTTTGTCAGTTGGAGAGACTGAGCATATTTTGGAGGTGCCACCCTCGTCTTTGCGTCGCATGCTGGACCAGCGGCGGGTTCTTGTAATGCAGCTGTTTCAGGAACACGGCTTCTTTCCCTCAGGTAACATCGGATTTCTTACTATGCAAGATTTATATGCAGGGTTAAAACTATATATTATGTACTACATATAAAGTTAACCTGCGCTCGTTTTTTTTTTTTAAGCGCAAGCCACAGCTGCCTTTCAATCTCGCTACTCCGACACTTTTCCCAACAAGCTGTGCCTGCAGCTGAAGATCCGCGAGGTGAGGCAGAAGATTATGCAGACGGCCGGCAGTTCAGACGTCTTGGGGCCAGGAGTCTCAGACCCCGCCTCTACTCCAGGATCATCCAATCCAGCACCCAGGGAGAATTCTGAGCCAGAAGAAAGAGGGAGGAATTCGGAGGAGCCAAAGAAAGACGCGGGCGATCCGCAGGACGCGAAATGAAGAACGACGGAAAGGATAACCGGAAAGACGAATGTAGGGATGGAACGTAGAAACCCATAAAACCATTTTCGCCGACGATATACGGCTCTTGTGGATGTGGATTTTGCTTCATTTCTATTAGGACCGGTTTTGTTGCCGTTCGTTGATGTTTTGTTCTTATATGCACAGTTACACATATGCTTACGGCCACACACTTTATGCAATTACATAGAAGCGTCACTTTCACAACTTGCACAAGAAACGCACTCGTTTCGCATATGCCACTCACGTTAGGCAGTCATTGGTCCGCCTCTGCACATGGGGGCGTGGCTTCACTTTCTGTCTGAATTTTAGAGCCCTTCAATGCTGCACGACAGGCAGCCTGTCGGCACATGCTCAGTAAGCCCCGCCTCGGCGAACTCGCCACACGGGGCTAGCACAGATTTTTATTGAGTGTACTGAATGTTTTAAGAGAAGTTAGACTGTTTGAGGTAATGGTAACTCTCGATCCAAAACGGGGAGGGGGGGACAAATGCGTTTGCACTTTTATTCGCGAGAGACTGAGACGGAAAGCAATAGCCGGGGAGGAGCAGGGTCTTCATCCGAATATTACACCCCCGTAGCGGGGTACATGCATTGGCTGTTACTGTTCTTCAGCGTGGGCTGTAAATTTGAAACAGGTTTTCCCAGAAGCGACAAACTCGTGAGTCACCTAGACCAGCGGAGCAGAAACAGAGGCTACGGCGATGGCAAAAATCGCATAACGACAACGCAGCACCCTCAGAAGAAACAAACGAAATGAATAGAGACACTACCCCTCTTTGAATCAACATGTAGTTCTTAAGCTTTGTCGTTTTGTTGTTGTGTCGTAATGGTGGATTTGACTGATCTATTTTTTTTGTATTAGCTTGCGCCTCTCCTCTTACTCTAGTAATATTTTCAGCATGGACTAATCCAGCTATCTAAGTGTTGGAGCGATTACGTAAAAAAAAAGACTCTGTTTTAGCCTCTTAGCTGAAGCTCCTCTTCTCTGGCCGCCAATTTAGGGTTTCCTCGTACACTGTATATAACCGTGATGGCTGGGGAAGGGGGGATAGGGTGGGCACAAGGCTCTCTCTGTTTGTTTCTTCTTTTCTTTCTTTCTTTTTTATATTGCAATCAGGTGTTTGCACAATATGTGGTCCTAGACCATGGTTTAAATCAGGAAAGTATTTGTTTTTAGATATTTAAAAACTAACCAATAACTTGGTTCCATTTTGTTCGATTCTCCCTTCTGTATCCCTTAAGGAGTCCCCTTTATTTTTTCACGTCCTTAAAACTTTTAACTGAAGTGTTTATGGAAAGCGTCACTTTAAGCGCTGGTCTGGAGTCAGAGTTTGGATTCAGGATTACACAAGGGACGGCTGACCCGAGACCAGCGCTGGGGCGGCATTTCTCAGGATCTCCTCTTTCTCGCTCTGCCTCTTCTTCTTTCATTGGTGCAATAGGACGTGTGGGTGGGCAATTTTTTGAAGTAGATAAGTCACCTATTAGTGCCATAGATTTTCACTGTACAAGCTGTTATAAAATGATATATATATTGAAACGAGAGAGGAAAAATATATTAACTTTTAGAAGTGAGTATCGAGAGAGAAATCCAAACTGAACAAACTAAAAAAAAAGAAAAATTTAACCTAGCACTTTTTGCGTCTAGTTTTGCTGAAAGAGAAGGAGTGTTGAGTATAAAAATGCTACTCTGTCTTCACTTGAATGTGTGACATTATAAATGTATGAATATACCTATATATTTCTATATGTCCATGATATACAGATGTCTGTGTGTGTGCGAGTGATTACATGCACCTTGACGAAACCTGTCCCCTAGCAAAAGCTATTCATATTTTCCCCGAAAAGCAACGCAGCAGCACTTCTTCAAAAGACTGTTAGCATATGCCTGTTATCTGGTGGCTACTGGAGAGATGTTCAATTGTTGTTCAATTAAAAGGTATATGTAACCATTTAACTCGATACTTATTTTTAAGCACTTGTTTTATCCTTTCCCAGCGACAGACGAATGCTTGCACACACACAAACATACCTGCACATGTATGCGTGTACAACTTATGATTGTGTATCCAATAAACTGTCTTTACTTTGGAGAAAGGAGTTGAAAGAATGAGATGGGTGAGTGTAAACTCATCGACAGGCATGTTGACCATGTGCAATATTTCTAAACAAGAGATTATTGAAAAAATTAAAGACCTAACACAATTCTTGGTCGTCGTGCAGTTCTTTTGTCATTGAGTTTACCTGTTAACCTCCTAAGGCCTGGAATTTTTTTGTTGTTTGCACCATAATACTTAATTCTGTTTAATTGGAACCTGTTGTACACAAATGTGGACAATTACACTGCTTCATGTTCAAAGAAAAATATTTGGTTATTATATTTATTGGTTCTTCCTAACCCCAAAATAGCTGGAAGAAATCTGAAAAAAACAAACCAAAGCTCGGGTCTTAGGAGGTTAAAGGAACAGTATGTAAGAAATTTATATCAATTAATCATAAAATGGCCCTGATATGTCACTAGACATTAAGAAATCATTTTCATTTCAAATACTTATTTCACTGACAACATTGGTCTGGCCAGGATATTGTCATTTAAAAAGTGGAGTTGCAGCCCTCAACTGATGTTTATGTTGTCATTTTGTGTATTGGCCACCAGCTGCGTGATTGCAGTACCAGTTTTAGCCACAAGTTTTGTGATTGCAATACCAGTTTTGGCCACAATCCTACATACTGTTCCTTTAAATATAGATACATTTTTGAATATTGATGAAATAATTTTGATCTTTAAATAATAACCATGGTCAATCATATTATTTTTAAATACTTTCAATGCATATCCTTGTTTGTGTATACATATGCAACCACAACTGCTCATTGTGTACATGTTAAATAGTACCTATATGTTTAAATGTGTCCTTGGACCACAAAACCAGTCATAAGTACCACGGGTACATTTTTAGCAATAGCCAACAATGCATTGTGTGGATCAAACTGATAGATTTTATGCAAAAATCATTAGGATATTAAGTAAAGATCATGTTTCATGTAGATATTTTGTAAAGTTCCTACCATAAATATATATATAAAAAAATGATCATAAATAATATGTTTTTCTAGGGATTTTATCTGGACAATTTCAAAGGCGATTTTCTCAATATTTAAATTTTTTGCATCCTAAAATTCCAGATTTTCAAATAGTTGTATCTCGACCAAATATTGTCGTCATATAACAAACTATACATCAATGGAAATTATTTATTCGGCTTTTAGATTATTTATAAATCCTAACTTCAAAAATGTACCATTTTGTGGTCCAGGGTCACACATACACACATATACTAGTCAACATTTGAAGTGGATCAAAACAGTTCATAAAAGTTGTCCTAAGACGAGAATGTGGATTGTTCATTATTTTAACCTCCTTTTGTTGTTTGCACCATAATACTTAATTCTGTGTAACTGGAACCTGTTGTACAGAAATGTGGACAATTACACTGCTTCATGTTCAAAGAAAATATTTGGTTATTATATTTATTGGTTCTTCATAACCCTAAATAGCTGAAAGAAATTTTAAATGCAAGCAAAACCAAAAGTTGGGTCTTAGGAGGTTAAGACAACTTTTTCTGAAAGTTTTTGATCCACTTCAAATGTTGGCTGGTATACGTTTAACTCAATAGCTTTTTGTAAGTGCAATAAAAAATAAAAACTTCAGCTACGCTTGTGTGCCAACTTAAGATTTTTGCTGAACAGCCAATTAAAGGAAGCCAATTTAGTTCACCCAAAAATGATTAATTAATACAGTTATTAAAGGTCTTCTGAGGTGAAGTGGTGTTTTTTTTTTTTTTTGAGGAAACATTTTTATTTCTCATTTATTTATTTTTATAAGCTATGGCAGCACGCGTGTTCATGAGAGAATTGCAGTCAGGCAGAAAACCAACCTCTGACTCAACGTTACAAAAACATATCACTTAGTTTTTAATGTATTGAGGCATATTTTGGAGCTTTTAAAGGGACAAATCATGACAATCTGACTTTTTCCATGTTTAAGTGCTATAATTGGGTCCCCAGCAGTAGCGTAACGAGCCAACACCGGGCCCCTAAGCAGGATTATCAAGGCGGGCCCTTTACAGCACGTGATGACGCAATGTCCAATGCAGGCTACAATGAATAGGACAGGACAGGATCATAGAGACATTAGATGACTGACAAAATCAGAAATAGCCTACGCGCACCACAACAAAAACATAACACTGGTGACAGCGCACCATAACATATGAAACAACACTGCTGGTGACAGCACACTATAACATATTGTTACTCACTGCTATGACTACACACACACACCTTGGTCTAAATGCATAAAAAAGATGCTCATTTACATTATAGGCTATAGCGTTACATTATAACCACATTATAATTTGTAGAGGCATTTTCCGGGCTTCAGTTCTGGACGGCATGATGCACACAGCAGCTCTAAACTTCAGACAAAACCCAGCTCAATCATTAAATACGCAGGATCATCCATACACCGTTTAAAATCATGTGTTTACTTACTGCTGCACTTTTTGCTTTGCTTTAGGTGTCTGGTGTAGTGTTTTGGTATTTAAAGCGTTATCGTTTCTTGTTTGTGCTAAGAAACCAAAAGATACAAACCAGCCGATTTCAAACGTGCACAGAAACTCTGTGCTGTGATTGGTTGGGCTCTATCGCTAGCGGTGATTTCATTGGGCGATGGCTTGTTCGACTTTATGCGTCATAGGAATTGACAGCCGCGTGACGTCAAACTACCGCGAGAGTGATTCGCGAAACCATATGGAGGAGTATGCTTTTAAATCGCTCTCGCGGAACTTTGACGTCATCCGGCTGCCAGTTCTTGTGGCGCCGCATGAAGTCGAACAAGCCTATTGAAAACCCATGAGAAAGCCTGAGAACAGCGGATAGTTACGAAAATGTGATAGGGCCCGCCGACTGTCAATCGAATTCTTCCAGTCGGGCGGGCCCCTGATTGGTCTGGGCCCGTAAGCAACGCTTACCCTGCTTACCGATAGTTACGCCCCTGGTCCCCGGTGCTTCTATCAACCTAGAAAATGTGAATCAGATCAACCCAGTAACTTAGATTTGGCAAACCATTCTCTGCAAGCATGTGAAAAAACAGACAATTGAAATTTGACTCCCCTTGTGATGTCAGAAAGGGATAATAGCACCCCTTAATCTGCACTATCCAACCACGGTACTGCCTTTAAGTGCAGAGATCAGCTCATTTGCATTTAACAGGACACACCCCAAAACAGCACATTTTTGCTCACCCCTACAAAGTGGCAATTTTAACATGCTATAATAAATTATCTAGATGGTATTTTCAGCTAGAACTTGACATAGAACGTACTCTGGGTACACCAAAGATTTATTTGACATCTTAAAAAAGCCTTGTGAAATGTCCCCTTTAAAATGGGGCACTATCCAGTGCCATCATATAGCTGAAAGACATCTCTGGACTCCCCTGTACATTTAAAGGGGCCATGTCACAAGACTTTTTTTAAGATGTCAAATATTGGTGTCCCCAGAGCACATATGTGAAGTTTTAGCTCAAAATACCATATAGATAATTTATTATAGCATGTTAAAATTGCCACTTTGTAGGTGTGTGCAAAAATGTGCCGTTTTGGGTGTGTCCTTTTAAATGCAAATGAGCGGATGAAGTGCAAAAACTAATCGCAATGATGGTGGTTTGTTGCAATTGAAACTCAATTGTACTGTGAATTATTTTTTTCTCTCTCTCTTTCTCTCTGATAAAATGGCTGTGCAGTGGTTGGATAGTGCAGATTAAGGGGTGGTATTATTATAAGGGCTCCTTATGACATCATAAGGAGAGCCAAATTTCAACGACCTTTTTTTTCATGTGCTTGTAGAGAATGGTTTACCAAAACTAAGTTACTGGGTTGATCTTTTTCAAATTTTCTAGAGTGAAAGAAGCACTGGGGACCCAATCATATCACTTAAACATAGAAAAAGTCAGATTTTCATGTCATGGCCCCTTTAAATGGTTACTATTACAAATAGCAGTCTGAACCATCAGCTGTGTAACGTTACTATTAAAACTTCCTTATGTAGTGTTTTGGGCCTTATCCCAGTAGGATTTAATGATATTTCGTTGTTTCTATTTGCCTTATAACATCCTACCAACAGAATCCAAAGCAAGATTCCCATTACAGTTTCCATTAAAACCATTAGAATTTGTGTGATAGTTTCTGTTGTTTTCGTCAGGGTGTTCAGTGTGTGACACCTGCGCCTCTCCAGCTGTTATAAACCCTGACAATATTGAGCTTACAGTCAATACTGCATTTCCCACGAGGCAGTGCGCGAGCTCGGCGCGTGAGCGAGTGAACGCCGAGGGTCGCGGCGAAACGTTTGTCAGCTTTTCGTTATTAAACTAATGTTTCATCCGTTACCTGGCCGAGTCGACGAGAAAACCGCCGATCCCCGGCCCGCCGCCTCGACACTTTTTCAGTCAGATATGAGCGGCAGCGGGCGGCCCAGGACGAGTTCGTTCGCTGAGCCTCAGGGGGCGTCCGGAGCCGCTGCAGCATCCGCCGGATCCGCCGCTGTCGTGGGGAGCAACACAGGAAAGTCCGGGGTCCCGCAGGCCTCGGCGGACAGTTCATCTACATGCGCGAATTTTAAACTGTCCAGTGAGTATATACGCGTTTTTATCCTAGTAATGAGTGTTTAAGGACAATAAACATGTGTTTCTTCATTTTATATAGTGCTTAATGATATTTATATTAATATATAGTGGTATTTACATGGTGTTCAAATGTACCTAAACGAATACGATGGTAATGTAGTGGTACGTGGTTACAGGTGCATGGTATTACAATTGTACCTTGTTTAAATGACCATAATATTACTAAGGTGCCAAGTCCACAGTGTTTTAACAGTAAGAATAACTTTGTCTGATGCTATTAAACGGTGTAAATTGGCCTCACTGAATGAATGAGATGCCTACTAAATCTCATGTTCTCAAGTGTTTATTAATGATTATTACGAAGGGAAGCTTACATTTATGTATATTGGCTGTGTCCCAACATTTACTAAAGCATTGTTGGGCATCACAGGTATGCATGCCTTGGGCTGTTTAAATGTTCAATATTCAACTATAATGTGAAGGCATCTGTCTATAAAGATGTTGTTATATATTTTGGTCTTTGTATTGGTAAAGCATTACGTTAGCAACACAAAAGGTCATTGGTTTGAAGTTTGAACCCAGGAAACACGCATACTGATAATAAATACCTTGTAATGCAATATACCCTATGCGTAAGCTATACCTTGACACACCCACTTTCCTGAGACAAGATGTGTATATATGAAGGACACTAATGGGTCAAAGCCATATTTACTGACATACATGCTTTTATTGGAATTGGCAATATGCATTTTGTTATGTAAATGTGTCATATGGTGTGACATAGCAAGAATTTAGGAAGGAAAACTCATAATATACAAAACGCTTGAGAGAGATTTATCTTGATGTTAGAGTTACCAAGTTACAACATGAGACAGTTTTGTCTTCAATTTATATAACTATTTTTCTTAAATTTTGTTATGTCACACACGGTCACACCATATGGCACATTTATGGTTTATTTGCCAACCCACTTGCATTAAGCATGTTGAAGATTTATAAAAGTTATGTTTTTGCAAGGTATGTTTGTAAAAACAACATAATCCCTGGTTTTACAGACAAGGCTTAAAGCTAGTCCTATACTAATGGGGCTTTTCCATTGCATAGTACCCCACGTTTGGGTCGGGTCAGGTCAGCTTACTTTTGGGGGCTTTTCCACTGGGTGCAGTTGCAGTACCCAATATTTTTTTTTAGGACCACCTCGGTCGGGGTTCCAAGTGATCCGAGCTGATACCAAAATGTGATGTGAAAACACTGTAGATCACTGATTGGTCTGAGAGAATCGTCACTACCCAGTCCTGGCTTAAAAACCCTTTCTGGGAAACCACCTCATTATGTTTGAACTGGTATACCCCATTAATGATGAGAAATTATAAATATAGGCATAAGTGGTAAATTACATGGCTGGTTTGGTTCTGGATGGATAAATATAAAAATTTCTCAATTGCTAGATCATTGCGTTAACAGCACATAGGTCATCATGGGTTCGATTCCCAGGGAACACACATGCTGATAAAATGTATACCTGGTTTGTAATGTACTGTAAATCGCTTTGGATACAAGCGTCTGCCAAATGCATAACATGCAAATCTACAGTAGTAAATATAAAGGAAAATCATCCAAAAATGTTTTCTTCCCCCAAAATCTTTTAATTAAATTTGTTCAATTACGCTTAAAAAGCAGCACATCATCTGTAGATAATATATGATATGTATTTATTGTCTTCACTGTGTTATAGGAGACAGTGGGAAGGTGACCACCGTGGTCGCCACCCCAGGCCAGGGCCCGGATCGGCCGCAGGAGGTGTCCTACACTGATATCAAGGTGATCGGTAATGGCTCCTTTGGCGTTGTGTACCAGGCACGCCTCATTGACAGCCAAGAGTGGGTGGCCATCAAGAAAGTACTACAGGATAAACGATTCAAGGTGTGACACACCTTTCTACTCATAGACGCACAATAAGAAGAATGCTAAACAGCTGATCTAATTTGTCAAGATAGTACAATGCTTAGGGTTTATGCCGACTATTAGTATGTCAGGATTATTCAGTAAGCAAATAATTGATTACTTAAGTCTGTAAATGTTTGTGTGTCCAATATTTAGTTTGTTACCCATCAACCATAGAATGATAGCTGGCTAGTTCAATTTCAAAAGGGCTGATCTTAATGCCATCTTGTACTAGAGTATACTGTAAATTGCTTTGTATAAAAATGTTTCCTATTTGACTGTTTACCCATAAATTTTATGACATCCAAGAGATGTTAACTTTTTTGTCTTTTGCATTTATGAAGAATCGAGAACTTCAGATCATGAGAAAACTGGACCACTGCAACATAGTGAGGCTGCGCTATTTCTTCTACTGCAGTGGAGAGAAGGTAGACAATTCCTTCAAGGCTTAACATCATAAATGAGATTTGACCTAAAAAAAAGTATTTATTTATCTAAAACATAGCTTCCTGTTTATACTGTACGCTATAGAGGTCAAAGTGTCTTTTATTTCACAGAAGGATGAGGTGTACCTCAATCTGGTGCTGGATTTTGTGCCTGAGACCGTCTACAGGGTGGCACGACACTTCAGTAAAGCTAAAACCATTATTCCCATCATTTATGTGAAGGTAGGTTTACTCGACAGGCTTATAGCAGACAAACTCTGCTGGTTTATGCCATTATGATATTAAATGTCCCTGGTCTTGTTGTGTGTGATTCACTGGTATTTTACAGAAGAATGTGTTTTCATTATCTTAAATCAAGCTATAATTCTCTGGTAATGAATGTACTGCAAATATATACCTTGAATGTAGTAAGTCACAATCCAAAGGGTATATCTGCCAATGTGCAGTAAATGCATAAAATGAAAGTGTATATATGTGAATATGAAATATTCGCTTTATTGTTTTCTTCACCGTTGTAAGTTGCTTTGGATAAAAGCAAATGCCTAAATGTAAATTAATATTACGTTTTATTCAGAAATTAAAGTTAAGAATTTTTCATGCTGTCTTTAAAGTTGTTACAAATACTTTCTGTACTCTAAATGTAAAACTGCAGTGTTTTTCATAATTTATTATTATACATTAAAGGTGCCATAGAACAAAAAACTGTATTTATGTAGGCATAGATGAATAACAAGAGTTATGTACATGGTAATGATGACATATCATGAGCCTCAAACCCGTTTGTTTCCTCATTCTTATGTAAACCTTGTGCATGAACAAGACTGCTGGAAAACAGGCCAAACTCAACGTAACACAGAATGTGATGTAACAGTAGAGATTTACGCCCCAACATGTTTGCTAATGTGAGCTACTGGCATGAGCCCCAGAGAAAGCAGAGCAGAGCCAATCAGAGCAGAGCTCAATATTATTATTCATGACCCTTCCAAATAGTGCAAAAATAGACTATTTCATTCAAAGGACAAATCCTATGGTTGTAAATGGACATGTTTCTGGGTCATTTTTGCTTTAATAAAGTTACATACTTTCTATAAAAGAATGCATTAAAATAATTTGTATACTTTCTGAAAAGAATGCATTAAATAATTTGTATACTTTCTATAAAAGAATGCGTTAAAATAAATTGTATACTTTCTTAAAAAGAATGCATTAAAATAATTTGAATACTTTCTATAAAATAATGCATTCAAATAATTTGTATACTTTCTATCAATTAATGCATTCAAATATTTTTTATACTTTCTATAAAATAATGGATTAAAATAGTTTGAATACTTTCTATAAAATAATGGATTAAAATAGTTTGAATACTTTCTATAAAATAATGGATTAAAATAGTTTGAATACTTTCTATAAAATAATGGATTAAAATAGTTTGTATACTTTCTATAAAAGAATGCATTAAAATAATTTGTATACTTTCTAAAGAGAATGCATTAAAATAATTTGTATACTTTCTAAAAAAAAAATGCATTAAAATAATTTGTATACTTTCTAAAAAAGAATGCGTTAAAATAAATCGTATACTTTCTAAAAAAGAATGCATTAAAATAATTTGTATACTTTCTAAAAAAGAATGCATTTAAATAATTTTTTATACTTTCTATCAATTAATGCATTCAAATATTTTTTATACTTTTTATAAAATAATGCATTAAAATAATTTGAAAACTTTCTATAAAATAATGCATTAAAATAATTTGTATACTTTCTTAAAAAGAATGCATTAAAATAATTTGTATACTTTTTAAAAGAATGCATTAAAATAATGTTAAAATGTTCTTTGATAATTACAAAGTTGCAATCCGCGCTTTAAAGGGATAGTTCACCCAAAAATGAAAATTCTGTCATCATTCATTTCTATAAAAGAATGCATTAAAATAATTTGTATACTTTCTGAAAAGAATGCATTCAACTATTTTTTATACTTTCTATAAAATAATGCATTAAAATAATTTGAATACTTTCTATAAAATAATGCATTAAAATAATTTGTATACTTTCTATCAATTAATGCATTCAAATATTTTTTATACTTTCTATAAAATAATGGATTAAAATAGTTTGAATACTTTCTATAAAATAATGCATTAAAATAATTTGTATACTTTCTATCAATTAATGCATTCAAATATTTTTTATACTTTCTATAAAATAATGGATTAAAATAGTTTGAATACTTTCTATAAAATAATGCATTAAAATAATTTGTATACTTTCTATAAAATAATGCATTAAAATAATTTGTATACTTTCTATAAAAGAATGCATTAAAATAATTTGTATACTTTCTAAAGAGAATGCATTAAAATAATTTGTATACTTTCTAAAAAAAAAATGCATTAAAATAATTTGTATACTTTCTAAAAAAGAATGCGTTAAAATAAATCGTATACTTTCTAAAAAAGAATGCATTAAAATAATTTGTATACTTTCTAAAAAAGAATGCATTTAAATAATTTTTTATACTTTCTATCAATTAATGCATTCAAATATTTTTTATACTTTTTATAAAATAATGCATTAAAATAATTTGAAAACTTTCTATAAAATAATGCATTAAAATAATTTGTATACTTTCTTAAAAAGAATGCATTAAAATAATTTGTATACTTTTTAAAAGAATGCATTAAAATAATGTTAAAATGTTCTTTGATAATTACAAAGTTGCAATCCGCGCTTTAAAGGGATAGTTCACCCAAAAATGAAAATTCTGTCATCATTCATTTCTATAAAAGAATGCATTAAAATAATTTGTATACTTTCTGAAAAGAATGCATTAAATAATTTGTATACTTTCTATAAAAGAATGCATTAAAATAATTTGTATACTTTCTAAAAAAGAATGCATTAAAATAATTTGTATACTTTCTTAAAAAGAATGCATTAAAATAATTTGTATACTTTCTATAAAATAATGCATTCAAAAAATTTGTATACTTTCTATCAATTAATGCATTCAACTATTTTTTATACTTTCTATAAAATAATGCATTAAAATAATTTGAATACTTTCTATAAAATAATGCATTAAAATAATTTGTATACTTTCTATCAATTAATGCATTCAAATATTTTTTATACTTTCTATAAAATAATGGATTAAAATAGTTTGAATACTTTCTATAAAATAATGCATTAAAATAATTTGTATACTTTCTATAAAGTAATGCATTAAAATAATTTGTATACTTTCTATAAAAGAATGCATTAAAATAATTTGTATACTTTCTAAAGAGAATGCATTAAAATAATTTGTATACTTTCTAAAAAAAGAATGCATTAAAATAATTTGTATACTTTCTAAAAAAGAATGCGTTAAAATAAATCGTATACTTTCTAAAAAAGAATGCATTAAAATAATTTGTATACTTTCTATAAAAGAATGCATTTAAATCATTTTTTATACTTTCTATCAATTAATGCATTCAAATATTTTTTATACTTTTTATAAAATAATGCATTAAAATAATTTGAAAACTTTCTATAAAATAATGCATTAAAATAATTTGTATACTTTCTTAAAAAGAATGCGTTAAAATAATTTGTATACTTTCTAAAAAGAATGCATTAAGATAATGTTAAAATGTTCTCTGATAATTACAAAGTTGCAATCCGCGCTTTAAAGGGATAGTTCACCCAAAAATGAAAATTCTGTCATCATTCACTCGCTCTCATGTTAAAACAAACCCGCATACATTTTGTTGATTTGATGAACACAAAGGAAGATATTTTGAGAAATGTTTGTAACCAAACCCTTCGTGGACCCCATTCACCTACATAGTAGGAAAAATGAATACTATGGAAGTAAATGGGGTCCACAAATGGTTTGGTTACAAACATTTCTCTAAATATCTTCCTTTGTGTTCATCAAAACAAAAAAAATTATACAGATTTGTTACAACATGAGGCTGAGTAAATGATGACAGAATTTTCATTTTGGGGTGAACTATCCCTTTAACATCTCTGTCGCCATCTCTCTTCAAAGCATAAAATTGCAGTTATTTGCAGAGTAATTTTCTGTATCTGCTACACTGTGCGGATGAATCTGATGAATCTGTCATTTTACATTGGCATGACCATTAGAAGTACATCCTAATTAGAGCCCGACCGATATGCATTTTTTGGGGCCGATACAGATCTTAGGGTAAAAAAAGACCGATAACGATATATCGGCCGATATTCTTTATGTGTATATTACAAGTGTAAGTACAGTACACATATACTACAGTATATTATACTACAGCAGGCTACTGTACATATAATACACTATATACATTAACAGAATATACTATATATAAATACTTTTTTTGCAATGAACACTCACAAATGTGGTGATCAAACACTTAAAATGACGTGACAAAGATATGTAATATAGGCAGGTGTGCTTTACAAGTTAACAATAAACTTTATTATCCAAAATGATTCTAATATAAGAGCACAAAACAGTAAATTTGACTAATTATAAATAACTTTAAAACACAAACAAAACAAAATACATATAACTTAAATGATTGTCAGTTTTGACGAGAATAATGTTATATTTATAAGAAAAAAAAAAATTATTATAAGCTTCCTGCCGCAAATCTAGGTAGATAAGATGATGTTTTTTTTACAATTGATTTGATTTTTAACTAAGAAAGTTACAGATTGCATCTTTATTATAATGACAATGATTGAAATCTTTTTTGTTTATTTGTCCTTCATGTTTTTGTGTAGGTATATATGTATCAGCTTTTTCGCAGTTTGGCCTATATTCATTCCCAGGGCGTGTGTCACAGAGACATCAAACCACAAAACCTTCTGGTGGATCCAGAAACAGCTGTGCTTAAGCTCTGTGACTTCGGCAGGTCAGTGCTTTGTGTGTGTGTATATATGTGTATATAAGTTAAAATGTAAACATAAATTCTATATATATATATATATATATATATTCAGACGTGTTCTTTTGCGACTGTTTTGTTAAATGGATGTTTTGCTGTAGTAGTTATTGTACTTTGAGGGTTCACTTCAGTTAGTGGGGCTCTAGTCGAGTTTGATTTATATTTTAAATACTGCTGTATGTCATATGTAAAAATCTTTGTGTCATACTTTGCATTGTTAAATATATTTGCAAATGAAATGTTTATGCTTCACTGTCAAAGTCAATATGCATTCAAATACTGGTGAGATTGTCTTATTTTTATCAAGCTTTGTCTGCCATGCAGTAAGTCCTCATTCACTAAAGCCCATTTTCCAGAGCTGTTTTTATGGGAATCACTTTATTCACCTAAATGAAAAGCAGACATGCCGACTGCTTTAAACCAGACCACTTTCAAGTATTTATTTTGCAGAGTGATTGTGTAAGCCACTTACTGTCATTCAGGTCATTGGCTTTCCTTTCAAAAGAAGCACTTCAGATAACCTGCACGGTGCCAAGCTGTCCACTTTTTCAGACAATAATTGACATAATCGTTCTGGAAGGAGGACGCTTGAAATTGCACGCCGCTTTATTAAAGTCTTTTAATAAAAAAATAAAAAATTAAAGTCGCTTTATGTAAGTCATTATGCAGGAGCCTTTTAGTCTTTTTACTGTTGTCATGCTCATGGTTACATTGACATAATATACCTTGTTTGACTAAAAAGTGTCGATATATACTTCTTTCTCAATTTGCTTGGAGATAATAGCTGTTGCTTTTAAATGGGCGATTTCATTTTTATTTTTTTTTTTAGTGTTAAAAGCGGTTTGTGCATATAGAAGATCCATAATATTGCAAAGATTAACGTCTCAGACCCAAATAGATATTTTTGCAAAAAGTAAAGGGTCATCCACCTCTTCATAAAATGCCTTGCTCAAACACGCCCCCACATTTCGACATCACTGTGTGGGAAGATTTGCACAACAACACCCAAATGTATATGCAAAGTATAATAAAGGCATAACTTTTATCCTCGTTGTTGTATTGTTGCTGCCATGTCGTGGAGATAATGGACACGTTCAAGTGCAACGTTTTGCTACGGTTTCCTGGGGAGATGTTTCAGAGATGTTTTTCTCATGTCTGGTGGGTGTGTTAGAACTGCAGTCCAATCAGCAGCAACATGTAAATAAACCATGCAATACTAAAGAGACAGCTCGCGCAATGGGTCCAAGTTGGAATAAAACACGTATTTATAACCATTTCATCAGGCTCAAAAAACATTTAAAAAAATAACACACAGAATGGCCTTCTCAGCTACCGTAGTTGCAACTCTTGCGTCATCAGAACAGGGTTTAAAAAATGTTTAAAAAAACATTGTGCAATGTTTTGCCAGAGCTGAAGCCAGCCACTATGTTTTGGTATGGGGCAAATTTTGAGTTTGTAAAAATCGCCGTGTTTTTGGAGGCGGGGCATAGGAGAGCAACAATAATGTATGGTATATGGAAAATAATGTGTTTTTTTTACCTTAAACTGTGTAAACACGTTGCATTACACCAAATAATTTTCTTTTTAGGAACGTCATATGACCCCTTTAACTCATTCCCTGCCAGCGTTTTTTTTTTTTTGCAAGTTGCTAGCCAGCTGCAGCATTTTTCATGATTTTCACAAAAGTTTAATGCCTTCCAGAAAACATTATTCTTTAAATATATAAACATACAATATACCAAATGAAAGAACAGACTATCTGCTTTCAAACAAACAAACAAACAAACGACAAAAACAAAAAAAGTTTCATCCTACCTTTATTCTTAAATTTGGGTAGGTTTCTTTAAATTTTTTACGGATTACTGCAAATATTTGTCATTGGCAGGGAAGTGTTTTCTCTTAATTGACGAGTTACCTAATCAGAGGCGGGGAATGAGTTAAATTACTGTCAGTAATCCACTGTCAGTTTTGGCGAGGTTTGCTTGACAGATTAAGCTAGGTTTTATGTCATGATGATGAGGCATATAAAAAAAATTGTATACATACGATATATCAATCAGGCATGATCAGGATGTTATTTGGTTTAATCTGTCATTTGTCTTAAACATTTGTAAATGTTTTTTTCAGTGCAAAGCAGTTGATAAGGGGCGAGCCCAATGTCTCTTACATCTGTTCGCGTTATTATCGTGCCCCTGAGCTTATCTTTGGTGCGACGGACTACACTTCTAATATTGACATCTGGTCTGCTGGATGTGTGCTGGCCGAACTGCTGCTGGGCCAACCCATTTTTCCTGGAGACAGTGGAGTGGACCAGCTAGTTGAGATTATTAAGGTAAAACTAACCCTCTTCCATATCTATAAGTGTGAGTGTACACTTGTGTTCAGTTCAAAATGAAGGCTTTATAATGTTTTTAAAGGCCTAATTTTATATTGGAAAGGACATTTGCAAATGTATTTTCTTCTTACTGATCCTGTTTGCTTGGTTAACATGTACTGTATGTTAAACATGTATTCTGACACATATTTTGTTCAGGTTCTTGGAACCCCCACAAGGGAACAGATTCGTGAAATGAACCCCAACTATACAGAGTTCAAATTTCCCCAAATCAAAGCACATCCATGGACCAAGGTAACATCTCACCCATGTCTCATCACAGTATTATTACATTTACCCACTGGAAAAAATAAAAAAACTTTTTCAGTGTTTCAACATCATATTTACAGTTAGTAGAGAGGACCGTTTTATATTTGTTACACTTTAAATGCATAATAGCATGGGTTTTCAAACTTTTTGTAAATATTTAATAATATCACATATCAAATAATTTTATATCACATTTGAAATTAAGTGAAAGTGACATGTTAAATGTATCTGTTTATTTGCATGAGTTTTTTTTTATATAGTATGTATATTGTTGTGTAAAGATCACATGACACACAGATTAAACAAATAAAGATCTTAGGAAGTGATTAATTACATTTAATTAACATTTTTATGGTTTAATTGTAATTCGGGTAATTTAATTATAATTGGTGTACCCATTTAGCCCATACCCTTTAAGCCCACATTACATTTTGATGTCAAATTATAAAAAGAGAAAATCATATTTTATGTTGCTCATTAAGCAATCCAGTGACTTGTTTCTTCCCTGACATATTTCTTGCATGCGAATTACATTTGGCAATGTTTTGATCATGTGCATGATGTCTAAGTAGACCTCACACAAAGACACCCCAAAACTTTGATGTTTCAGGACCTTTCAGAAAGAAACACATTAAAAACGGAGTGAAATATTTTTTTATATTTCCTTGTTATATTAATGTTTTACTTTTTCTAAAATGAATATTTTTTTGAATCAATTATGATGTGGGCCTATTTGTAACACATGCAGACTTAATTGGTGCCAAAGTACCAATTAGGCCCATGCCAGACTTTTGACTTTATTTACAAAAGATCTTAATTTTAAGTTCTGAAATTATTATCATCAAATAATTATACATTTTCAAATGAGAGCAGTCTTAAGAACCTATTTTAAACCATGTCAATATTTACAATAAACACTTAGATAAACTTAGATTTTTGTGGGCTTAATGAGTACATTTACCCTAATTGTTTTTCATCAACAACTCCATTTGAGAAACCCTACATTAAGGAAATATATAATTAGGGCTGGGCAAAAAAATCGATTTTTCGATTAATCGTTTTTTAAAACGTGGTCGATTAAAAAATCGATTCTCAAAGAGCAGAATCGATTTTTTTTTTCATATTTATTTCTGCAAACATTGAACGGAGGAATGGAAGCATTTTAGATTTCGCAAGCAAGACGTGTTGTGGCTTTTAATTTCTTTTTATTTATTACCCACTTGTAAACTGCTCTTCACTGTTCTTTTTTATTAATATAGTATGTGTATTAAATCTTTATTCATTGAGTTGAATCGAGAATCGAGTATAAAAACCTACCTGAGAACCGGAATCGAAAATTTAATCGAGAATCGGAATCGAATCGATTTGTTAGCTTGTGAATCGAAATTGAATCGATCTGGAACATCTGAATCGATACCCAACCCTATATATAATATTGTGAAAAACAACCACTATTAGGAGAATTTGCTATTGAAAGATGGTGTTTGGTTCAACGCAAAGATAAAGTTTAATAAATATACTGTGCTATTTTGTATCCTACACAGGTTTTTAAACCAAGAACTCCTCCTGAAGCAATCGCTCTGTGTTCTCGGCTATTGGAGTACACACCGGTCACACGCCTGTCCCCGCTGCAGGCTTGTGCTCACGCCTTCTTCGACGACCTGCGTCAACCTGGTATCCGTCTGCCCAGCGGTCGAGAGTTGCCTCCGCTTTTCAATTTTACCACGGCAGGTTTGTAGCAGCGCTTGCGTGTGTCTACTAAGTTGGCACAAATCCTTCTTTCTGTTTAAACAGAAGTAACAGAACCCAACATGTGGGGCAGTTTTCCGAAAAGGGATTAAGCTTAGCCCAGGATAAAAATGTATGTTTTGGGGAAGTCTCTCAGCTAAAAATACCTTGCACTGACACATCTTAAATTATATCAGTGCCATTATTTTGTCTCAATATGCACACCCGTCATGTTTTTGTAAGGTATGTTTGTAAAAACTTCTTAAATGTCCTAGACCTGGCTTAATCTTAACCCTGTCCAGTATATTGATGAGTAGGGGTGGGCGATATGACCAAAATCTTCTATCACGATAGGATTAATTTTATATCATGATAACGATATGTATCACGGTAGAGTTTTTTATGTTTTAATAAGGTTTAAATCTTTAATACCATAGAAATGTTCATAATTCTCACAAAAAACATATACAAGCATAGAAAGAAGATAAAAACAAACAAAACTCAAGCTCTCTGAAGATACACAATCAATAAGAATGATAATAAATAATTATGCATGTATGTATAGGCCTATATATATTTTTATTTAAGGTAGAAAAGTGATTTAATCAGGAGCAGTGAGAGATTTTTTTCTCAATGCTGTTTGATTAACACGAGTGACAGACAGGAGCAAAATTAGGTAACTTCCCCTTTAAGACCAAAGTCCGGATCCAATACACTGTTACACATGCGCTTTCTCTTTTAGCTGTTTACTTTCTCTTAAGACCTTACTGGTCGTGTTTATGATGATGCTTGATCCAAAGACGGGAATTTTGACGCATATGTGTATTTAAGGCCAATAAAGCGGGAAAAATGCTCACGAGCTTAATAAGCAGAGGTCGCGCGACTTGCGCGCTCCTCACAGACAGAAAGAGCAGCGGTTGCGCGACTTGTCCGCTCCTGACACACAGAAAGAACGCACGCATACAGATCTGTTGTCTGTGTTTCAATGGCTTAAAATAACTTGTTTTAAAACTGCAGTGCTTAAATACGTGTACAAACGTTACGTTTTCGCGACCACACGCACAGGAGCGTGACGTGGGCACGTAACCTCGATAGAAACGATAGTCCAAAATCTCTACCGGTTGACAAATTTCTACCGGTTAATTTTGTCTACCGGTTTATCGCCCACCCCTATTGATGAGTATCAGTTTAAGTGTAGTATTACTAGGTACTAACCTGTGAATCAGTATGTGTATATCATTTCTTTTGTAAGTGCAGCCATGGGACATATGAAGAAAACATAGACTTCTATGTACTGTATACTTGTTCAGTTTGTTGCCATCATACACCTGTGAGAACATGAATGTATGACATCACAGATAATAAGTGTCCACGTCTCGTTCTCATGAATGACATCAGTACAGCCAATCAGAGATCATTTACATGCTAAGGTCTTCAACATCGTTGCAAAAGCAGCATTTGTAGTATTTCCTAAGGCTTGTGTGAATCACCTTTGTGTCTGATATATTTCTGCTCAGTTGTTTGTCTGTAAACAGAGTTGTTTATGTCTTTATTTTCAGAGCTGATGATTCAGCCCCAGCTCAATTCCTCTTTGATTCCACCTCATGCACGTGCACAGACTACGGCCTGCAGCGGTAAGGCTTTCTTCATTCGTCATAGGGCTCTCCGAGGGGACTAACAATTAAAACTTAATTTAATCGAGGATTTACTTCTTCTATTAATGTCCTTGGTTTTATTGTACACTATTTATTATTGCACTTAATTCTAAAGCAGAAAAGTGCTTTATTCTATCATCTTAGTTTGTAAATTTTCTAATAACTCGCCTGTATTTCACACATTTCTAGTCCCCCCTAAATTAACTCTTTCCCTGCCAGCATTTTTTTCCAAAACCGTTGCCAACCAGTGCCAGCATTTTTATGATTTCACAAAAGTTTAATGTCTACCAGAAAATGTTGGTCTTTAAATATATAAACATACAATATATCAAATGAAAGAACAGACCCTCTACTTAAAAAAAGTTTCATCCTGCCTTCATTTGTTCTCTTTTATCACCTCTCAAATATAGTTTTTTCAAAAAATACCAAATTGTGTGCAAAAAGGTGAGCTAATTCAATTTTTGTGAAGAACTTTTGATATAGATCAGATTCAAAGGGATCATCAAAACATACAGGGAGAATACTTCCAGGTTTTGTAAGTTGAGTAAGAGCACCACCTGGTGGATTATAGCAGAAATACAGATTGCTGTAAAAACTCGTCATTGGCAGGGAATTGTTTTCTCTAAATTGATGAGTTAACTTTTCAATGGCGGTAAAAGATTTAAGGCAGTATGTAATATCTGAATAATAGTATCATAATAGATAAAACTTTAATAGGAAATTCTGCAGCAAAAATGGTTAATCTTTAAATAAATCTAAAACGATGACAAAACAAGCTCCCCATATGTGTGTTTTTTGCCTTTTAAAAATATGTTATGCATATTTTTGGGTGTTTAAAAAATGTATATCCCCATTCAAAATAAATGTCAGGTGATACAACCAATCATATTGCTATTTGATAAGTTTTAATGCACTTCCTGTGTCATGCTGATTGTTTGTTTATTTGATAACTATAAATTTAACAACAATTTAAAAAGTATACTTACAATTATCGACATGATCTAAGTTATTAGCTTATTAAAATTATTTAGCTCATATTTTTTATTTCTTAGGGGTATTTTAGTCTGCACTTGAACCCTTTGAGTTTCTGGTTGCACCACCTGACCTCTGCAATGAATTTACATTTAACAGACTTCTACTTGGATACTGGTAGCGTCGTCCTGTCTGTCATATCAAATATATAAATACACTTTCTTAAAATGTGTTTGAGGGCATTTTTTTCTAGCTTTTCATCGGTTGTACCACCTGACACCAGTCTACCCATTATATTAAAGTAGCTATTTTTTTCAGTATTTGAGGGAAATTTACACTGAACTTTTCATTTGGCTGTGAAGACCATGTTTAAACTTCTTAACTTCCTAATTAACTCTTTCACCGCCAGCATTTTTAAAAAAAGTTGCCAGCCAGCGCCAGCGTTTTTCATGATTTTCACCAAAGTTTAATGCCTTCCAGAAAATGTTCTTCTTTAAATAAATAAACATACAATATACCAAATGAAAGAACAGACCCTCTGCTTTCAAACAAAAAAAAACGTTTCATCCTACCTTTAGTGGTTCTTTTGCAATCAGCTTTTGAATATGGGTAGGTTTTTGCAAAAACACCATATTTTGAGCAAAAAGCAAAAATAATTCCATTTTTGTGACGGACTTTTCATAGAGATCCCATTCAGAGCGATCTTTAAAACAGACACGGACATGCAGCAGCTTGCCATAGGGCAATACTTCCGAAAAAGTTGCGGAAGGGCGCCACCTGGTGTATAGTAGCGGTATTGCGGAAAGACGGAAAATCTCGTCATTGGCGGGGAAGCGTTTTCTCTTAATTGACGAGATATCTCGTCAATGGCGGGGAAAGAGTTAAGGCCCATGGTTGTACTACCTTTACATTTGTCCAACAATTTGGATGTTCTCAAAAGTTTTTCATTTATACTAACATCCCAACAACTATTTGTGAAATTTGTTTTTAGAAAAGGTTTTAAACATAAAATAATGCCAACGTGTTTATTTTATTTATTTATTTTCTAATGTAAACACGGTCTTAAACTGCAAATTTGTATGGATAGTTGCCCCGCCTGCCATTTTACAGGTTTAAGATACCAAAACCAAAATTTGTATTTATTATAAAAAATACTTAAAATGTATTTAAACTAAAAAGGTTTTGTAGAATCAAGCTTTGTGTTCTGTCTGCTGCTAACCGTGTCATTTCTCTCGTGTCCTCTTATTTGTCCTGTCTGCCAGATGGTTCTGAAGGTTCTGTACAGCCTGGATCTACTCTGACCAACAGCACCTGAGGCCAAAAAAGCCCCCCCCCAAAAAAACAAAGCTTGCACACTGAAACATCTGAGCCACCACAGCGCATTCTCTCTCTCTCTCGCTGACAAACACACATACAGTCTACATCATACATGGCTTACTTCTCCCTATAGCGCCGATTTCACACATTTATAGACTTAATCAAGCGTCACCTTCCAGAATTACCAGTGACTGACAGATCTATACCACTAGCAGTGGTTTTGGTAAGGAACGCCACATGTTTGATGACCGCTGATTAAACCGTACTGTACACATACACACTGCCATGTCCATGCAACAAACAACAACAGAGTTATACTGCTAATATTTGCTTCAGATAATAGAAGTAGTCAATCTTGAGCGTTCATTCTATTACTCGCTGTGTGCGTAAGTTATTGAGATGATGATGATGATGATATATGTCTGGATTAGTGGCTAAAGGGGCAGGTCCTCTGTTTATTATAATATCATTTTTGCAAATAAGGTTTTATGTTAATTTATTACAACATTTACAGTTTCCCTTGATGCCCAATTTATCTCCTTCATTTATGTAATGCGCACTGTGGAAACAAGCAGTCATGGTAAATTATGTATCTGGTTGTAAATGTCAAGGGACGGCAGATACGTGAGAAAATGTGGTGGTTTTATACAGTTATTATATTGTATTTTTAAAACACGACAATAATCTCTTTGCTTTTACGTTTCAGTAAATGTATTTATTATTTTAAAATGTGAATAGGATTTACGGGAAAGCATCTTTAGATGTTTCCAGATGAAGGCATGGGAAATGTTTTATGTTTCTTGTCAAACATTAAGATTGAGTGAACAATGCGTGCGAGAATTAAGTGTATTAATGATGTCATTGAGTCGGCAATGCTTGTGAGTTTGGGTGAGATAAACTAAAGTGACTTTATATGCCTGGGCATTTAGTTTTTATTGACTGTAAATTGTTTCAGGATTATATTTAATCTGTGCTTGTGGGATTATAAAACATTTAATTGTAGTGACCATCAGGTCTAAAGTCTCATTAAGTTTCTGTATTAGCGTTTCAGTCATCATGATTAAGGTAAATGAAGTTTCTCTTAAATTTAAATGCCTGTGTGCACAGTGGTAGAAGAATTGTGTAGAAAATGTTTGTGAATCTGCACACGACTTGTAATGTCAGATGTTTTAAGACCGATGATCTCTCCGTCAACAATATTGATGAATACCTCTTAGTTTCCACAAACTATTTGCTTATTTTAATTTTTTTGATGCTCATGTAATTATTTGGTTTGTTAGACTTAATTGTCGTCTTATGTTTAGTGGGTGTGGCTTACCTAGATTTGCTCCACCCATCTGTTTGTAAATATACAGTGTTTTTAAATCATGTAAGATGTAAATATCAAAACTGTACCACTTTTTTGTGTTTCTGTTCAGTCTTCATCTTTCTTGAACCGTCTTCTCTTTAATTCGAAGAGGTCAGTGTCGGATTTGTCACATTTGCATTATTTATTTATTTGCACTGGGCTGTTGTCTCTTAAGTAAATTTGGGGCTGAAAGTTTCACTTTTCTTGGTGTAGTTTTGTGTTGTGCATTGATCCATAAGCTCAATACTTGAAGGCAACATTTGTTTTGTTAATAAGAATTCATTTAGTGAAAAACTTCAAATTAATAATTAATCTGAAGAAGAAATGATCTGTCAGTATTTGCTTTACCCTCATGTCTTTTCAAAGCTCATAGGATTTTTTTTTCAATGGATCACAGCAGAAGATTCTCTCTCTCTCTCTTTTTTTTTAAACACTTTAAAAAACTTTAAAATGTAATCTCCTGTCTATGTGCTATACAGAAAGCCATAAAGCTTTGTCTAAGTGAAGTTTTCAGTAATGATTCAGTAAAATCTTAAAGGGATATGCCCCACCAAATTAAAATTCTGCCATCATTTATTCACCCTAATGTTGTTTTAAATCTTTATGGGTTTCTTTATTCTGTTGAACATAAAATAAGATATTTTGATTAATGATGGTAACCACACAGTGGCAGCACCTATTGACTTCCATAGGATTTTTCCTACTACAGTCAGTGGGTGCCGTCAGCTGTTAACTATCAAACATTACGTCATATTTTCTTTAATAGGAAATCACAGTGGCTAAGAAAAACAAAGATGATAGTGATAAGATTTTTGGTTCTTAAAAATGGCAAATATGGGTTTTGTTGCCAAATGGATGACCACATGTGGTTATGCTTTGAATCATTTGTCACTTGGTCTGTTCTGAATCCTTAATTTTGAGAATTGGCTGTTTGAATCACTGCAACTCTTTGTAGTGGATTTTGCTTCAAAACGTTAAATACGAGTACTCTTACACCATCAGACCCAAAACTGCACCTTTTCTGTCACTGGGGTGGTACCCTTAAAGGTTCATTTTTGTAACTTTTATGTTTATACAACACATTGAAATGTACCTTTCCTTTCAGGGTACAATATTATACCCTAAGGGCCTGTTGTGTACTTTTAAGGACCAACTTTGTACCATGTTAGCATTTAATTGTACCCAGTTTAATTACCCAAAAGATACAACATTATATTGTTTTGTAAACCTGTAAAGGTACAAAACTGGACCACCACAGCGACAAAAAAGTACACAGAGTTCCCACGGGTCCTTAAAATACTTGAAGGTTTGTGAATCTGGGTAATTACCAAGGCCATTGAAAGTATTTGAAAAAATATATTTTTTAAATATATATACATGCATAGATACAGGTCATTGAAAGTGCTTGAAAAGTTTTCTGGAAAAAAAAATCCATATTATTCCCTGTGTATCTTCTGTATGTGAATGTTGATTCATACCAAAATGCTTTTTTTGCATAGTTGTGTTTGACACATGAAAACGTCTCTGGTTACGTATGTAAGTGTTGTTCCCTGAGAAGGGAACTAGACGCTGCGTCTCCCTTGCCATACTTCCTGCATCCCTGTAACACCGCCTTTGGCAATATTTCAGATAGCGATATACTTCCTGGCTCTCACGTCACCCTGTCTTTGTCGTTAAGCCTCACCATTGGTTGAATTTGATATACACATTCACACGCACTTACCCCTGAAAGGCGTCCCTAAAGTGTCATCACAGTGACGCAGCGCAAGTTCCCTCGAAAGGGAACTATAACAATATATTTTAAAAGGTAACACGATGCAACCTTGCTCTCACTTGAAATGTGTCCCCAGATTTAGTCCGTGAATTTGAGGGTATTGGACCTGGAAAGTCCTTGAAGAGTCTTTGAATTTGAAGTTAACTAAGGTGTGGGAACCCTGAGTACATTTTTAAAACTTTTTTCTGATAGTGAATCTGTAAATCAACCATACAGCATATGTGCATTTTATTTTTTAGTTTGTTTGAAGTTTATTTTCTCCCCTTAAAGGCTTGTTAAATGAATCACGATCAGTCCGTGCAATCTCTTCATCTTCATTGCTCCCATAATCTCCACTTTCCAATTTTCTTATGTCTCTGTTTTGCTATTACCTATTTTGTTAAGGGTTGAAACTTTCTGCCTCATCTTTAATTCTGGCCCAGGGGAACGGAGTACTGAGACAAAGCGAGATGAGTTAAGAGACTATCAGAATAAATTGAACTTGTCAATAAAGTGATGAAAGTGACCTTTTTAGAGCCATTGCTGGTGCGTGCTTTAAGTGACTTTCAATAACACATTTGAACATGCATTACAGTTTTTGGAGATTATTGTTGTCATATTAACAGCGATATGCATTGTCAAGTGGTCGGATGTCATCGGCAGTCGCTGTGGTGTGGGTGACTAGACGAATAAGAATCATAATGTACTCTTTGCAGTCATCTGTTTGCATCAAGAGCGCAAATGCTGCTTTGTCCACATAAACAATTAACTGTTATATGTAGGGTTTTTTTATATTCAGCATTTGTACATCTCTTGTTTCTGGTCAGGGATAAAATGGGATCATAAGGATTAATGGACTGCTGTAGCTGACAGTGTCCGTGTAAAAAACCTTCCAATTAAATTTAAGATTACATTTGAATTTAACATAATTGTACATTATTGATGGCATTTTAATATTAACATACTGGCTGACCTTTTCTTGCAGCTAGCTATCTATTGATTTAAATACGTCTTAAAACAGCAAAGACTATCTCATTGCCTTGATTCTCATGTACAGTCACTTAAAAATAAAGAGGGTTCAGACCATAGACGAATGAAATATTTAGTCAAAGGTGTTTAAAAGAAACATTTTTTATCTTTTAATAGTCCACAGCAGAGGTTCTTAAAGTGAGGTCTGGATGAATTACTTTCTGGTGAAGTAATTTGGTATAAATCTTTTAATTGTGGTGTATTATTAAAAAGGCGATATTTACGTCCAATTGTTAAAACATTATGAAGCAAGTGTAAAAATAGTCTAAGTAACAGAATAACTTGGAAAGTTTTCTCATCTGTAGCCTATTGGGTCTGCCGCAAAAAACTTGAGGAACTTCCGTTAAAGTTTCGCGAGAGCGATTTGAAAGCAGATTCCTCCATATGATTTTTCGATCACTCTCGCGGTACTTTGACGTCATCCGCCTGTCAGTTCTTGCGAACAATCCTATGACAAGAAAAAAAAAAAAAAAAAAAAATCCTATGACAAGAAAACGCGTACCATTACCGCGTAGTCCGAACAAACGACTCTTATGAACTGCTTCGTTTTGTGAATCAAACCCATTCAGTGCAACCAGCCTGATCTCGAATTAAGTGTCACGTGACAACGATGCATTTTGCGCGGCTGTCCGTCGATTAAGTTGAGCATCACGTCAACATATCAAGGTAATGAAATACTCTCATAATTACAGATAAATGTTGGGTCAGGATAAAAATGCAATATAAATACGACTGCTAATGGTCTTAATATTGCCTGAGGCAACTGCACAGCAGGTTGTGAAAGCAGTTCTTTTACACCTCGGGTGTGCATTATTTTTAATAATTCAACGGGCCGAAGTCAATTATTCCGCTTATACTACGGTTACCACACCTCAAGACATCGATCACATGATATATTTAAAGTGATTCGTCCGGTTTTTGTACTTAAATCGCTAGTGTGAGTAGGACTATTTCTTCCGCCTCATAAAGGCTCTTTTGCGTGTTCCAAAATGTAATTTTTAAGCTGGCAATGGAGGCTTGAGCCGTTTAATCTAATGCAGTTATTAATGAAGTTATTAGAGAGAGAGAGAGAGAGAGAGAGAGAGAGAGAGAGAGAGAGAGAGAGAGAGAGAGAGAGATTGTGTGAACCTGTGTGTCAGGTGTTCATTGTGCCTTTCAATTTTTTTACATCAATATAAAATAGGCAAACGCAAACCTATTTTATTTATATAACCAACAAACTTTAAAGGACCTTGTTTTAACTTTGCTTGTCATGGTTACAGTGCTTTTTTATATACTGGTGAGATCGAAGTTAAAAATAACTTGTAGCTATTAAGAAAAAACAAAGGTTGCTACAGTATAGCTAAATGTTAATGCGTGGGTACTTGACTTAAAGAGACTTTTGTTTTTGTTTGGCTTACTTCAGTGCTGCCACCTCTTATAGTCCTCATGCCATCCTCTTGCCACCCTATTAATAATTTTCTAGATCCACCTCTGCATATGTGCACTCTTGTATGCATGACAATAAAGCTCCCTAACTCCAAGGGTTGCAAAATTCCATGACACTTTCCATGGGAATTAACGGGTAAATGTGGGAATTAATGGGAATAAACTGGGAATTTGGAAAAAATGCAGAGTTGCCTATTACAGGGAACTTAATTGTAGTTTTAAAACAACAAGATTTAATACAATTTCAGTTGAATTTCTACCCTGCACATGCTTCAGGCACATGCACACTGCTCAGTGAAGGGCCACTAAGGCCACACACCCTGCATGGTACTTGTATTCTTCCATAACATGCACAGATCATTTCTTGAATCCTGCACACAAAATGCTAATATATCAAAAACTAAAATAATCTTTTGGTATGCTTATGACCAAACAAAATGTTTGTGTATGTTTGTATATGATTTCGTTTATTAAATATACCTAAATTTCCAAATAATTCCCATTAAATTTCCAATTTTTAATATTTCCAAAATTCCCCAGTTTAAGGTCCCATTAAAAGTTTCCAGAAATTATACAGAAAAAGTTCCGCCCCCTGTACTACCTACCTACTTTTGGGGGGTTACAGTTTAATGACTTTTATTTTATAAAATACATTAATTTATCACAAATTCTTAGTGATTAAACCTCAGAAAAATAAGGCTAATAACCAACACAACTACATTTTACAATTTAATATATTTTTTATTTCAAATTTTAAGTTTTAGAATGTTTCATGTCATACATTTTCTTTGGGGTAACCAAGGGATGCACCATGCCGAAAAAGTTGATCTAAAGAACCTTTTTCATTTTTGAAACAGAAGGTTCTTTGGATGTTAAAAGTTCTTTATTGAACCATTCAGACAAAATTGGTTCTTCAATGGCATCGTGAAGCAACTGTTATTTTTTTTTACAATGAACATGGAGTTCAGTGACTTCTTTAGGTTTACAATGTAAAGTGTAGGATTAAAGAGCCTTTTTTAAAAGTTGCTTGCCAATATTTTTTGTGATTTTCACAAAAGTTTCACAAAATGCCTTCCAGGAAAATTTTCTTCTATAAATACATAAACATTAAACAAATATATTTAAAACGAAAGAACAGACCTTCTGTTTTCAAACAAACAAAATGGGGAAAAAACGTTTCATCCTATCTTCCTTTTTTTATAACCTCTTAAATATGGGTAATTTGAGCAAATTTTGAGCAAAAAGCTGCAATGATTCATTTTTGTAAAGGAATTTTTGATAGACATCAGATGCAGTACGATTATCAAAACATACATGAAGTTTTAAGTGTTGTTACATAAATTCTTGCTTCAGTTTTTTATAAATTGGGTAATTGGGCCATCTAGTGGATAATAGCGGAATTACAGATGACCGTAAAAACTTGTCAGGAAAGCGTCATTAATTGACGAGATAACTTGTCAATGGCGAGGAAAAAGTTCAAATTAAATGTAAGACATTCTCATTTTGTTGCTTTCCTTTGACACAACAAGGAGAAAAAACAGCAATGCGATTTATCCTGGATCTCCACATACGTGGACATTTTTTTTTGGTTGTTTGCACCATAATACTTAATTCTGTGTAACTGGAACCTGTTGTACACAAACTTGGACAAATACACCGCTTCATGTTCAGTTAAAAATATTTGGTAATTATATTTATTGGTTCTTCCCAAACGCCAATATAGCTGAAAGAAATCTGAAAAAAAGACAAATCAAAACTCGGGTCTTAGGAATATAAGTCGCTTTGGATAAAAGTGTCTGCTAAATGCCTAAATGTAAATGCATTCAAAATGAATATAGATATAATTTGCTGCAGGCAGGTGAGGTCATCACATTCACGTAGTTCAAGATGCCACCAAAAAATCCAATTAAACTATTGCACCTGCAATCTATGAGCAGTTCAAGGATATGGAGTATAAGACAGGTTTTTTTTGCTTTCCCATTGCAATCCTATAACATTCACAGATGACATTTTGTCAATGTTGTGAGGGAGCAATAAAAACAAGTGCGCACCAGAGGGCATCATCGCACAAATAAACTAAATGACGTATAATAAACATTCTCTTTCTCATTTCTGTTAATAGAGAAGATTGTTTTGAGGAATCTCTTGCTGCTAGAGTCTGGACCCATCAGACTTTAACCTTACGGCATACATTAGCATGAGATACTGATTGTGTTATTAATTTTATCCACCTTTGGCCTGTCTGGATTATCAGTGTCTGATGTGTGCAAGCTTTAAGAGATGGTTGCCTGGATACAACCTGTGCATTAATTGCCATCATTTCCAGTAATTCTATGTAATCTGTTCAGAAAGATTAACTGGACGGTGGGACTCATCTATGTGATGTCAGTTTAAATGCAGGGGACCTAGCGAGCTTTCTTTTTCTGGTGTAAAGCGGCCCATTTTCACATTTTTACCTGTGGGTCTTTCGGCATCCATGGGTCAGTGGGGTTGTTATTGTCTGCGCTGATGTACTGTGAGGGGATCTGTCAGACATCTGCTACTCCCTTAGACTTTAAAGTCTTGTGTTGTGTGTCATTCATCAGAAGCAGGGAAGATGACAGCTAGGAAATTTGTGTTAGGAAAGCACAGGCTTTATTATTTAAAGGGATAGTTCACATAAAAAGTTAAGTGCTTCAGACTTATCTGTGTGTTTCATTATTTTTAACCTCATAATTTTTTATCACAAACGTTAATTTTTCTTCCCGAAACGTTCTCTCTTTACTTCCAGTCACGAGGAATGGATGGAAGGAGGGTCTGGGAAATGATCGCAGCAATTAGCAAATAGCAGCATGACCCAACTTCCAACAATTCAATCAATTCTCGATGGACTAATGCAGCCCTACCTTTATTTCTCATTTCAGAAGCTGTTTCACTTAGATATACATCATGATAGTCAAAATAACGCCCACTGACTAGTGGACAGTCACAAGTCTCCCAGTTTTCATCACAAATATCTAAAAATGTGTTCTGAAGACAATCAAAGGACTTGGTGGTTTAGACCGATACAGGGATAAGTGATCTATGATAAAATTTTAATTTTGGGGTTAGCTAAACCTTTTATGGTGTGTAAAAAAATATTTTAGCTCTGATGTTGCTAGACTAACACAACTATTCGTTACTATTTTTTTTTTACTTCGTACAATCTCTTTCTTATGATTAGGTGTTATCTGCTTTAGCCCAGTGATGTTGGGTTTTGGGGTCAGTCTTCATGAATGACTTCATATGTTTTTGTACAATTCATGTTATATAAATTCATAAAAATGAACCACCTCGTCAAATATTTACGAATTCCCGTGACATTAGGCTGGCTAGATCGAAACATTTTCTGAAAGGCTAGAATTTCAGAAGCAATTTATATTGTACATTTTTATGTCTGGTATGACAGTAATATACAGGTGCTGGTCATATAATTAGAATATCATCAAAAGTTTATTTATTTCAGTAATTCTATTCAAAAAGTGAAACTTGTATATTATGTTCTTTCATTAATTTTGATGATTATAACTGACAACTAAGGAAAATCCCAAATTCAATATTAGAATATTGTGAAAAGTTTCAATTTTGAAGACACCTGGTGTCACACTCTAATCAGCTTATTAACTCAAAACACCTGTAAAGGCCTTTAAATGGTCTCTCAGTCTAGTTCTGTAGGCTACACAATCATGGGGAAGACTGCTGACTTGACAGTTGTCCAAAAGACGACCATTGACACCTTGCACAAGGAGTGCAAGACACAAAAGGTCATTGCAAAAGAGGGTGGCTGTTTACAGCGCTCTGTGTCCAAGCACATTAATAGAGAGGCGAAGGGAAGGAAAAGATGTGGTAGAAAAAAGTGTACAAGCAATAGGGATAACCGCACCCTGAAGAGGATTGTGAAACAAAAACCATTAAAAAATGTGGGGGAGATTTACAAAGAGTGGACTGCAGCTGTAGACAGTGCCTCAAGGACCAGTACGCACAGAAAAATGCAAGACCTGGGTTTCAGTTTTCGCATTCCTTGTGTCAAGCCAAGCCACACTTTAACAAGAGACTGCGTCAGAAGTGCCTCAAAAACAAAAAGGACTGGACTTCACATAACATGAAGCACTTCATGCTTCCTGCTGACCAACTTTATGGAGATGCAGATTTTATTTCCCAACAGGACTTGGCACCTCACAGTGCCAAAGCTACCAGTACCTGGTTTAAGGAAATATTTAAAAATGAAAGGAAATAAACAATTGAAATATATCAGTCAATGTGTAATGAATGAATATAATATACAAGTTTCACTTTTTAAATTGAATTAGTGAAATAAATCAACTTTTTGATGATATTCAAATTATATGACCAGCACCTGTATATGTTAAATACAGAGTTCGATTAACCCTGTTCAATATAAACTAATATTAATTTAAGCGCATTGTTGTGACATTCGTGGCTGCATTCAAGTCGCAACGTAAACCAAAAAACAAACATTTATAATAAGGCAATTAAAAAGTAATCCACAGATCTTACTCGATTCATTATTCACAGGAGCGAGAATAAACGCAGTGTTGGAGTGAGTCATTAATTAACTTTCAGCAGTCTAATGAAAGAGCTCTAAGGAAAGAAACAGACTAATGAGATTAACAATGGTGTAAATAAATTAACTTCACTAAACGCCCATCAGTCACCATTGCTGGTGACACCAATTGCTGTTGTGAGGCAAAATCTGTTCAGTCAGTATACGACTTGCCTGTTTTTTGAAATACCTTATGGCAGAGTTTCTCAAGTTTGGGGTCACAAACCAGTCAAATTGGTTTGCCAAAGATGCAGACAGGGTTTTTTTTAGGATAAATTTGTTTTGTAACATAATTTTTTATGGAATGTTGTATAGCTTACACAAAAGAAAGGTACCATTTAAAAAAATACACATTTACTAAAGAGTTCATATTACTGCCTCAAAGGTACATGTTGGTAACATATTTGTACTTCAAATTTAAACGGTACTGCCCCAGTGACAGCTTGGGACCATTTTTGACCATTTTTTGGCAGTAGGCCTATATTTCATTTTTGAAAGTATGGAGACTGGGATTCAGTCCTACCCGAAGAATTTTTTTTTTTAATCGGGATTGCTGCTGATTCACATTACAATAGATCTATTCACAAATGATTTATTTTTGCTTATGATTAAATTAACCTACTGTTACTGTTTCAGAGTAATGTATGACTTCGGTGTAGTTCATGTGCACTCTTGGCCTTTCCTAATAAAAATGCCATGCGTGGTTGTATAAGTCTATAACTCATGGCATAATTCATGGTAATTTACCGATCGTGACATCAGATGACATCTAGACTCATTGTTCTGGAGGAATTAATTTATTGTTGCTGATGTAGTCTACTTGACCACCGAAAATAACTGAACTCCAGACAGAAAACTAGATTTGATTTTAATAATACCCATTAGAGAATGTCATATCTTTCTTACAAATACAATACATGTCAAACAAGAATAAATATTAAAGACAGGGTGAAGTCATTTCCGACAATTGTTTCTAAACGCATTATAAATATTAGAAGTGTATTACTGAAACACGTTACAAAGTTTGTGAACTATGTAGGACTGAATTGTGGAGTTAAGGGCGATTTATAGTTGTGCGTAGGTTCTACGCTGTAGCTACGGCGTAGGCTATCCGTAGCCTGTGCGTAGCTCTGTTTTAACAGCGTGTCAGATCTACGCGGACCCCAAGCGCTGTGATTGGTCCACCAGAACCCCTCCCGTCAGGTAAAAAAACTGCGTCATAGGTATTTCCGTTTGTGACGGTGAAAACAACGAAGAGCCAAGTTGAGGAGTGTTTTAACTCAAACTGCATCAAAAGTCGCTGTTTATTTACTTCCATCACTGCTGGTCTTCTCAAATTATACACAACAAGTTGCTGTTTCTTCTTCGTTTGTGGGTTAACCTGCCAAGCTTCTTCTTCTCTGACATTCGCGCTGCTACTGTGGTAACACGCGTGCATACTGCCCACCAGCGGTCGCACATGTGTTTGCACGTCGACGCGGACGACGACGAAAAAGTATAAATGAAAACCGACGCGGAACCTACGCCGTCGCTGCTATGCTGTAGGACCTACGCACGACTATAACGAGCCCTTTACACCGTTAAAGGGGACATATAATGAAAATCTGACTTGAGAATTCCCCAGTGCTTCTATCAACCTAGAAAATGAGTAAAATAACAATCAAGTTACTTAGTTTTAACTAAACCATTCTCTGCAAGTATGTGAAAAATAGGTAATTGAAATTTGAGTCCCCTTGTGATGTCAAAAGGTATTTTATTAATCTGCCACTTAATCAGCACTATCCAACCACGGCAAGAAAGAGAGAGAAAATAATTGACCGCACAATTGAGTTTCAATTTCAAGAAACCACCATTATGGTGATCAGTGTTTGGGTGATTCTCACGAAATCCAGAAAAAAAATTAAAAGCCCTTGAAACCAATTTTTTGCACATATAAAATTAATGTCCGAACTTAGTATAACCATTATTTTTAGAGGATTTAATTTTTTTTCCTATAAAATTATTTAAATTTTTTAGATTATCATTATCAAAAATTATCATTACCGCAACATGATATGATATTAAATATATGCATTTACAAACTCATGTTTCGGTAATGAGAACTAAAGAGTTGTACGTCATATTTCTCCGAATTTCTCATTCGGTCATTATACTGGCTTGGTGCCAAAAACTGTTATATTTCAGTAGCACGGACGTTTTCAGTTCTGAAACTTGCAAGATGTTCATTTAAGTATGATGACCTCTTATATAACAAATTATCAAGTTAATATTGAGTATTTGATTCACCGCTCCTTTAATTACAATTAAATCTTAAAGGTAGGGTAACACATTTTGAAAAATGCTAACGGTAGCCGCCTAGCAATGAAATCCCGATCCCACCCTCAAGTCAAATCGCCATCCAAAGTCACGCCTCTTTCCAAACACATGAACACACACAGAACAGACGGTCACATCTCATGTCTCATTCACCAGTGAGAAAACTTTGCAGTACAAAGTCGAATAACACTTCTCAAATTACCAAACAACTGGTTTACATCAGAATTAGTTTAAGCACACGTTCGGTTGTGTAGAAGTAGTAACTATATCGTTACGCTAATCCGTAAACGAACACAAATTTCATAAGCAACACAATGTTTCATCAAAGTAGAATATCTGAATCCATCTCAGTACAAACATATCGCGTACCTACCTTACCAAAATAAACAGTGCAACGACCCTTTCAGACCCTTTGCCTCCTGCAGCTGTTTCATCTCGTGGTAAAGCAGTAAAGTTACCGATGTTAATTTGGGTTTTCAAATTACGCTTACGTATGAGGGACAAAAATGGAAACGTCCGTTCGGACCGAAATCTATGATTTGTTGAACATTTTTTGGTCCAACGCCTTTCACAGATGACATACATTTCTACAAATACATTTAAACAACTTAACACAGTGATTGCTATCAGGATGTGAGGAGACTTTTAACCAGCATAACAAAAAATGTTTTAGGATCAGATCTGTTACCCTACCTTTAAGATGCAAATAAATGATTTTAAAATAAAAAATCATTTATTTGCATCTTAAAGGTAGGGTAGTGACACAACACTCCAAAAAATTACCTGATGATTAAACAAATACAGCATTTTTGTCAAATCAACAATTTTTATGTTCCTTTAACTTAACAAATTACGTTAATCGATTTCAACTTTTTTTTTAAAGTTTTGTCAACTTATCATAGGTCAAAACTTCAAATAGTAGATTGAAATGGCTCAGTGAGAACAATAGAAACTACTGTAAAATACTACTGATAAAAAATCAAAAACTGATGAAAAATAAATAAAAAACCACTATAGAACCTGGAAAAGAGGCAACTAAGGAAACAACTTTCTTGTTTTACATTCTATAAACAAAGCCTGATATCAGATGTGAGAAAAACCTTCCCTTAATCAGGTTGGTAGTTTATCAAAGGTTATCATTGGATTTGTAAGGCACATGCTCCGGTAGTTAAAAATCCATTGTTAGTTTGAACAACAAAGCTTCCCCTCAGAGATGTTTGACTGATATGAGTTAAGACTTCAGAGGCGCGGCTTACTCTGAGAAAGTTCAACAGCAGGAATCATATCTACGATCTTTCATATACCCTTTGGGATGTTTTTTGTTGCATGTCGTTCATTAATTACGTTCCCATTGACTGCGGAAATTACACCTGTATCAGCGACCGCAAGGCCTTTTATTTTAAGCAGGTGTTTATGCGCAACTGCTGATCGCGCAGACAGATAGCATTGACTTAACCTGATCTGGCGATTGAATAAAACGCAATTGATGACAGAAAAAAAAACGTGTTTCTTTGTTTCTATTTTCATTTAGCAGGTCATTGTCTATGTACATATGCTAGTGGGGGTGGTCAATGGCCTTCGCTGCCAAACCGTCTCAAAATGGTCATCTGTGTGTGAATGTCTGTCAACGCAGAGAAATCCAATAAGTGAATGTAATTCACAGAGGGGCTTTCACACATTGAGACTCCAAAGGGAGCGCTAAAACGCTGCAGGTTTGGATAGTGGCGCTGGTGCTAAGCTGGTGTTTATTCTCTCTGAACATGTGCTCGACAGGATATAGCAGGTATTTAGCACTTAAACAACCAATCCTATTATGTGAAGGAGCCTGTGTCATTTTAATTCTCCCTCATTATCGCTGTCTATCACACACAACTCGTGTTCGGTATATTTGGTGTGTGCTTCTCGGTTTATTGTTTGCGACTGTGTGTTTCTCCAGGTCTGCTGTAATGAATAGTAATACCCGTAACCCTTAACCTTTAGATGGCTGTTTCGATCCCTGGAGGATCTTCTCTACTCCATCAGTTCAAATCCTTTAATACAGCATCCAACTTACTGATGGGCCTGTTGGCGTACAGAAAGGAAAGCAAATGCTGCCCTACAGCATCTTCTCAGCCATTGCATAACTTTTGTCAATGATGAATTTAAAGTAAGATTTAAATGAAAACAAAATATGAGAAAATTTACCTTTTAATGATTTTACAACTGCTAAAAAGCACCATTGGGACACAAATGAAAAACCCCATGGTAGAATCTTGTAATGCACAGCCTTACATATATTTAATATAAAATAATGCCAACATTAAATTAATAATATAAAATATGACCATGCATGTGTAAACTCAGCTATAGTCATTTTTTGTGATTTACCATTCTGTCAAAATATAACCTTGATAGCTCTTCAATATTGAAAGTAACGTCATGTCAAAGATTAAAATAAATAAGTGAAATCAACCTTTTGTGCTCCAAATCTCATCAATGGATTAGTAAACTTTAGCCTGGATTTCACAGACGGTCTCACAAATATTTATTTTGTAAAATAGTAATGTAGTTTATTGTAATTTAAAATAACAAGAGATTCTGCATTTTTAACACTTTCATTTTCATAAAATTATTTACTCACTCCCATGTCATCCAAGATGTTTGTTTTTCTTTGTTCAGAAATTCCAGGATTTTTTAGTGGACCTCAAGTGTTTTCAGTTTCAATGCAATTAAAAATTGCAGTTTCAAATTTTCAATGCAGCTTCAAAAGTCTCTAAATGATCCCAACCGGGGCATTAGGCTCTTCTATAGCTAAATGATCGTCATTTTCGCCAAAAACTAAAAATAAGTACTTTTTAACAACAATTTATTATCTTGCACTTAGGGCTGTCACAATTATAAAATTTGGCTGATGGTTAATTGCCTAATAAATTGTGATGGTTATGACGATTAATTTCCTGTTTTATTGCTTTGACATTTAATTCTCATAAATTTTTTAGTTTGTTCATGAAATAATTTTTACACGTTGTAATTATTTAAATAAAATTTTTTTCGAGGTTTACCTGCAGCAAATATGTATACTTTAAAAGTATTTATTTAATGAATATAGTTTTCAAAAACTAAAAAGTCTTCATAAGAAATAAACACAATAAAGTGTCTGAAAAGTAACAAAAAAATAAAAATTCAATCTAAATAAATTGACTAGAACAGGCCTTAAATAGTAGCCAATCCTACTAAGGTCATATATAGTACTGAAAAAATTAATTCCTTACAGATCCTTAAAATAGCATCCTTCACTTCCTTAAAGGAGTAGTCCACTTTATAGATGGGGCCCATTGACTTACCACCATAGTATATTTTTGTCCTACTATGAAAAGTCAATGGACTCCATCTTTAAAGTGGACTACTCCTTTAAATTTGGAATTGCTATTTTGGAAATGTATGTTTTACCTGGCAGTTCATACTACTTATCAAAGTTTTGCAGCATTTCTTTAAATGTATCGCGTTTTTTTCACTTTATTGAAAGGTTTTGCAAAGTATCGCGTTACAATGTCAATTAAGGAGCACCATCTGATACGGTCTCGTTTATACAGGTGCTGCAGCTCCCCCTCGTGTTTAAAAAAATGTGCAATCATTGCGGTGATCTAAAATCATCGCAATGAGATCAAACAATCACGATGAGACGATTATTTAATCATTGTCACAGCCCTACTTGCACTAGTCTTGTGATGCGCCATCGTGACCTTACGCATTACGTAATCACAATGAAAGGTCACGAATGTGAAACTACCGCTCCAGTGTTTATAATTGTGAAGAAAGAGGAGCAATCAAATGTTGTTGTATGTGGAATGATACTAATGAATGTCTTTGTGTCAGTTAATTGTTTAAAATGATCCGCAAGTGTGCGTTTCACATCTAACGTGTGACTTTTCGATGTGATTATGTAATACGTAAGGTCGCGCTGGTGCGTAAAACTGCTAATGCAGGACGAGAAGTTTAAAAGCTGACTTTTGACACTTGAATCTGAAATAAATCTTTGGTCTGTCTTTGTTAACATGTCTGTTTTATCCAGACTGATCTCATGAAAAGTCAGGTTTTAGTCACAAATAATTTTATTAATTTATTCCATGGCACGAAATTCAGCTTTTTTGTGCCTTGAGCATGAATGTCTTTTTCATGTCACTCGCACACATTTTTATAAATAGTTTTTCGTGTCCGTGGCACGACTTTTCTTTTCGTGTCATTTTATGCATTGTTTTCTCATTGGTTTTTTCTATTTTCTTACCATTGTCTTACCATTTAGACAGCCTAACCCAAACCCCAACTCTAACCCCAATTCCAGGCAAGAATAGTTTTAAAAGCGGAATGAAAAACATGTAGAAAGCAATAAATAAAAGTACATCTTAACCCAAAAACCAAATCTAACCCCAAGCGACAATGAGTTAAAAATAAGGGACAAAATTTGAACACAATACATAAAATGACACGAAAAAGAAAGTCGTGCCACGGACACAAAAACTATTTATAGAAATTTGTGAAAGGAACACGAAAAAGACATTCATGCTCAAGGCAGGAAAAAAAGTGAATTTCGTGCCATGGACACAAATAAATTAATCACATTTTTTGTGACTATAACACGACTTTCGGTGAGATCATGTTGGTCCAACTCCACCCTTCTGCTTTTTATTAACCATGGTTTATTAACCAAATTAACCATGGTTTTACTACAGATAAAACCAAAAAAACATGGTTACTGTAGTAAAACCATGGTTTTGCTAATCGTAATCAATACACCATCCATACTATATAGTAGGCAAAGAGTACGAGAAGTAGGGCTTTTCGCCTACTATATAGTATGGAAGTATGCTGTTTGGGACGCAGCCATTACTAGTTTACCCGCAGCTTTTTCCTATGTGGATGCTGGTCACGCGCATTGGTCAAAAATAAAAAAATTAAAATAACACGTCTATTTTTGAAATGCATTGTTGTAACGCGCTCGTTACTAAGACTGTAACGAGTAAAATATTACCAAAATTTTATTAGTAATGCGTTATATTACTGCGTTACAGCAAAAACTAATATATTACTGTAATATATTATATTTTGTAATGCGTTACTCCCAACACTGTACACCAATAAAATCATGGTTACTGCACTTTTACCACAGAATAAAAACATGGTTAATTTTCGTAATGTCAGTTGCTGTTCACTTGGAATTGACACCTGTTTGTGTGATCCGGTCACAAGAAACAACAGTTATTGGTCTCATCTGTCCACTTTTTTTATTGGATCAGCCGAGACCTTGGATGGCTTCTCTCTAAAACGTCCCTTATCCAGAATATTCAGACTTGATCCAAACACATTTAGCTTTGGAGAAGTCAGGCATTGACTCAAAGGAGGCATTAACATGACATTTCAGTTTTTGCCAAGGCCTGAACTACACAACCGCTCCATCTGTGAGCATATCCTCATCATGTGACACCGAGGCCAGAACAGTTTGCTTTGACCCTGCCAGGGTATGTCTGGTTGGCATATTCCAGATAGCATTTTTTGGTAGATGCCATAACTACACCATCTGGATCAAACAGCATCTTTGTCCATTGACAAATATTCAAAATGTAAACCACAGAAGATAATGAATATATTAGTATTTATTTTCCCAGCGTCTGGCTTCTCCTCATGCTTCACTTTAAAGCAGTATGAACAGTTGCCTTATTCACAAAAGTTGCCACAGTGAGATTAATGTTGGCAAAATATATTTAGAGTGTATTTACAACGGATATCATTACGTATCAATGAACTCAGCAGGATTGTCAGTAGATGTCGATCACGGCTTTGTAATTACGAATTATCCTAATGCCGAAACCATTGCTAATGGCTGGAGATGTTGTCAGATAAGCAGTATGGAGCAATCAGTATGTAATAGTCACTTCAGCAGATGCTTTCATCCAAAGCTTTATGTGAAGAACAGACCAAAACTGAAGTCATTATTTGCAAATGTTCCTCTAAGCTGCAGCTGTTAAATCGCATTAGTGCAAACATGTTTACATACTTGGCACATCAAGATGCGTCGTACCACGTTTGACAGCAATGGCTTTGATTGCTGCGTGTTTTGTCACCGGAAAACGGTGCACCAAATTTGATTATCCAGGCATGCAAATGAGGTTGGAGAGCTAAGGTGAAGGTGATTATCGGTGAATCATGGTTTTGCTGAATTTCTTTTGCATCGAATGCAGCCATTTCATGTGCACTGAATTTATTGGGAATTGTTCATAGCTTACCCCTCTTCCATTACAGCTCACCACATCACACTTGAGTATGTCACACAAGATGTATACAGTATTGTGCAAAAGTCTTGGTCCCCCACCGGCTATGTTGTTTTAGCAAAGTTTTTATGACCATGCAAAACATTAAAGTTCTCATAAGACACCGTGTTTCAGCTTATCTCATGTTAATCTTGAGCAAGGCTTTGAACCGGTTCACGGAACGAAAACGAAAACAAGGAACGGAAATGAAACCAGAAACTTTGAAAAAATATATGTTCCGGAACAGAATCGTTTATTTAAATAATGGTAACCGATTAATACCGTTTTTTTCATTCTTTGACAAGAATTCGGTCTAATATGACTCGGTGAAGTTCACTTCCGGTCGTTGTTGACTTATCGGAGAAATGAGAAGCTTGCCACCAGCAAGTAGCCTACTCAAGCCCAAGTCTCTAATGCTCAATCATAAGAGGTAAATATCTACCAAGTATCTCAAGATGTTTGTTTTTTAATACTTATTAGTGGGGTAAAGGAGTTTATTCGTACAGACCCATGGTTCGGCTCGCATGCGATTTGCGGATTAATACGCAAATTTAAATAGGGTGAAGGTTGATTATTTGCACGTGTTTCAAAGGCTTGCAAATGTCAACACTTAAGTGATTTTGAACAATTTAACCACAAAAAGGCACTAAAGTGAGCAACTTTCTGTACGCGGTCCAATCAAACGTGATTATCCATATACTCTTCAAAGATCAGAACTCTTGATGTATAAACTTGAGAGAGAGTTGTGCTACTGTGTCTCATACTGTAGTCCATTAAAATACATTTGGCAAATAAAGCATTGAAAAACAACGTAATTTTCACTTTATGTGGAGCGACTGTTTATGCTGCATCTTCTTCCCGAAGCAGCGCTTGGAATTGGTCCTCCGTCTGTGTGTGCGCGCGCGTTTAAGTGCACTCAAAAGTGCATACACGGAGAGACGCGTTTCAAAAAGAAAGCAAACAATCTTTCTGTTCTTGACAGGACACATACAAACAAATTGATCTCGAAATACCACAATATTCTTTTTTTTAAATAAAAACATTTGTTTAAGTTGTTTGCCAATAAACGACATGGCAGAAATTGTCCTTGTCTTAATTCTTGTATAATGCTGAAACAAATGTAGGCATGTCAGAATTACAGTTATGCCGCTTACATAATGAAGCCTTTTTTAATGTTTCATGAAGTTAGAGACTTAAGGAAAATTATGTAGACTAATAATTTAAGTTTAATGTTCTAATGATCAGCCTACTTATTTATGTCCCACAGCTGACATGGATGTTATTAACTGGTTCGGGAAGTTTATTATTTTGTTCTAACCTGTTCAGGAACGTCAATTTTAGGGTTTGAACGAAATCCAGAAACGTTAAAATACTATTTCTGTTCGGAACGAACCAATTGAGAAAAAAATCTGGTTCAAAGCCCTGATCTTGTGTACCTATAGAGTAGTATTACATCCTTTATATATCTATAATATATAACCAGTTCTTTCCGAATAAACCCGACCCCCCCTGGAGGCGTACCGTGGGCGGAGCGTGTCGCAAGCAACACTCCCAAAACGTTATCCCACTATTTTGGTTAACTTATGATTCACTACATGTTCATGTCATTCACATTATATGCACTTACGTGCCGATTGCCAAAAAATAGACATTTAATGCAGTTTTACTTTCCATCGGTGACTCATGACCCGGTTGGGACGGCCCCATTTCAATGAAATCCACACACACGCACAACTCCGCTACTATTCCAGATAAAAAGCTCCTTTTAAATGCAGGAAAAATTTAAAATGCACCACAATTTGAACAAAATGACTTCTTCAGTATTAAAGGTGATCTCTCTTGACACATCTTGAACTCTTTTGAGGAAACTGAAGAAGTCATTTCATTTGATTTAGATTTAAGAGACCAAGCAGGTTCCGGCTTTTGCTGAAGTGTAAGGAAAAGTCACATGAAATCCTTGACACTTTAGCTGTTAATTTTTATCTGTTTTTAATACAAATTTTCTGATTTGGTTGTGTTTTAATAAAGAGACTGAGAAATAATTATATATGCTCATTATACCATTGCAAAAACAACAAATCTAACGACGGCATTATGGCCTTGCACAGTACATCAACCTGCTGTTCCTTTAACCAGCTTGATAAGATCCAAATCACTCGACTGGCATGACTTAAATCCGCTTTGGCCAACTTACACAGATTTGAGGTCTAATCAGACCTAAATGTACCGCTTCCTCCACAACGCATTTACTTTAACCACCCACACAACTTTGCAACTCGTACGCATTCGGTTGGCCGCTGCAGATAAACATTGGCAGGGGGAAATGCGGCAGGCTGGCCATGCGGGCGGACTGCGACGGGCCAGGCGAGTGCCCATAAATTAGGGTGTGCGTGTGGAAGTAATAGGGCAAGCAAAACGACTCATTAACTTTGATAGCTGGGAATTTTGATTGCACCGCTGCAGTACTCCTGCGTGGACACTTGGTGTGGGTGTCACTCACAATGTGTCTTCCTCATCTAACAAAGTGATATGATAATGGAATAAAATCTGATTATAAGATTTTATAGATAATAAATTTGATAAATGAAGGCTACATGTTTAATAATGTTTACTAGTCCCATAAAACAAGAACAATATAATGATCTTTTAATAAGTTCATAAAGTAGATCGATCAGATGCATTTTTTTTCCAGGATTTAAATAGGAAAAAGCCTTTGTACCACTGTAGCTTTTTTATATGTATCCAAGAGCAGCTACAGAAATGCTTTGGTAAAAACATATCTTGGTTGTGATGATGCAAGAGTTTGCAAAAAGAATTGTTTAATTATTTACTTTCCCTTTAAACATTATAAATCTGCTCTGTAACATTTGCCGACAGACTGAATTGTGATTAATGGTTTGTGTTTGGTACAGATTTGTTCGGTCTGCCTATGAAAGAGTTTATCACAATTTGTGAAACATGGCCTGATTCGGACCTGTCTGGTCCTGATTTTTTTGTGAATCTGCGGTCAGTTGCATAAAACTTTAAGACTAGTCTTAAAAGTTAGTCATTAATTTTTTTCTTCAAGACTGATCATAACTGTTTTAAGTATGTTACATAGAAAGGTAGATTGGTCTAAATAAATCCAAATAATAAGACTCATTAGCCCTAACTAATTGCTTGTTAGTCAGAATCATTCTTAAGACGCAGTCTTAATGTCACGGCTATGTTTATGCAACCGGCCACTGGAGTCGTATTTATTTCTATTGTTCAAATTGAGATGTGTCTGAAGCTACAGTATGTTTGAACTTTTTTACGTACACTCAGTCCTTACAGAATGTTTATTTTTTTTGTGATTGGTGCGACACGTTTTCTTAAAAAATGCGATGGAATATGTTGGATATTCAATTTAATGCAATGAAATTGCGGGAACTTGCAAAAATTGCGGGAACTTGCAAAAACTGTTTGCAGCTTTTAGCTGATTAATCTTTGAATCATGCGATTGCATAATCACGTTTATCTGAAGGGACTGTACACTCGACAACGTTGTCAAAAAGATCCATGTATAGACGGACACACAGGTGGTGACGCGATTACGCATCTAATCGAATCTTTACTTCCGGTTTCTGTTTGTTTAATGGTCTGACAAGTTGCTAAACTGAACTCTTGAATGAATACTCTACCTCGTCGAAAATAACAAATCTTTTGGTTTCTTAGGTAATCTACATGTGGTTTATTTTGCTTGTTATATAAATAAACTACTTTAAAAGGACTTTGTTGTTATGTATTCTTAGCGGAGTTTACCGGAAGTTACGTGTGTTTCACAAAAGCCGCTTGTTTATGTTGTTACTGCTGAAACCGTCAATACACAGATCTACAAACAAAGCTAAATAGAATGTATTTTGCATGCCAGGCCAGTAGAGCTGCAACTAACGACTATTTCTTCTGTCGACTAATCTAGCGATTATTTTTCCGATTAGTCGACTAGTCTAACGACTTTTTATTATTTTTAATACAGTGTTCTTTTTTTGATTAGCTATTTAATCTGTTGGATAATCTGTTTTCTACTCTCTGTCTGATCTGACAGTTATTGTTTGTTTTATTGTATTTTAACACAACTGAATGCTATTTTCACATATTATCTGTTCTGTTGTCAGATATATAGGGGCGGTTTCCCAGACAGAGATTAGACTAGTACTAGACTAAAATATATATAAGAGCTGTCCAAACTGAAAACATCTTGCACTGACATATCTTAAAATACATCAGTGCCCTTAGTTTGGCCTCAAAATGCACACAAGTAATGTTTTTAGTAAGGCATGTTTGTTTAAACTAATTATATTTCCTAATTAAACTAAGGTCTAGTCCTGGCTTAAGCTAATGGAAACCACCCAGGGCCGGAGTGGGAATTTTCAGCCCTGGAGTTTCATGACTTAGACCGGCCCACTTTAGTTCATGACTGACTATATTAAAATAATACAGTTAAATCCTCAGTAGCCTATACATAAGCAGTGTTTCCTCTAGGATTTTTTTCAGCTGTGGCGGCAGGGGGCGCCCATGAGGATTATTAATGTAAAAAAAAATTTAATGTAGAATATAGGCTACAGTAACTAACATGTATTTTTTTTTATAATTTTCACGCTGTAATGTACTTTTCCTTATATTTATAGCATATTGCTTTTCTATGTTTGATCTAATTGTATTTTCTTAAAAAAACGTTACACAGCTACGTACGTAGTTCGGATATTTCATTGTAGTTTTAATGTAGTGTGCATTGCAAGTTCGTCCTCGTGTTTAGCGTACAGAGCTGTTACAAAGTCATGCAGTCCTGTTTGATAATCCGCACCGCTGTGATTGACAGAACAACCGACCAGTTATCCGACATCAGCAGCAATTTTATTTCACACCCGTACCATTTGACATAAAGACTGTGACCCCGAGCCGGTCACACCGCAAATCGCGCAGTTAAATATAAACCTTTACCGGTCTTCAGACAGATCTTAAACACAAATAAGCACGGGACATTTAAAAACGAGTCGAATTTTGGTCTTGGATGTTAGACCCGCATTTTACTCTTGTCTATTGAGTCCCTGCATCTACAACACAAATGACACGCGAATAGCCTATTACACCCGTTAGATCAAATATTATGCGGTTCACCCGCGGGTACCCCGACCCTGCTGTTTCGTCTGAAAACAGATGAAACAGTCTCACCGTCTGCCTCAAGTTTCTATTACCAACGTTCTTCTCTTCCACTGGAATAATGTAAGTTTCCTTACAAACAGATTCGACTATTAATGTCTTGCAGTCGCATATAAGTAGTATTCAGTATTTAGCCTTTTGTTTTTAGACAAATATCTTATCATTTAATGTGAAACTTTGTGATAGTCGATCTAAAGCACAGACGATTGACTGACAGCTGAGCGCTCAGCAGTGTGCTGCGCTTATCCTATACTGAATAACTAATGGCCCGATAAGTTGATAATATGAGTACAGTGATTACAAATGAATGTCCAAAAAACTCGTAATATGTTAAATCGAAAGTTTAATCATGTCATTTCTCGCAGCCCCGCGCTGGGTCCGTGTATATGCGCCTGTGAACAGCATAGGCGTGATGACCTTGCAACTTAAATTACCCTAAATTTATAGTCATAAAGATACAAGTAAAACAACATTCGAAACTTCAAATTATGTATTTTTATTTGTGTAAACTCACAATAAGGAGAAAACCTTGTGCTTATTTATAATCATTAAAAACATGACGTGCTTTCTGCTGGTTTGGTTTTAGAGCGCGTCACAAAAAAAGAATAGAAACTCAAATAATTTTTAATTCGTTTTGCCAATTTAATAATTATTTAAATGCAACATCTTTCGTATAGGCTTATTTATTTTATTATTATTTCTCAAAACAGAAACGTAGCTTAATAATCCTCTGTTGATTTAAATCTATTTGTGCATGAAACTAAACCCATGGAGGAAATTATGATATTTTAGGAGATTTATTTATAAATAAGTGAACAACGCAAATCCAGAAAGGAATTTATTTCTAGACAGCCAGTCTCGCAGAGCGGACATTTCGATAGCTTTTTTGCGAGCTGACGCTGTGGGTTTTGTCTAGAAGGGATACAGCAAATGCCAAAAAGTTAAGGATTAGATTTGGAGGTAGGATTATTAGGATGAAAACAGCGGTTCTGACTAAATTGGATACAAATACATCCTACAATCGTGTGAAATTTTGTGTTTAGAGTTGGGTTTGGTTAAAGGATTAGGATAAAACAGTGCTCATCCAACGAGATTTCGTTTGCTGTATCCCTTCTATCCACAACCGCAGGCGTGGCGGGGATGTTTTAGGAGTGGCGGGCCGCCACGGTTGAATGTATATAGCGGAAACACTGCATAAGTGTGCAATAGTGAACTGTTTTCTGCATCCTTGCAATTCATTGTATTTTTTTAAATAGATAATTTCCAAATCAATGCAAATACAGTAAACAATTATGATTTTTGCTCTAATCTTGCAGCCCTAAGATAAGGTATTTTTATATTATCTAGACGCGCGGCAAACGCCCTCAAATACAGACGCATCTGAATCTAAACTTGTGTTCACAGGGGAGCGCTTTGAAAAGCAACCCGTGCGTCTTGCGCTAACATTTTTAAAGCGGCAAATTACGCGAGTGGGGCTGAATAAGTGCTGGCAGCAGCAACCTTCAACCCGGTGGCATGACAACTCACAATTCGGCACAAATTAAAAAATTGCCATTACACAGAGTTACTACAGAAGGCATGCGCGGGCATAGGAGAGAGAGCTCGCGCACAAGCACATAACCTGTTTGTGTGGAAAAACACTGCTAATCTTTCATGATAAACTGAAACAATCGTCTTCTCTGCCAGTAACATCTGACGTTTACGTGAAAATGCAAGTACAAAACTTTTAATTGTTTCATTCAGTGTCATGTATGAGAGGCGCTGTCTAGGGGCTTCACGCAGAGAAAGAGAGAGCGCGCGTGCACAAGAGAGGCACCACCGAGCGCGCACAACAATAAATGAAGCCGTTTTAAATGAAAATAAAAATGTAACGTTAAATGTTGCGGCCATTGTTGATTTTGTGGCGCACACAAACAAATCAATGTATGGATAACACTGCCAGGAGCAGAAGCCGCCATTACGCGAAATGAATGTAAACAGCGACGCGTCGACGCATTTTACACATGTCGACGTATTTTCATTGTCGACGTAATCGATGACGTCGACGCGTCGTTGCAGCACTACAGGCCAGTAGATGGCGATGTTAGTTTGTAAAGAAGCACTACACGCTTGTGCACAAACACATTTTTCTACAGAGCGATAAATACAAACAATCTATGAAAGCATTAAGCAGTTTTGTTTAGATGGACGGTGAGTTAGGTCAGTAGTTCTCAAACTGGGGGCTGTGGCCGACGGGGGGGGGCCCAGTTTTATGACATTTTATAAAATACTTTATCATAAATTCTGTGTAATTAAAACTTAGAAAATGTTGGCTGCTAACCAACAACAATACATTGGATTATTGAATATGTTTGTTTAACATTGTCACACATTTTCTTTGGAGGGGCCGTGAAGGTATGCACTGTACACAAAGGGGGCCGCACACCGAAAAAGTTTGAGAACCATTGAGTTTGATTTATTACTAAGGACCATGAAGGACCCTGGACTGTAAAATGGCCAAAGTTTGTAGAAGCGTTAATTAATAGCACAAACACAGTCCTGTTTGCCATCATTGTTGTTTTGGTTATACCCGCACATGCGCATGCCGTCACAGTTTAGCGTTTGCGTAAATTACACAGAGATGACAAGGCAGCGTTATCAAATACTTGCACTTTGAAACCCGTTTTCAAACGTTTGCACTTTCAGGATCTCAAAATGCTGTCATTCTGTACACGAACAGCCAGACTGCATAAACCATTATTGTTGTCCTGTAAATGACCCCTCAGTCTGCTTTCCTTGTTACAGTCCAAGAGCAAAACACCAAAAATTAATGTTCAAAGTTTGGCCTGATGTCTTAGTTGTGATTCGCATATCTTAAGTGTGTTAAAAAGTAAACTTTTTCACCTGGAGGCTGAGCAGATGATTCATATCCTTTGAATATATTTTCGATTGTTTGTGTTTATTCGTGTGGGATACACATCCGCATACCGCAATTTAATTTTGCATCCACCACTCCGTCTGTGGGTATTGTTAAAAACAGAAGGATACTCTTCATATATGCTACATATATGCGTGTCTATGTTTGCACACTGTAAAAACAAACATTTTTAATAAGTTGGTTATTTTTAACCCTATGTTCTCTAAGAATATATCATGCAGTCTTTCTTCTGAATGAAAATATATGTTGAGATACCTATAGGACTTTTGTAGAGCACACGTTCATCAACTTTCTTTCAGTATTTGTCCACCCATCACTGTCTGTTCATCACATTAACATTTACACTCAGTTGCGTATCTCCACGTTTCCACCTCAGTTGCTCTTGGCAGAATTGCGTTAATAAACTCCAGCGTCCTCATCCAGAACACAGCTCACGAACAGCGGCAGTGCAGAGATGAAGACGAGATCTAACGGAGCGTAAGGCGTCACGTCGTCCTCTGCCCCACGGCCACAGTCGTCACAGCACCCACTGCCAAAGCTCATGATGGCTCTGGAGAGCGGGCCGCTGCCTCCCCTCTGTCTTATACATCATCTCTGCCCTGCTTTCTTATTGTTATTGAGAAACTTTCATGCAGTCTTTAGTGTTGTTTGAAAGCTCTGGAGTATTGAGAGAGAAAGGGCGTTTCAACATGGGGTGAAGGAGCGTTTGTCACTTTCATGAATGATGTCTCGTGTTATTCCCCTGGTTTGGAGTGTGTGTTGAATTTTGAGTATTCGTTATATTTTTAACCCAAAATTAAAAAGCTGTTAAGGGGCTAAAATGGGTTCTTCACAGCGATACCACAGAAGAGCCTATAAAAGAAACAGTTAATTTTATCAGGGCTGATAATTTGTTCTTATAAATATTATTTCACGTTGTGTGTGTGTTTTTTTTTAGCATATTGCTGTTGCTGCCGTTTCAAAAGCAATAAGGCTTTTATTAAATTCAGACATCGACCTTCATCCGGTGCTCTTCTGCCGGTCTGCTCACCAAAGGCAGAGCAAAAAATCCCCCTAAATTTATCAGTCGGATGTTTAAGGGATAATAAGGTCGAGCTGTGACCTATTTGGTCATCGCTGTGTGACTCAAAAGCGGCTTGACCTTCACCAGCTCTCTCACTTCAGGCTGAAACCTCTACTCTGCGTGTTGTTGCTTTATCCAGACAGATAACGCTTTACTACAAAAATCTGAAACAGCAAGTTCCTGGAAGATATGAGATAAAACATCTAAATCAGCTCTTCAGCTTGTGGTTTCTCAGATTTTTGAGACATCCTCATTTATAAAATGCTTCTTATAAACCATCCTACATTTGATCTCACGATCATTTATCAAAAATGCGTACGTGTGATTCATAAAATGTATTTAAAATGCGCGTACCCATTTCTTTCAAATGTGAAATCTATAAATCGCAAATCGCAGCTGAGCAGTTTCAGATCTCCGCCTTTAAACGATGACTAAGTAATTTCATAGATATATAAACAGGGTTCCCTCGGGTCCTTGCAATCCTTGTAAGTTTGTGAATCTGGGGAAAGAAATTCAAGGCCCTGGGAAGTTTTTGAAAATATACATACATAGATACAGGTCATTGAAAGTGCTTGAATCTATTTTATGCAAGAAGTTTTCTGGAAAAAAAATCCATATTATTCCTGTGTAATGTAGGATAATATAAAAAAAAATCTAGACTTTTTAAGCACACGTGCTAAACTTTCACTTTAAATGCTTATATCTTCTGTATGCGAATGTTGATTCATATCAAAATGCTTTTTTGCATAGTTGTGTTTGACACATGAAAACATCTCGGATTACGTATGTAACTGTTGTTTCCTTAGAAGGGAACGAGACGCTGTGTCTCCCTTGCCATACTTCCTGCGTCCCTGTAACGCCGTCTTTGGCAATATTTCAGATAGCGACATACTTCCCGGCTCTCGCGTCACCCTGTCTTTGTTGTTAAGCCTCACCATTGGTTGAATTTGATATACACATTCAGACGCACTTACCCCTGGAGGCGTCCCCAAAGTGTCACCGCAGTGACGCAGCACAAGTTCCCTTGAAATGGAACTGTAACAATGTATCTTAAAAGGTAAGACGATGTAACCTTGCTATCACTTGAATTGTGTCCCCACATTTAGTCCTTGAATTTGAGGGTATTGAACCTGGAAAATCCTTGAAAGGTCCTTGATTTTGAAGTTAAGTAATGTGTGGGAACCCTGTATAAAAGAGCGCTTGTCAATGTTTAAATCAGACAAGCAAAAGTGCATATGTCTAAAGACAGTTTTATAAATATGGACTTTGCTGTGAATTTTTGCATACGCACACTTTACAATCAAATATGTGTGTATGCACGCTTTATAAATGATGCCCCAGGGTTTGGGACCACTGGTCTAAATGTATAAGATAGCAGAGGGATGGCCTTCAACCTTTTATTGATCCAAGCGTAGGAGGCTTGACCCAATACTGTGCTTTTAAAGACTTTTAAAACCTCAGCGTCCTGAACTTCATGGTCCTTAGTTCACTGTCAAATAAAACAAATTGTTCTAATCTACTCCCTCAATGTACACTACACTAGATATTAACAGTGTCTATTTGTTTCGCCTCAGTTTAATTGTTTTACTAGCTTGACAGCAAAGTGGAATCCATTGGCAAAATGCCCAGCTGCTTCTAGTTTCTCACATTTTCAGACTATGTGCTGAATTTAATGTAGACGTATGCTGCTCATTCAAACACAGGGCCGGCTTTCTGTTGTGTAAATCTGTATTGCATATCACAAAATGTCCAGTTTTGTTGGCTGAACAATCCTCTATTATTTACACTGTAAATAAAATTGCGTGGTTTGTGGTAGGTTTGTCTCTTTTTCAACCCAGCATTTTTTTTAGAGTGTAGGGCCACTATAGCGATTGATATGAGGGGTGGGATTAGTATTATGGGATGGCCAAGACAATGGATGTGGACAGTTGGCAGCTGCCCTGGAACATTTGCCAAACTCTAATGGTGTCAGTCTTCCGGTATTGTCCCCTTACTAATACCATCATACTGACCTCACACTATAGTGATACTGGCTCTGGTTTGTCTTTCCCACTTAGGCCTGGGTCTGCAATGCAGGGAAAAAGATGGGAGGCGGAAAAAAATGAAGGGGGAGTTGTTCCAAGCACGCAATGATACCATCAGGATGCCCAGAGGGTTAAAGAGACTCCTCCAACATTCGTTCCTGCCTCTTCTCTGCAGCTAAATTGTATTACCTAACCATTATGGACAACCAGACAAATTACACTTGCAAAACTACCCGCGTCAAACCGATCTGAGCTCTGTCCTGGGGGAAGAGAGCTAGGCAGTCACCCTTTGCTACTATCAGCATTTATCAAGAGTAACATTATATTGGGTCCTTACACTGTGCATGTCCTATCAAAAAGCTGATCCCAGCAAATATCTGCCTTGATGTGAGAGTTTTAATGCTCATTTACTGACAGTTTATCATCTTTTCACCCTCCTGTGTCCATTTGCAGAAGCCCACTGTGCCAGGGCCGTGGATGGATTGGAGCTGATGTGAGCCGAGTGGCGAGAGAGTGGAAGCGACACTCGGGTGGTGAATTGAAGGGAAACAGGTAAGACAGAGCGTTTAACCCCGTCCAGGCCCGTAGGACTTCAACTCAAGTGTCAGGTCAGATATGTAGTGACCTTCCGAAGAAACAGCGTGGGAGGCTTGAGCGACAAGACTGCAAGTTTTTCATAGTCCTTGTGGGCTTTCCTCATGTCACCTGGAAGCAAAATGGGATATAATCAAAATAAGCCATCGAAGGCTATCAGTGCTCAGCCATGACGGTAAATATCTAGTGCATAGACAAATACCAAGATGCATGACGGTGAGAAACAAAGCAATGGCGAAGCTAATCAAGTCTGTGCCTGGGGCACAAGGCTAAGAGACGAACTCATAAAGACTCTTAAAAGCCCTGGAAAATGCACTTCTCCTTAATGGCCTCTATCTTAAATTTGGCCCTTTGTGCTGCCGAAACCCACGTTCAGCTTCTGCTTGTTATTGCTTCTATTTGATGTTTTATTCACATTATGCAGAAAAGAGGAATGGTAGCTAAGTTAAGCTGATGTGTGCGTACCCCTTACAGGCCTATTATTTGTGTTGAAACCTCAATTTCACACTGTGTGAGATAGGCGTGATAGATTTTAAATTGACTGGAGATTTTGTGATGGTGTTTCTTTGAAGACGAGAAAGATTTCAGTCACTGAGAGTTTAGATTGACTTTGTCAATATGGTTCGCCTCGTAACAAACCACATTTGCCTGCTTAAAATGGCAACAATTGAACGATGGAAATTGCTTATAGTGACCTTTGAGTGCCGCCTGCTGCTTGATTTACGGTTATGATGTGAAGGCTTATAGACCACAATAAGACCCTAACCGTGGTTAAATTACTGTAGGACAGATCTTTTGCGGCTTATTGCTTTTATTACACTATGGCAGTAGCAATATAAGACATGAATGTTGAATAAATAGTTGCGTTTATTAGTATAAATAGTAGCCCCACTTTATAGTGTCTATAGAATAATAATAATACATAATATATGCATAAGAAAATAGCATTTGTACATTGTATTTATAGAGATATATAGTACTTATTGTGCACATGCATGTTTTGGTTATGTGAGTGTAACATCTATATACTGTAAATGAACATTAAGCACAATTTAAAGGCTTTTTTAAGATGTAAAATAAATCTTGGGTGTCCCTAAAGTACTTATGTGAAGTTTTAGCTTAAAATACCATATCATTTATTATTGCATTTTAAAATTGGCACTTTGTAGGAGTGACCAAAATGTGCTGTTTTGGGGTGTATCCTTTAAAATGCAAATGAGCTGATCTTTGTACTAAATGGCAGTGCCATGGTAAAATTGGTTTAGATTGAGGGGCGGTGTTATCCCCTTCTGACATCACAAGGGGAGCCAAATTTCAATGACCTACATTTTTCAAATGCTTGCAGAGAATGGTTTACCAAAACTAAGTTACTGGGTTGATCTTTTTCACATTGTCTAGGTTGATAGAAGCAATGGGGACCCAATTATAGCACTTAAACATGAAAAAAAATCTGATTTTTATGATATGTTCCATTTAATAACATGTATGTGCACAGTAGCTACACTGTGTACACTTAGTCTTATGTTAGTTCATTGCACAGTATTTAAAGCCACCTAATATAAACTGGGACACTGTTGTTCCCCCAAGGGAGGAAAACAAGAAAGGAGACAGAGAACGCAAAAGGTGCCGCAAACATCAGTTTAATTCCAATATTTAAATGAAGGCAGCTGCAACACATTTCAAAATAAGTCCCAAAAATCCTGACGTGGGGATGGTAACCCAAAATACAGCAGTTCCCGCCTGAGGTCCACGTAGAAGAGATTGGGTCATGAATGAAGAAACCAGGGACCTATGCACCTGTGTGCCCAATATACCTGATTAGGACCCGAGCCTCAACACACCTGAATTAAAACACAAAAACATAACCAGAGAGGGGAAAAAGCCAAATGGCCATGACAGGCATAGAAAAAACTAGACTTATTTTCTTGGGTCGTTTTGCTCATCAAGAAAACGCATCTTAATTTAAGAATTTTTTGAAATTTTTTACTGAAAACAAGACAAATACTAAGAACATTTTTTTTGTATTTTTGTTTTATTTTCAGTAGAAATATCTAAAAATTCTTAAATCAAGATGTATTTTCTTGATCAGCAAATGACCTAAGAAAATAAGTCTAGTTTTTAGACAAAAAATATCAAATTTAAGTGAATTTGTGCTTAAAACAAGCAAAAAATATCTGCCAATGGAATAAGAAATATTTTCTTGAATTTACTCAATACAAGAAAAATTCAGCAAAAAACTTTTTTTTTTGCTTGTTTTTGCACAAATTCACTTAAATTTGAAGTTTTGTCTAAAAACTAGACTTATTTTCTTAGGTCATTTGCTCATAATTCGACCTCTGATCCGTACAAATTCATACAAATTGGCCACCTATTACACCTTTAATACTGGTAGAAAGCGGGTTAAGGGAAAGGGATTATGGTTTGGGCAAAATGACAAGTTGTGTCTTCTGCAGAAAATGTGAACATGCGGTTGCCATATTGCAGAGTACAGTCTCCATCATGCTTGTCGTGCTTTTTCCTTATGTCCAGAGTGTTAAAGCATTAAATTATGTGCCGGCGGCTCACCTCCCCACTGCGCTCACTGCGCTCTTTTGAAGTGAAAGGCATTACATAATTGCAGATGGCTGCCCAGATGGTGATTATCCTCACCTTGAAGATGACCACATGTTTTTGCATGGCTCACATCGAGACGCTTCTGTTTCAGTTCACCTTTTCAAAAGTCATTCAGTAGATTTCACGCACAGGCCTGCGTACTGTAGATCGGCAGTCTGAACCGTGATGAACTTTAGTACGACGTCAGTTTTGGACAACAGAGCTTTATGCTTCATTAATTGCAGTAAGCCTCTGGTGGTTTTGGCTCTGTTTGCAGGGACTGCATTGCCGCTGTGTGTGTTTGGAGAGCGCAGTGTTTCGGAAGAGCTGGTGTGAGTCCATTCTGTGCTATGATCATTTTTCCTCTCTCAGACTCGTATCATTGATCACCGCATGTACGGTGTGTACAGTATGCACTGCACATGATGGATCCCCTCCTTCCATCCCTCTTTCTCTCTGTCAGTTCTTCTGTTTCATGATCTTTCTCTTTTTTATTTATTTTAAGCTCTTTTCTGTTTTTTTTCTCACATTCATTTTATTCCTATGTCATTTTGTGTCTCTTCACTTTCATTCCTTTTTTGTCACCGCTTGCTTCACATTCCTGTACATCACCTCTTTCTTTTTCTCATCTCTTGCAACTTATTCCTTTCTTTATTTCTTTTTCATCTCAACCCCCATTTTCTTTCATTTCTATCATTTCTGCCTTTTCTTCCCTCGTCTTACCTTTCTCTATAATTGTCTCTTTCTTTCCTCACACATCTGCTACCCTTCATTTTATATGTCATCTATCAAGCACCTCTGTTTCCCACACGTCTGTATTTGTGTGGTCATCTCGGTGGCTGGTTAAGATGGCTATATACCTTTATATACAAGAGCGAATAAACACCACAGTAACACAGCAAAAAATAAATGTTTTAGTTTATTGTCTTGATTTCCAGCATAAATATAAAAAATTAACTTGAGATATATTTAGTTGACCCAAGGTATTTGTTTTCCAAAATAAATAAATAAAGTGAGTTCATTCTTAAGAGTAAAAATATCTGCCAGTGGAATAAAAAAAATGTAATTAAAGTTTACTGAATTAAGTTTTTTTCTCCACACTGTTAGATAAAATGGTAAAATTTTTTAAAAGGATTAGTCCATTTTCTTAAAAAAATATATACTTTGAAGAAATTATGTTTTTTGAGGAAAACATTCCAGGGTTTTCCTCATTTTAATGGACTTTAATGGATCCCAACACTTAACAGTTTTAATGCAGTTTAAAATTGCGGTTTTAAAGGACTCTAAACGATCCCAAACGAGGCATAAGGGTCTTATCTAGCTAAACGATTGTCATTTTTTGTAAAAAAAAAAAAATGCACTTTTAAACCACAACTACTCGTCTTCCTCTGGTCCTGACGCGCCAGCGTGACCTCACATAATACGTCATCACGTCAAGAGGTCACGGATGAGGTATCGAAAATACGCCCCAGTGTTTAAGTGTGGAGAAAGAGGACCGTTCGGACGTTGTTGTATGTGGAATGATACTAATTAATGTCTTTGTGTCAGTTTATTGTTTAAAATGGTCCGCAAATGTGCGTTTCATATATGTAACATGTGACCTTTCCACGTCATGACATAATTACGTGAGGAAAATGAGAAGTTGTGGTTTAAAAGTGCATATTTTATATTTTTCTTGCCAAAAATGACAATCGTTTCGCTAGATAAGACCATTATGCCTTGTTTGAGATTGTTTAGAGTCCTTTGAAACTGCGATGAAACTGCAATTTTAAACTGCATTAAAACTGTTAAGTGTTGGGGTCCATTAATGTCCATTAAAAGAGAAAAATCCTGGAATGTTTTCCTCAAAAAACATAATTTCTTCTCGACTGAACAATAAAGACATCAACATTTTGGATGACATGGTGGTGAGTAAATTATCTGGATTTTTCTTTTAAGAAAATGGAATATTCCTTTAAATCACTTAAAAAAATGTACCATTAAGGTACAAATATGTATACATTTGGTACCAGTATGTACCTTAAAGCTATAGGAACTAGGGATGCTTAACGATTAATCGCGATTAATCGTTAGCAGAATAAAAGTTTTTGTTTACATCATATATGTGTGTGAACTGTGAATAATAACTTTGTATAAATAAATTCACACACATGCATGTATATGTTTTAGAAATGTTTACATGTGTATATACATTTGTATATTTATGTATAATTTATATTATATATAAATACTTAATATATACTTTTTTCTTCTTAAAATTATACATGAATGTGTTCATATTTATATATATATACATATTTATTATACACAGTTTACACACATATGTGATGTAAACAAAAACTTTAATTCTGCTAACGATTAATCACGATTAATTGTTTAGCATCCCTAATAGGAACTGTTTAGGTACAAAGATGTAGGGGTGAGCAGGGCACAAACTAATGCGGGGATAATTGTAACACGGCTACTTCACATATTTATACATGGCCGAGCAAATCTGTGCTTTTGATATTTTTTCTGTTATTGTCAGAAGATGATCTTCATGAATTTGTGAAAAGTTTTGACTTGTTTTGGTTTGGAGTGTTTTGGAGGCATGAAAGTAAATTTCTTTATCTGATGTTTTTTCAATTTCTGCATTGGGTGTGTAAGTCTCCAAATCCAACCTTATATTATTTTAATCACTGCCTTGTTACATAAAACATAACACCATTTTGAAACATGTCAGCAATTCCTCGTAACGGATAGCTGAGATTGAAAACATTTTTAAACAGTGGGGTTAGTTACTGTAACACATTGTTACGATTAAGCCTCAGGTATGCAATGATAATGGAAACAATGTAAATACTATTAATCAAAGTAATACCTGTTAATACAATATCAGGGGAAATAACTCACAATTATGATTTATATGAATTAATATTATGTATTTTCTGTTTGTTATCTTAATAAATCTTAATAAAACAAAGATTAAAAAATAAATATGGATGGACATTAAAACTTCTAAAACAACAAGTCTGGTAGTTGTGGCCTTAGACTTTAACACAGTCATGTATATCTTCAGTGAGACTCAGGAGTGTTAATTTAATTTAACGCCGGTGATTTTCCTGTGATTTAGACATTTTTACTGGAAAACAAAAGAAAAATACAGAAAGAAAAGTTTAGTATCTGCACATTTATTCTGCATCCACATCTTACTGCCTGTTCCTCATTCACTCTTGTGCTTCCTGCGAGCTAACCATGTAAACGTGCATGCTTTTCTGTTTATACGAAACCTCGCAGGTGTCGTGTCATGATGGAGCGTGTGTCTGTTCATGCCATACATCTTCATCAGTCACGCTTAATGCATCATCTCCGCTTCGTCGTTACTTTGCATCAACATCCCTGAGATTCTCTTTCCATTTTTCTCCTCCTCCATTTTCTGTTTAACCTGCAGGCGGCCTTTATTCTCACTTTGCATTTCACTCGCTCTGTTTCAAAACCTAGAAAGCACTGTTGTGCATCAATGTGCACTACTGATACAAATGCTTTTCAGTAGCCTAGGTAGGGAACATATTTTTTCTAAGATACCTCATTTTGGCTAAATTATAAGGCAGCGGTGCATGTCTCCTTCATGGACAAGGCAATCCCAAAATGCATTGCGACAAACTCGTCACAGGTTACTGATGACTGTCAGGATGTTTGATGTCTTAGTAGAGCTGACTATGTAGTCAACAGGCACTCTAGGGTTTGAAACAGATCTACTATCTCCCATTCTGTCTTAGTCATTGATAGTGAAACTCACGTGAGTTGAATGCTGATCGGCTAATCACTATTCCACGGATGAGATCCTGATATGGGATGGAATGTCAAACTGCCTCTCTCTCCTTCTATGAACAGAGAGACCACACATAGATAAATAAGAGTCACATAATGATGCGGTTGGTTAACCTGGACCGTAAAATCACATCTCAAGCAAGTATCTGTGTTTATAGTAAAGCTGGTTTCACATCGGTGACTGACAGTAAAATCTATTTTGATAAATAACTTAAAGCTTTTGATAGATTATTTATCTGTAAGACTTTTTAAATTTTTTATATGAAGCAATCATCCCTAAGCTATTGAACCCCAGACAATCTTATAATTTTATTTCTTTAGTACTACAGTAGTAATAGTTTTTAAAGGGGCCATGTCACAGGACTTTTTAAGATGTCAAATAAATCTTTGGTGTCCCCAGAGCACATATGTGAAGTTTTAGCTCAAAATACCATATAAATAATTAATTATAGCATGTTAAAATTTCCACTTTGTAGGTGTGTGCAAAAATTGTGCCGTTTTGGGTGTGTCCTTTAAAATGCAAATGAGCCGATGAAATTCAAACACTGATCACAATGATGGTGGTTTGTTGAAATTGAAACTCAATTGTTCTGTGAATTATTTTCTCTCTGCACTAAATAGCAGTGCTGTGCTTGGATTAAGGGGTGGTTTTATTAAAATAAGAGCTCCTTATGACATCATAAGGAGAGCCAATTTTCAACGACCTATTTTTTTAAGTGCTTGTAGAGAATGGTTTACCAAAACTAAGTTACTGGGTTGATCTTTTTCATATTTTCTAGGTTGATAGCAGCACTAGGGACCCAATAATAGCACTTAAACATGGAAAAAGTCAGATTTTCATGCCATGGCCCCTTTAATGAAATAATTTTCAGCTGATTTAATGAAAAGTATGTGAACCTTTTGGAATTTCATGGTCTAAAATATTAACACACAACAATTTTGATCTTTCATGTCTTTATTGAACAAACTCATTCAACTTTCAAAATGGCAGTGGAAAAAGTAAGTGAACCCTTACCGTGGGTTCACACCAGCCCGTTTGAGGCCTCAAATTTGCATCTACCGCATCTAGTTTGCCGCTTGAACATTTTGAGTTTACTCGCTTCATTCTAGTCAGACACATTCACGCAGAAATTTGCGTCATGGGAGGGGCTTCTGTTACTCCGCTCGCTTCCTATAATCACGTCACTACTAGAGCAAGCTCCTGATTGGTTAACGCGGCGCGTTTTTCAGGCAAAGTTAAAATTTTTGAACTCGCGCGTTTCCCATGGCCACGCTCAATTCACGCCATTTGGGCGTAATCATGTCTACAGCGCCGCACTAAACACCTCATGACCTCCAGACACGCGCCAACGCGTCTTCACATTGACTTAACATTGAAATCATTTGCATAGAATTACTAACTGGTTGACCCCCCCCCATTCTTCCTGGCAGAACTGCTTTAGCTCTGTCATATTTTTTGGACGTCTCATGTGTATGACCCTCTTCAAGTCGATCCATAGCATCTCTATTGGGTTGAGGTCTGGGCTCTGACTTGGCCACTTCAAAAGGCGGATTTAGTTTTTCTGAAGCCATTCTGTTGTGGACTTGCTGCTGTGTTTTGGGTCGTTGTCCTGTTGCATCACCCACCTTGCATCACCCACCTGTTTCAAGAGACATTCTCACATTATCCCAAGGAAGTGTCTGATACACTTGGGAATTCATCTTCCCCTCAATGATTGCAAGCTGTACAGGCGCTGATGCAGCAAAGCAGGCCCAAACCATGATGTTTCCTCCACCATACTTTACAGTTGGGATGATGTTTTTATGATGATATGCCGTGCCCTTTCTATGCCAGATGTAGCGCTGTGTGTTTTTTACAAATAGTCCAATCTTAGTTTCATCAGTTCACAAAACATTTTGCCAATACTGCTGTGGAGTGTCAGTGTGCTCTTTTGCAAACTTCAGGCGTGCGCAACAATGTTCTTTTAGTAAGCAGTGGCTTCCTTTGTGGTGTCCTTCCGTGGATACCCTGCTTGTTCATTGTTTTACATATTGTAGACTCATGAACGGAGATGTAAGCAAGTTCCAATGATGCCTTCAAATCTTTAGCTGTCATTCGGGGTTGTTTCTTTACCTCATTGATGAGTCTTCGTTTTACTCTTGTCTGGGCAAACACTTTGTGATAGAGTAGCAACAGTCCCAAAGAGTCTCCATTTGTAGATTGTTTACCTAACTGACTGGCGAATCATTCATTTTGAAGATTATGTTGTTAAAAATTGCTTGACAACATCCCTATTTCTGTGGTCTCCCATGGATTTATAATCGTTTAGGATCGATTGTTTAAATCGTGAATTGAACCAAACATTGTCTTACAGGTAAAAACAATACTTTGCATCTCCATAAATGAATTCACTCTGTATATTATGATATATTTTTCTATATAGAAAATATCCCTATAATTTACTGTGCTTTCTGCTTCGATTCTTGCATTAACCTGATCCACACTCGGAAAAACTAAAATGTAAAATCCTCTCAGAACGTTTTGAAGAATGGTTGCTACCGGCATTTCCTTTGAATTCTCCTTCTCTCCTTTCTTCTTCTTTAATCTCAGGTAAAAACATGACCACCCATTACTTCACATCAATATCTTCCCGCTGCGGGATCTCATTTCCCGCCATCGCCCGTGTGAACTCATGTCCCAGCATTCCCATGGTGCGAGCCGAATCTTCCGGTACAGAATGAACCGCTCGTGTTAATGATAATCAATCAAGCTCGCTGTCCGATCGAAACACATTTCCGTCACACGTTCGGCGGGATGTTTGTTTGCTTGAGAGTGTGTGCTGTACGATTTGGTGTGGGTGTGTGACACAAAATAAGAGCGACAAGAGACTCACAATACCCGATTTCCTACAGGGCATCACTCTGAACTACAGGAAGAGACCAGAGAGCCATGTGTGTAGATGATTGAAAGAGACGGCACATAAGAGACTCCAGCAGTGATAGTTTTTAACGTCTGTACCTGATCTTATTAGATGTACAGACATTAAACCATGCTAATGTCTTTAAATGAGCCAAATTGAAAAGTAATATGTAAAGCTATGTCAACAGCATGCGTGGTATGCTGTTGATGATTCATGCATTTCATACGTTCAAAAAATTTATTAAAAGAAATGCCATTGAAATAGTGAACACTGTATAGTGTAAATGTAAATATTTTTTAAAAGGATGAGTATCAAATAACTCACATCTATATGCTAGGAAAGGTTTTAGATTAAAAAACACCATGTTGTTGCAGTCGAAGCATTGAATAACCGTAGTGCCTTTTAAAAGTGCGAGTTCCTTTTTTCAAGTGTGAGTGATTTCAATGTTAAGTCAATGTAAAGATGCATTGACGCGCGTCTAGAGGTCTCGCGGCGCGAATGAGGCATTTAGCGTGGCATGGTACAGTAGACGCGATTCAGACTCATTCGCGGGTTTAGTTTGCGCGAATGGCGCGAATTGAGCGTTGCCACAGGAAACACTCAAGTCGAAAAATGTGAACTTTGGCGGAAAAACGCGCCGCGTTAACCAATCAGGAACTTGCTCTAGTAGTTGATTACAGGAAGCAAGCGGAGTCGCAGAAGCCCCTCTCATGACGTGAATTTCCGCTTGAATTTCTCGATGACTAGAATTTCACGCGCGAATGAAGCGAGTACACTCAAAATGTTTAAGTGTCCAACTACGTGGACCACTACGCACTTTACTACGTAAAGACAAGTGATGTATTTAAAGTCCTGCACTTGGTAGTTTTTCCACAGCATTTGACATTTGCTAATTATCCGTGATTTCTCTCTGCTTCAGTCAAGTTTGCCGACATTTCTGGTCATAAGTGTTGATCTGCATTTAAATCCCTGTGTCACTACCCCTTGTTCACACATAATGCTTTCCGTGAATGTTACGGCAATGTTAGGTCCTCCTTACGGGAGCAATCCCCGAATATTTATGGGGAGTGTTTGTGTTCACACAGAAGCCTTATTTTACAGAAATTTTCTGGGACCAAAGTGCTGTGTGCATGGGTTATTACACTTGGCAGATTCTTTTATCCAAAGTGACCTACAGTGCATTCAAGCTACACATTAAATCAGTAATCCAGTGTGTTCCCTGGGATCGACCCATTGCACTGCTAATGCATTGCTATACCAAGTGAGTTACAGGAACAATGACATCTTAGGACTGTTTAAGGCATTTTGGCATAAAGTGTCAAGGCAGCTCAACATGTGGAGAAGCAACACAAAGAATTTTAAGGGAATGTGCATAATGATAAACGTGAACTTTGTATGCACCATAACTAGCTTTTGATAAAAGCATCTGCCAAATGCATAAATGTAAAACTTGTCCAAATATAATAGCTAAAGAGCCTTCATTTTGTGTCACTCCTTCTAGCTATTTATGAATGGAAAAACGTTTCAAGTGTGTGTCTCTTCTGCCGGCTCATCATTGTGGATTGGTGGGGTGTATTGACTATAGTGGGACGGCATTAAGGCTTGAATAGCTTGAGCTCAAATGCAAAACCCTCTACGTTCATCTGACATGTTTACTTGTAAATTATATATATTGAAATATTTTTTATCAGGCTGTTATGTTAAGGTTCAGTAATGTCATTTTAATGGCCACTAAAAGAGTATTAGTCAGTAATTTAAATGCTTTTGAAATGCATTTTTTCCAAATCTCACTTTAGTATTTAACAAATTTTACTGTCTTTTCGCCGCAAAACCCTTTAAGTACATGGAAAAATCTCCATTTCTTAAAAGCCTCAATTTACTCTTCATGGTCCTTTCTCAATAAAAGTATAGTATGTGTGCTGTCGTTCATCCAGTTCCTTTTTGCGTGCAGTTAGAGGACTTTGCTAAAAAATCGTTTAACGGATTCTGCCAACAAAGCAGTTTTTCGAAAAAAAAAAAAAAAGTAACTAAACCAACTTTATTTAGTTAATGGTCTGTATAGAATGGGGCTTTATTAGTGCTGTTTATTTATTTGAGTAACTTTTTTGACATTAGGGTATAAAGTGTTTAAATATGGTGTAAAAATATCTGAGTGCTGCCCTCTTCAGGTTAAACGGTGGCTACTACAGTTGAATTTTCCAGTACCGCGTGATGTAAGCGGTACGATCCTACGCAAGCAGGTTCAAGCTCACCACGCTCTTGTTACGATCTCACCACACCCTTGGTACGAGCTTAGTTCGTCCCCTCTCATCTCCGTTGGGGTCTGCCCACTTTTCTTGCATTTTTCAAATATTGCCAGTGGGTGGAGTCAGGCTCTGACCAGGGGTTTAGTTACTCTTTAAAGTGCACCTATTTTTTGCTAAAAAAAGTTATTTTGTGTATTTGGTATAATACATTGTGTTTGCATGTTTTATTGTTAAAATACACACTATTTTCCACATACCGTTAATTTTTGTAGCTCCAGATATCCCTGCCTTCCTTAAACGCATTTATTTTGTACAAAACTCATCGATCTGAAAACCGCTGTGTCCTTGATTGGCCAGCTAATCTGTACGTTGTGTTTGGCCTGAATACCTCTGACGTCAGCCTGAAATATGACGCTCCTTACCGTCTTCGAAAGATTTGCTCACAATGCATTGGACGATAGTTCATCTTTAATTACCTTATTCCGGGATTAAACGTATTTAACTCTTTCGCCGCCAGCATTTTTCATGATTTTCACAAAAGTTAAATGCCTTCCAGAAAATGCTCCTTTTTTAAATATATAAACATACAACATATGAAATAAAAGAACAGACCCTCTGCTTTCAAACAAAAAAATCAGTTTAATCCTTTCTTCATGTGTTCTGTTTTTATCACCTCTCAAATATGTGTAGGTTTCATCAAAAACACCCAATTTTGAGCAAAAAGCTGAGATGATTCCATTTTTGTGAAGGACTTTTGATAGAGATCAGATGCAGACCGATCTTTAAAACATACACGGACATACAGCTGTTTGCCCTATGGCAATACTTACGTTTTTTATAAGTTGCGGAAGATAACTGGTGGATAATAGCGGTATTGCAGATTGACGAGATAACTCGTCAATGGCGGGGAAAGAGTTAAAGAGCAACTATCGTCTGATTCATGATTTTACATTTCCTTTGGTGTGTTATTGTGTATTAGTACATGTTAACGATATGCAAAAGGTACAAATCCCAAAGTTAACGATGACGCGAGTTATCGTCCCCAATGTAAATCTATTTTCTTGGACTACAACAAACACACAGATTGTAGGCAGCAGTTTACTTCCTGGGATTGGTGATGTAGACAAGACCGACATTATTATAATTCCTCTGGCTTCGGACTCACAGCCTGTAAGTTAACTCCTGTTAGCATTGCATTGTGAGCGAATCTTTCAAACATGGTAAGGAGCGTCATATTTCCAGCTGACGTCAAAGGTATTCAGGCCAATCACAACGCACAGATTAGCTGGCCAATCAGGGACACAGCTCTTTTCAGATCAATGAGTTTTGTACAAAATCAATGTGTTTGAGGAAGGCAGGATATCTGTTTTTTTAACCATAAACCATGCAAACACATTGTATTATACCAAATACACAAAATAACGTTGTACGAATGTAACGAATGTACAGTACGTACCAAGAGCCAAATATCATCTCATTTTTGACGGAGGTGGCATTTAGCGGCTTTTGTATCTGAGCTCCTCAAATGCCTTACTATACAATGTGGGTACGTGGTTAATTAAAAATGAGTTTTTTAGTTAATTGCATTGGCTTAACACATTTAATGGACCTCCATAATAACCAGTATAGACTATTAGAATAAATCAACATAAAGCGTCATAATTCCTACAGTGGATATTGGATGGCTATGATCCTTGTGTCATGGGGGGGGGGATTTTTGCTAGAGGATAAAGCTGTAAAGACCAGTGTGTGTGTGTGTTTTGATGTTTATTTTACAGTATTTGTAAAAGAAGATACAGTAGAGAGAGAGAGAGAGAGAGAGAGAGAGAGAGAGAGAGAGTCCAGATAGAGAGAGTGAGGAAGGTTTTGCATGCGATTGGATTGGAGGCAGTGAAGAGGCACTGGGATGCAAGGAAAAGGGTTGAGAGAGAGAGAGAGAGAGAGAGAGAGAGAGAGAGAGAGAGACAGAAGCACGAATGCAGTTCACACAGAGGCTCAGCTGCCAGAAATTACAGCAAGCTCAATTCTACCGTACTGAAAACGGAGAGAGGGGCGTAAACTGTACGATGACAAGGACACAGAGATTGAAGGGAAGCCACCGTTGCCTTCTCATGGGAAATGAGCTGTGGTGAATAAACAGAAACCGCAGAAGAGACCGAGCGCGAGAACGGGGTAAAAAGAGACGAAGGAGGAGGGGGGCAGCCTTGCGTCTTCTGAGGTAGCGCCTGTGGAGTCTCTTCGTCCCGCTGGACGCGTGTGCATGCTGACACGTTGATTTATCGCTGCATGTGTGATTATTTAAGTAACTGATTTATTGTGCAAATGATCGCTACTGATCTGTGATTTCTCTCAGTTTCCAGTGGTTTCTCCGTTGTTTCGGTGTTTTTTGCACTGCGCCGGCACATTCGTTCATGTCCTTTTGGCATTCAGTTGAGGTCTCTCTCTCTCTCTCTCTCTCTCTCTCTCTCTCTCTCAGCGCAGTGGATTCATATGTAGAAAGGCAGCTATGGGTGAGTAAATCTTTTTTCATCTTTTTCTTCACCGTAGCATTTTTCCTCACCTCTGTTTCGCTCTTTTCTACTGTCCATCAGCCATTTTACCCTCTTCATCGTCTCCTCCTACTCTTTTCTTTCATTCTTTCTCTCGTCATTTGTCACAGACCCCTTCACCTCCCCCTTTGGTCCCCATCTGCCTATCTCTCAAAAGTCATTAACAACTGCCTGTGTCACAAGAGCGCTCAACCTAAACCAATGTAGTCGGGTCAAACACATCTTTCACACGTGCCTCCGTCCGCATGCGCTCGCATAACACACAGACACACACATGCATGCACGCAAAGCTCATATATTGTCACTGCCGTCTATGTGAACTGCGCTTGTATATCATGATGGAGGGAAAGAGTGGACAGATTAATGGTGATTGTGACAGCTTACCCACGATGCTCTGCTGTGCTACCACAGCCGGTGTGTGTGTGTGAAGGTTAATAACTTTACTACCTTAGTGTACAGGGAGAAAAGAACAGCATTTAATGTGTGTGTGTGAGCAACTGCTGTGGTATATTATGGGTAACACACTGTATATACTCACCATTGGACCAGCAATCTTCTTTAAATAAGACGGAGAGATCTATTTAATATCATATTAATCGTTTTTCCCTAGACAATGCAGATTATGCTCCATTTGGTGTTCATGTAATCTGCGTTTTAAATGTTTCTCCTGAGAAAAAGACTCAAGGTTCCTTTTTGACGTCTGTATGGTTCTATTAAGGACCTTTAAAATCGCCAGAACCTTTATTTTGGACAAAAACGTCATTGTATTGGAAAAGGTCTGACTTAAAAGGTACCTTGGAGAAGCAAAAGTGGTTCTACTTTGGCATGATTGCGAGTTTCAAAAATGTGACCCTGGACCACAAAACAAGTCATAAGGGTCATTTTTTGAAATTGAAACTTGTACATCATGAAAGCTGAATAAATAGGCTTTCTATTGATGTATGGTTTGTTAGGATAGCGCAGTATTTGGCCAGATACAATTATTTGAATCAATGGGGGGCAAAAATATCAAAATATTGAAAAAAAATTGCCTTTAAAGTTGTCCAAATGAAGTTCTTAGCAACTGAATCCACTCACAAAAATAAATTTCTGATATATTTGTTATAATCCTAATAGTAATTGTAAAAGTCCTAATAATTTTTGGCATAAAAAAATTATAATTTATTGTTGGCTATTGCTACAAATATACCTGTCTGACCTAAAGGGACAGTTTCCAAAAATGAAAATCTGTCATCATTTTCTCATCCTCATGTTGTTTTCTAGACCTGTATGATTTTCTTTTTTCTGATGAACACAAAAGAAGATATTTTTATAAATGATGGTAAGCACACAACTGATTGTAACCATTGATATATCAAAATATCTTCTTTATCATTTATTACTTCCGTAATATTACTGTAGTTTTCCTACTATGAAAGTGAATGGTTACAATCAGCTTTGTGCTTAAAGGAAAACACCACCGTTTTTCAATATTTACCATGTTCTTACCTCAACTTAGTCGAATTAATACATGCCTATCTTTTTTCAATGCGTGCAATAATCTTTGTACAGCGCATCGTGAATGTGTTAGCATTTAGCCTAGCCCCATTCATTCCTTAGGATCCAAACAGGTAAGAATTTAGAAGCAACCAAACACTTCAATGTTTTCCCAATTTAAAGACATGAGTAGTTACACGAGTAAGTATGGTGGCACAAAATAAAACGTGGCGATTATTATTTAAGCGGATAAAAAACGAGAACTATATTGTATGGTGGAAGAGCACTTAGTTTGGTGCACTTTGGCATCTCTCCTGACTACTCCCGCTCTCGCTCAAACTTCCATCATTGGCCTTGTACACACTGCAAACGTCTCGGTTACTATCGTAACCTCGGTTCCCTGAGAGACGGGAACAAGACATTGCGTCCGCTGACGCTATGGGTTAACTCCTCCCACTTCACCAAAAACTGAAATCTTATTGAACAACGCCATTGCAGGGCACTGGCCAATCGTCGCTGACCGCGGGAAGCGGGAGCCTATAAAAGGCGGTGTAAGAGCGACGAACATCAGAATACTCGACTGAACGAATATGGCAGGCAAGCCGCGAGCTCGGCGCGTAACGCAATGTCTTGTTCCCGTCTCTCAGGGAACCGAGGTTACGATAGTAACCGAGACGTTCCCTATCGAGAGCGGTCTCTCGACATTGCGTCCGCTGACGCTATGGGAACATTGTACAACCACGCCGAGCGAGGGGTGAAGCCAGCCCTGCAACGCAATGTTGTCTAGAACACAACCAATAAAAACCCTGACATGCGGCGCCCGTAACATAGGGGGCGTGTCCGGCCAATAGGATGTAGATATTCCTGAGGTATGAAATTTGCATATCCAAACCTAAGAAACGTGAATACTCATCACTGCGCCGCTACGGGGCAAGTAGACAAGTAATTTGAGTGAATACACGTAGTAATAGTAGCACGCACGGCTTTGCCGGGCAACATAGAGCAAAATTGATAGAGGTAATTGGGGTTCTGTCTCAACACGGAGTTAACAGCCGCAGCGGTAACACCGTTAAACCCACAACGTCTTTAGTAGAGACGACCTGATGGAGCGCAGCGTTCTAAGAGAGTAACACAAGCATACATACATACAGGTAGCTGCTTTAGAAGCCAAGACGACCTGAGAGAACCCAGGGCGCTATAAATTAGAGGCATAAGAATGTTCAGTACTCACCGACAGAACTTTTGCAGCTAGCGAATGCATATTGAGCAAGTAAAACCTCGCGAAGGTGTTATGTGAAGCCCAACCAGCCGCGCGACACACATCTTGCACAGTAGTACCTTGAAACCAAGCCCATGATGAGGCAATAGCCCTCGTAGAGTGTGCCCTGATGTTAAAAGGGGGCTCCAATCCGCCGCTCTCGTAAGCTAGCGTTATAGCATCCACTAACCAGTGAGAGAGCCGCTGTTTAGACACCGCTCTGCCTTTAGTAGCGCCACCGAAGCACACAAAGAGTTGGTCCGATGCTCTGAAGTTGGCAGTACGATTCACATATGCCCTCAAGGCTCTGACAGGGCAAATAGCCTCCTGGTTAGATGCGTTCTGAGATGTTGCAGGCGTTGCAGATAACGCCGATATGGTAACTACCTGATCGCGAAAGGGGGTAGAGAGAGATTTAGGTATAAATCCAATCTTGGGTCTCAAGATGACATTACAATCTCCCGGGCCGAAGCGTAAGCAATCCTCGTTGACAGAAAACGCTTGTAAATCCCCAACGCGTTTCGTAGTAGCCAGAGCGAGAAGAAGAGCCGTTTTAAGAGACAGGTCTTTAATAGAGCAAGACTCCAGAGGTTCGAACGGCGGTCGTGAAAGTGCACTAAGCACTACATCTAAATCCCAAGGCGGCACCGAAGGGGTGCGAGGGGGTTTTAGTCTTCTCGCTCCTCTCAGGAATCGGACAACAAGTGCGTGTTTTCCTATCGAGTGCCCTTCCAAGGGGGGGCGTATCGCCGCAATAGCCGCCACGTAGACTTTTAGCGTCGACGGCGAGCTGCCGGCGTCCATCTTATGCTGTAAGAAAAGCAAAATGTCCGCCACCGGGCAGTTTAACGGGTCGATGCCGTTGTCATGACACCATTTTAGAAACACATTCCATTTAAGATCGTACAAGCGCCTCGTAGACGGCGCTCGCGCCTCAGTGAGCGTGTTCTCCACCCGATGCGAGAGATCGCTAAAGTTATCTAACGTTATGTTCCTCTCACCTGCCAAGCGTGTAGGTTCCACAGCCCTGGGTTGGGGTGCCATACTGAACCTTCCACCTGAGTCAGTAAGTCCCTCCTTAAGGGAATCTGCCATGGGGGGCTTAATAACATCTCTCTCAAGTTCGGATACCACGGCTGGTTCGGCCAGTCTGGTGCGACTAGAATTACCGTGGCTCTCTCCTCCCTGATTTTGCATAACACCAAGGGTATGAGTTTTATCGGAGGGAAAGCATACAGTCTGGATTCCGGCCAGCGTGATGTCAACGCGTCCCCTTGTAGCGGGGAGTGAGTGAGCGAGAAAAACAGCGGGCAGTGCGTGTTCTCGCTGGTCGCGAACAGGTCTATCGACGCCCTCCCGAACTGGCTCCATATCAGCTGAACCGATTCGGGATGGAGCCTCCACTCTCCGCTGGGAAGGCCGTTCCTCGATAACATATCCGCTCCTCTGTTCAGAATGCCCGGAATATGTGCTGCTCTGATGGAGAGTAAATGACGGTCCGCCCATAGAAGAAGGCTGGCCGCCTGCTCGAATAGGGCTTTTGAATGAATACCTCCCTGGCGATTTATATATGAAACCACCGTCGTGTTGTCCGTCCGTACTAGAACATGATGACGCTCGAGTTGCGGACGAAATGTCTTGAGCGCTAACATTACCGCTCTCATTTCCAGACGGTTTATGTGCCAAACACTCACTGGATCCGGCCACACACCGGACGCCGGTGTGCTCATGCATACCGCTCCCCAGCCTGACCTCGACGCATCCGTGGTGACCGCTACACGCGAGGCTACCTGTCCTAGCGGGGCTCCGACACTGTACAGGGCCGGGTCGCGCCACGGTCTCAGCGCGCTGACACAGCTGTGTGTTATCTGAATGCGCAAAAACGCCGAGGCCCACATATTCATCGGAACTCGATCTTTCAGCCATATCTGTAACGGCCGCATGCGAAGCAATCCCAAATGACAAACTGGAGCGGCTGATGCCATCAGACCCAGCAGCCTTTGAAACTCTCTGAGGAGGACAAACCGGCCGGTTCTGAAACGGCGAATGTACAGCGTTAATGTTTCTACACGTTGCTGCGAGAGATGAGCGCGCATCGATGTAGAATCCAACAGAACACCCAGGTAAGAAATGGATTGACTCGGTATGAGTTTGCTTTTCTGTACATTGACTCTGAGTCCTAACGCTTCCAAGTGGGGCAGCAATGCATCTACATGACTGATTAATAGATCGCGAGATTGAGCTAAAATCAGCCAGTCGTCCAGATAATTCATAATGCGCATCCCGCTCGCTCTGAGGGGGGAGAGAGCCGCATCCATGCATTTCGTGAACGTGCGTGGGGCTAAAGCTAGCCCGAACGGTAGGACGGAGTATTGGTAAGCTGCGCCCTCGAACGCAAATCTCAGAAAACACCTGTGACGGGGGGATATCTGAATATGGTAGTAAGCGTCCTTTAGATCGATCGACGCAAACCAGTCCCCAGGGCGAACTTGCGCTAGGATCTGTTTCACGGTTATCATTTTGAATACACGTTTGCGTAGCGCACGATTGATAGGTCTTAAGTCCAGAATCGGTCTCATCCCGCCGTCTTTCTTGGGCACCACAAAGTACCGGCTGTAAAATCCGCTGTTCAACTCGCCGTGAGGGACACGCTCTATCGCTCCTGTCGCGAGCAGGTTTTGTATCTCCCGTCTCAGGACAGGGGCATTTTGCGGTGTTGTTAATGACGTTACCACACCATTGCAACGGGGCGGTCTGCGTCTGAATTGTAGAGAATAGCCGTTCTCTATGATGCTTATTACCCATTCTGATACGCCCGGAATCGCCTTCCAAGCTTCTAGAAATTGGCATAGAGGGCGAAGGTGGCCGTGCATTGACGCTTGTGACGTGTTTTCTACGAACGAGCCTGACCCTTGCGGAGCTAGAAATGTCAGCGGCGGGGCGGCACGTAGAAGCTGATTCTCGTTCAACGGCTCGGTGGCGGTGCCCGAGTTTAACTGATAAGCACTTTGTACATATCTCAACCTCGCGCTGCTTGACTGCAGGGCTTCGGTCGCTATATGAGGGCTGTGAGGAGGAAAAAGCTCTTTTTGTGGTGATGTTTGTGTTTTTATTACATTTACACACATAACAGTATTCACAACAGTATTTACAACGGTGTTTATTGAACAATGAATGTCGCCCACAGGAACAGAGGGGGGCAGAGGAACCCGGCGTGTAGACGCCTGCCCCTTCACGAGCGATCTCCTCCTCTCGCCCTCTCCATCAGGAAGAAGGCTTGCGAGCCTGATGCTGTCCGCCGCGGCGTCGAGGGCTCCTGCCACGACCATGACCTCCTCGGGGCTGCCAGTTCTTAGGGCGCACATCGGGCTCCTGACGCGATGGTGCGGAGAAACCAGCTGGTTTAGGAGGGCGTTGCGCGGATCGCGGGGCTGAAGAAGAGCGCGATCTAGCCGCCTCATGCTGAGAGGAGCGTCTGGGAAGCAGCTGACTCATGGCGCGTGAGCGCTTTTGTGCCTCTGAAAAACGCTCGACGACTGACTCCACGGCGTCACCGAAGAGGCCGGCGGGAGTAATCGGAGCATTCAGCAACGCTTTACGCTCGTTGTCCTTCAGCTCAGCTAGGGTAAGCCATAGGTGGCGATGAAGGACGACCATGAAACCCATAGATTTTCCGACGGCCTGGGCAGAGAGCTTCGTTGCCATGAGAGCAAAATCCGTGGCAGCACGTAGGTTGCGTACCGCCTCAGTATCGACATCATCACCCAGCGACTGCAGAATCTTCGCCTGGAAGACTTGTAGAACGGCCATAGCGTGTAGCGCCGCCGCCGCCTCACCAGATGATGCATAAGCCTTGTCCGCCAGATGGGCTGTCATCCGACAGGGCTTTGACGGCAGGCCGCGCTCAGCGCCGAGTGACGCGGAGGAAGGGCAAAGGTGTGCCGCGACGTTCTCTTCCACGGGGGGAATGCGCACGTAACCGTGGGCTTCCCCGCCGTCTACGTGCGAGAACATGCCGGGTGCATGGACGCGCGCCGATTGGGGTGCAGACCATGTCTTGGAGACCTGATCGTGAACATCAGGGAAGAAAGGCGTCTTCCTCCTCGGAGCGGCCTGCTGGCGGCCCGATTGGAGGAACCATGAATCTAGCTTGCTCCTCGCCGGCTCGTCAGGCGATGTCCAGCTGAGGTCCAGCTCTTTTGCCGCCATCTCCATAATCCTAGACATCTCTGACTGGAGATCCACGTGAGGCGGGCGTTCCCGCTCTGCCTCAGCCCAGCTGGTAGATGCAGAAAGAGACATGCTGTCTTCCTCGTCCTGAATTCCAAACGAGACAGCCACGTCCGAAGCAGAAGGGGGGCGGAAAACATCCGGGTGGAACTCCACTGGAGAGCGCTTAGATCCCGAAGAGCGGGCGCCACCGGAGGCGCTCCCGCCGTCGTGACCATCCTGGCGAGGAGCAAGGGAAGAATCAGAGGGGGGGGGACCCGCCTGCGGCACAGCGGCGGCAGCGGGTTGCTCCCCGGCGAGACCTCGAGCCACGGCTCTCCTAATCCTGAGCACGCGTGCTGGGAGGTCGGCGCAGTGCTCGCACGAAGAATCCGCGAGAGCCGCCTCGGCGTGCGCCAATCCCAGACAGGCGATGCAGTGCTCGTGGGAGTCCGGCTGCTCCAGGGGTCCCGCGCAGAGAATGCAGATCATAGACTTGCTTGAAGATTTCATCTTGAGTGAAGAAGAGAATTCTGATGTTCGTCGCTCTTACACCGCCTTTTATAGGCTCCCGCTTCCCGCGGTCAGCGACGATTGGCCAGTGCCCTGCAATGGCGTTGTTCAATAAGATTTCAGTTTTTGGTGAAGTGGGAGGAGTTAACCCATAGCGTCAGCGGACGCAATGTCGAGAGACCGCTCTCGATAGGGAACTTTCGGGAGTGACAACCGCGTTTAAATGCAGGAGTGAATCCCCTAAACGTTCATTTCATGTCTGTACAGAACAAGACTCATTCCTGAAAATGTGATGATTGACACAGAGATAACCATAGCAATGTTCTGCCGTCTCGCTTGCTTATCACTCACAGCTTTGACCATAATAATTTAACAGCGTTATGTTTTGCAATAAACCTTCTTGCCGTTATGTATTGTAAACATTTGTGATTTTTGTCTTGCAGAGTTGCCAGGTCCTCGTTTTTTTTGTACTTACATACCGTTTTGACGCTTAATCGTTTATGGCTTTTGGCTCATGAATCTTTTGGTGTTATAAAGGTGTGAAGATGCGGGTCCCAATATTTTGATCTTGAAGTTAAAGCATTTCGAATTATTTCAGTTTATTATTGGATTTTTCTTGTTCGCTGTTTTTTTTTGTGTAGTATCTGGCAACACTTGTCAGCAAACGCTCGTGCCTCTGTCATTTTCTTCACCACGCATACAGAAGACTTTTTCCAGTCCTAGGCATTTCATTTTTTAGAAGAGAGACATGTCATGTCCATGATGCACATTTAAATACTTTTACTATTAACAACTAGTTGTTCAGTTCGGTTATGTACACACTATGTAGAGTTTCTGCAAATGCGGTTGTCACTCCCTGCATTTTGCAGGAGTTAATTCGGTTGTAGAATGCAGTTGTCAGTCATGTAAATTACTGAACTGTGTGTGTACAGAACAGGATTAAGCATTAAAAGGTGAAGTGACAACCGAATTAATATGCAGTGTGTACGGGACCTATGCTACTGCGCAAACTAAGTGCTCTTCCGCCATACAATACAATATAGTTCTCATTTTTTATCTGCTTAAAATATCGCCAC